>NC_056427.1:8395000-8742922 GCF_905147365.1 Aricia agestis | reverse complement strand
CAACGTGTCAGCCAGTACATTTACAACACATTAGTAATGGCGCTATGTATAAATTGTGGACACACAGACAGGACACGCGTTCGGAATAACAAGTAGGCGATTGTCGGATGTCATTAGTATAGCATGTAGCTGCCGCTTTTTGCGATCGATCGTTTCGATGCATCGAAAATTAACTGAGCAATGAGACAACTGTTGCGCCAAAATTCGATTATCGAAAATGGCGGATTTCCATTGTCTAAGTGTCACTTTGTCTATTCGTCCGTAGAAAGAATCCGTTTTCATGGTGACCATGCTAAGCCTACTGGGACTCAAGTATGTATCTCCATAGGGCATACCACAGCAAAATCGGTTCAGCGGTTTGGGTGTGACGAGCTAACAGACAGACTATCGCGTTTGTAATAATAAGAGCTCCCACACCGGTTTCGGTGACGGTGGCCGGTTTCATTGAAACCAGGCCAGCTACGCAGGAGTAATTTTATAGTGCCCAAGTGTGTGCGCAGTACACAAGAGCACTCTCTATTCCTTTACTCTCATAACCCAGTGGGACGGAAGACCGACACGACCGGCGAGAGATCAGGCGCAGGACCGACTTTTTACATGCCCATCCGACGCATGGATCATCTTACTTGTCAGACAATCAGGTGATCAGCCTGCATTGTCCTAACCAAACTTGAAAATTACATGTTTCCAACGCGGGAATCGAAATCGAACCTCCGAGTCAAGAGCCGCGCTCTGTACCACTAGACCACGGAGGCGTTTGTAATATTAGTATGGACAATTACATCTATGGATAGTAATGTATGCGTGTATATTTGCATACTGTCGACTGTCGACTGTCGTGCGACACGAGGTGTTTTTGTTGTTGCTAACAACAGAGAGAGTTACGGATGTGACGGTTCCGAGGTGTGGACAACAAAAAAAAAACGGCCAAGTGCGAGTCGGACTCCCGCACGAAGGGTTCCGTTATCCGTACCGTTATAGAGGAAAAAATAGGCCACAAATTGTGTTTTTGTATGGGGGCCTTAAATTTTTATTTTATTTAAATATTATTATTAATTATCAAAGTATACATATAACCAAGGGCTTCATAAAAAGTTCAAGTGCCTAGCTGTTGCCATTATTGATAACGAGCAAAAAAGGCCAAAAAATAACGTTTGTTGTTTGGGAGCCCCCCCTTAAGTATTAATTTTATTTTGTTTTTAGTATTTGTTGTTATAGCGGCAACAGATATACACAATCTGTGAAAATTTCAGAAATCTAGCTATAGCGGTTATTTAGTTACAGCCTGGAGACAGACAGACAGACGGACAGACAGACGGACAGACAAACGGACAGACATCGAAGTCTCAGTAATAGGGTCCCGTTTTTACCCTTTGGGTACGGAACCCTAAAAATATAGAGTTGTCGATATTTGTATTCAAGAGGTACAGCTCGACATACCTACTAATAGAAAATAATTTGTTATGTGTAAGGTAAATCCCATAGATTTTTTATGTATGGAAAAGAACGATAGGCAAAAAGAAACAGTAGGTAAATAAGTTTTATCTGAGGTCTAAATTCTACACAGTTAACGAAACATTATTTTTTATAAAAAACTAGCTGTCCCGGCAAACTTGTTTTGCCATAAAATGATTTTCCCTGTTTTTCTGCTTTTCTCTTGAAGTTTTTTCTGATTTTATTTTTCTATAGACCTCACGTACCCGAGAACTTTCCAACGAATGCAAAACCGTGGAAAGCGGTTCGTGCGTTCTGGAGTTATAGCGTCAGGAAGGAAAACCCGACTTATTTTTATATATTAGATAAAAATAACATATTAGTCAGCTTCATAGCAATGACAGCTCAATGACCTGGGTAAGTGGGTACACTACACAGGGTGAAATTTTCAGTGGAATTTCGCCAACCCTGTCTAAAATAAACATCATAGAAGTATTTTTCAAAACGCTTTTGTTTCAACAAAAAAAACCTCCAAAAATGTGGAGTCCTAATATTTCACCCACAAAAATACTAAACTTAATCAACTCTACAAACGAACCAATTTATCAATTACCTACAGGCTGTCAGGCTACATTATACATAATACATACTGTCACTAGGATCATCGTAGCTATAGCTCGGCACATTGTTATCACTTATCACTGTTATCAGTTGTTATCACCTTATCTCTTATCATGTGTTATCAGGCGTGCCGCTACACCTCAAGGAAACACTCATTGTTGGTTTTGTGAAAGAAGGTGTGATATAATGCAGCCCTGGATTAATAAAAAGGCCGTATAGGCCGCCGCCTAGGGGCGGCAGCGGATTTCGTACATGGGGCGGCAGAAACGAAGTGGCCTGTCACATATAAATAATAGCATGTTAAAAAGATAAAAAAATGAAAACTGAAAAAAAGGTTTATTCAATAAACAGATACAGCTATCATACATTTTTTATCTGCCAAACTGTACAACAGTTTGTAGGCAGATTTCGCTCATAACAATTAATTATATGTAAGTAGCATTACAGTAATGTACTATATAATTTAATAACCGACTTCAAAATTGTACGGTCGATTTAAAATTCTCCATCTCAATAACTATTGAACCGATTTCGTTCGTTGCCCCGAAATTAGTATATCGCGCGAGAACCGTCCGCAACGAAAACTATGCCATATCCTTTCCCGTTTCTCAAAGTATCTCCATACCAAACATCAAAAAGGAAGAGGTCGAAGGCAGAATCTATATCTATACTTATAAAATTACATGTCCTGACTGACTGACTTATTCATCATCGCTGAGCAAAAACTGTAAAAGTTACAGCCACAAAATTTGGTGAGTAGCGTTGTTTTATTAAGTAGACACCCACTAAGGAAGGAATTTTGAAAATTTTACCCCGAAGGGGGTGAAATAAGGGTTGAAAGTTTTAATGAAAGTCCGTCATTTCTTGAGTTAGAAACATGAAACTTTATTTTTGGGTTACTGATTAAAAATGAATGGATACGTATTTAAGCGTTTTTGGAAATTCTACCCCCAAGGGGGTGAAATTGGGGTTGAAAGTTTGAATGAAACTCCGTTATTTTTTGAGTTAGAAACATGAAATTTTATGTTTGGGTTACTGATTAAAAATGATTGGATACGTGTTTAAGCGTTTCTGAAAATTCTACCCCCAAGGGGGTGAAATAGGGGTTGAAAGTTTAAATGAAAGTCCGTCAATTCTTGAGTTAGAAACATGAAAGTTTATTGACGTTTGCATTTGACGTTTGCTTAAATAGGGTCCGTTTTTATTCTTTGTATAAGGAACCACAAAAACAAAAAGGAGAAAACTATCCATCCATCCACTTAGTATCCTTTTTTACGAAAAACGGGGAAACGTAGGTGAACGAAATTTTGCACAGTTATAGTTTATATGGTGAAGGAGTGCATCGAGCTAATATTATTTTAAAATTATGCTTTTATCATACATTTTTTTAACAAATAAAACATTACACACACTACAAAACACACACACTAGGAAAGATGACAGATTTTTGAGTGACAAGCCTATACATACGAATTATACTCTTTTATTTATGGTTGAAGTCTGTTGACAACAAGATGACACATTGAAAATGGATAATATTTTTTTTTATTGAAAGTTAGATACTATTAGACAATGCTTACACGGCCAGTCTGAGATCAGCCGAGTCCCAAAGACAAGAGTTAAAAAAATTAAGATAAAGACATATCTTTTTTACAAAATATGGGGTAGTAGTCCTAATGTCGTTGAAACTAAGGTCGAATTTCGACCATTGGGCGATCTCTAGTAAAGTTATAAATGCGTTTGTCTGCCTGTTACCTCTCCACACTTAAACCACTCAACTGTCACGGATAAAATTCGTCATACATGCGGTAAGTAGATGTAGAACGCAACTTCGGTTATCCCGTAGAGACCGTACATTTTTCCAGGACCAAAACTATCCTATGTCCCTTACCGGTTTTCAAAATGTCCCCATACCATGCCTATACCAAATTTCAGCAAAATTGCCTTAGTAGTTTGAGCGTGAAGTGGTGATATACAAATAGACAGAGATACATAGACACCTTATGAATGAAATGCAAAAGTGTCTGTCTTATTTCTATAATATTATTAGCTGTCCCGTCAAACGTTTCTTTGCCATATAAAGTATTTCGCCCGTATTATTTTATTGAAGTGACTAAATAAGCATGTCACCACGGCAACGTTCATCGCTATCCCGTCGCACAAACAATAGTCACCGTCAGTCTCGAGTTGTAATAATTTACTATTATTTATTCCACAAATGCACTTATCAACATAAAAAGTACCCAGTAGCCGATTCTCAGACCCACTGAATATGCATATAAAATTTGGTTAAAATCAGTAAAGCCGTTTCGGAGGAGTACGCGGCCTAACATTGTGACACGAGAATTTTATATATTATATTATATTAAAACGAAGAGTTTAGTTTTCTGCAGTGATTTGTCTGTAATTTTCGTGTTCGCCTCTCGTAGAGTTCCGTTGTCGCTGGGGTCCGATTCTCGGTGTAATGAGATTGCGCCCCCTCGGAAGTAGGTCAACCGAGTTTAATGTACTAGGGTCACAGCGGCGAGAGGAGCTGTTTTCGCGAATCGTGAGTTTGAGAGATGTGTAGGTACTAGGTGTAGCAGCAATTCGTTTATTGCTTGCGAACTGTACTTTACTGCGACTCCCAAAAGGAGGTTATAATATGTTCGTCTGTACATTTTATAATATAAAAAAATGTTGTAAGTCTTTTCCCGGGATTCAAAGTATGTACATATAACATATTATTGTGTTAAAAGTATAGGAAACTCTGATATTTTGCATGATACTGAGCTCATAAGCTCCTGGTACACTTCAAACATAAACACCAGAAAAATCTTCCCAGAGAGAGCCAGAAACAAGCTAAAATGACCTCCTAAAACCGCTGCAGGCCTTTTCTCAGTGAATTAATATAAAATGCACATGTACGGAAGCGTATGCGATTTCTTATAAAGCTGATAAGTCAATTTCTCACTATTGTTCCAAGTCTCGTCTTATCAGCATAATATTTTCCATTGTGATTTCAAATTTACGATTTAAAAAATGATTCATTTGATGGTTCCCAGTACTTAGACACTGGAATACTTAGAAATTGAATTTGGCATACTTGAACCAACATGATAGACCATCTACTGGGTTCAAATATCATGTTTTCTCCCTTGTTCCTCGTGTAAAAACGGCACCCTATTACTAGGATTTTGGTGTCTGTCCGTCTGTCTGTCTCCAGGTTTTTTTTATGAAATAAGGGGGCAAACGAGCAAACGGGTCACCTGATGGAAAGCAACTTAACTCCGGTAAACTCACTCACACGGCGAAACACAGCGCAAGCGCTGTTTCACGCCGGTTTTCTGTGAGAACGTGGTATTTTTCCGTTCGAGCCGGCCCATTCGTGCCGAAGCATGGCTCTCCCACGTATAACGTTGTATCTCTGTTGAAATTTTCACAGATAATGTATTTCTGCGGTCGCTACAAACCCAAAAAACAAATAAAAATTAAAATTTAAGGGTATCGGAATCCCCACTTTATGGCTTACTCCCGGATAAAAATGACTCGCACTTGGTCGATTTTTTTTCATTTATTACTGTTGTATGAAACAAACCGTATATCACACATTCACAAAACCCCAACACAAAAACACGTTAAGCTTGACATATTATACCATAGATAAACTGCCGAGTGGCGACATTGGCCATGGTAGCGTCGACTATGGAGAACACCTTGCCATACCAGAATTACTATGACGCAAACACATGTCATACAATACATGAATAAATATTTCTGATGATACACCTCCTACAGACTCACGTATTCCTGGTAACACATCGAACAGATGCTATCCGAAATATGCCAACCAAACTCTACCATCTCTACCATCATGGCGGCCTCAAACACCTGTCAGAGCCCACCTGTTCTACTCATTTACATAATCATCCAAATGACAAATATTTTCAATAATATATCAAGTTACCAGTAAATTTAAAATTAACCTGGATACAATAACATATAACAGAATCCAATACTCGACCAATCCAATAAGAATATCACTACACCTGACACAAAAAACCTGCATACCTAGTAGAAGAGTTACAATTAATCAACAACGGCAATCCTAGTACATAATTTGTTACAATTCTAATAAAACTGCAACCCTAGTCCACGTTTCACACGCCCAACAAAACCACGAAACCTGCAACCCTAGTACATATCGACCAACAAAAAAAAATCGCTACCGGCGCACTGTTTCCACGATAGCCGGTCAAGCGTGAACCGTGACTCACAGATCCGCGGTACTTTCGAAAAAACGACTTTGGAAAGCCCCGCCGTCGCACTCCAAAGTCAACCTCACACCCTAGATAATAAGCGATAAATTACAACAATCGCCGTTTCGCAATCCGTCAAGCCGATAGGTAAGTGACCTTCCACGCTTATATTATCCTAGTACTTCACACGCACAACACTGTAACTCCTCACGAAACTGTGATCCTGGTATCACTTGCACACACGCATTCAATTTTTACACAATTTTAACACTTTTTTTAGTTCACTCGCGTCGAAACGCCCTCTCTCGACGGCGGTTAATTTCCAACTGAGGTCTTTCTGCGCCCGCGCACTCACACACCGGTTATCAGGCTTCGCGCGGGCGAGGGGGGAAGAGGGGGAGACCTCCCCCTTTCCCTCCCCCTCGCAGGTAGAGGGGGAGGGGGGGCTCACGTAACGGAGATAAGCGAAAGCGGAGATTTGTCAAACCTTGGTAATTAGTTCGACATCGCTAATGTCTACCGCGTTTTGTCGTGTAATAAGAGTTTTTGTGTGACACCTGAGAGTACTCGTGTATTGCGAGTGTTTTAATAGGTTTAGTTTATCGTTTATACTGAGGTAGAGGTAGAGTAGTTACTAAAAAGTAGGGGTACTAACCTCCTAGACTGAAGACAGCATCTCTAAGTAAGAGAAGTCAGAAACTCTGAAGAGAAGATAAGTAGTTCTTACCTTCTCTTCTGAATTCTCTACCTTAGTTCTTACTCTCTAGGTCTCTTCTTAAAATTATACTTCTTAATATAATCTTAAAATTACTGACATACATTTTTGAATCTGATCAACTAACATTATCTTTTCCAATCAAATACAAAAATGTTTTAATATTATACTCAAGTAAGATTTGCACATATCATGTACATCTAATTTTATTTTTAAATGAAAAGAAAATATACTAAAACTCAAGAACCGCTGAACCGATTTAGCTAATTCTAGTCTCGAAATACTCATAGAAGTCCAGGGAAGGTTTATATTAGGAGGGATTGGAGGGAAGTGATAATAATATGAAGTTCACCGGGTCATCTAGTTTTATTATAAAGATAGCTAAACTCTACATTCTTCAAACAAGAATACCATCACATACAAAACTTTAACTAGACAGTATTGAACTTACAGTTAGTGTACAAATTAAACTTACAGTTAACTAGTTAACTACTTGTTATAACTTGGAGTTACCAATCTACGCTGTATGGTTATTGTCATATAACGGGCCATCAGAATAATATCCTAGAAATTCCTGCTATCCTAGTCCTTTAGGAAATATATATTTTAATTTTCTTTTCATTAAAATTATTTTTAATACTGAAATGAAAAAATACTTTAAAACCTATAGTTGGGGGCGATAAATCGATCTAGCTAGGAATCATTTCTAGAAAATGTCATTTTCATCGGATACCGAGCAAAGCTCGGTCAAACAGCTAGTTATCATAAAGAAAATATGATTGTTTTGGGGAAAATAATGTAAGAATATAATATAAACCTTTAAAATACATATAATATGTATTTTAAAGGTACTTAACAAGTCTTTAACATCTCATTTAGTTTTTACTAAATAAAGACGTAAGATAATCCGTACTAGACAAGAAGACATAATGTGCTATTAAAATCACATTACACCCTACCACAAAAACTCATGCCATCATAAATAGGCAGTATACCGTACATTAAACCATTCAGGCAAGACTCTCTACTTAATTCACAAAACTTATGGTAGCCTAGTATAAAGATCATCAGAGCAAGGCCCAACAAAACTGCTAACCTGGTAATTTAACGATTATCAAGCTTCCCAAACAACCTCCACAAAACTCATGCTAACCAAGTAAAAATCAGCAGAGCAGACAGTCATGTGCCTAGAACTCAATCGCACAGAAGTCACCACAATAGCCATGCTGACCTAGTAATATATCATCAAATCGCTTGCACTGATTTCTCATACCTACGAAACTTGTACCTAGTACAAAAGTAATTCAATTGTCAATCATGACGAAAAATATTACGATGTCCTAAAACTAACGTTAACCTAGTAATAAAAATTATTACAGGCACTGACTCTTCGCTTGCACTCATTTATCAAAAACGAGCTTTTGCCCGCCCGCGGCTTCGCTCGCGTTAAGAAGCATTATTACATACAAACTTTCATCCCCTATTTTAACCCCTTGGAGGTAGAATTGATCAAAATCCTTTCTTAGCGGATGCTTATAATCTACCTGCATGCCAAATTTCAGCCCGATCGATCCAGTGGTTTGGGCTGTGCGTTGATAGATCACCATGTCAGTCAGTCACCTTTCGAGTTTTATATATAAAGATGTACAAAACTTTTGTTACCCTAGTACAATCTCCACTAAACTCCTGCTGACCTAGTAATCCTACAATATACAACTTGCAAGAGGCGCCGCACGCCGCGTTTAACTTGAAACTTGAAAGTCAGCTTGACCGTGAGCGCGTTTCCACACACCGAGGACGGTCGGGAGAAATCACGGATGTGTTTACTTGTAATTATAAATAAACGTATTTTATTGTAAATTTATAATACAACTAGAATCTATATATTAATACGTGAGCCAAAAACTTTGTATCCCTTTTGACGAAAAATGGGGAAACGGGTAGGTGGATGAAATTTTGCACAGTTATAGTTTAAATATGGTGAAGGAGTGCATCGAGCTAATATTATTTCGAAATTATACTTTTTATTATACATTTTTTTAACAAGTAAAACATTACACACACTACAAGACACACACTAGGAAAAATGACAGATTTTTGAGTGACAAGCCTATACATACGAACTACTCTTTTATTTATGGTTGAAGTCTGTTGACAACAAAGTGACAAATTGAAAATGGATTAAAGTTTTTTTTAGAATCTTAGATACTATTAGACAATGCTTACACGGCATGTCTGGGTTGAGGAACTAAGGTCGAATTTCGACCATTGGGCGATCTCTAGTAATGTTTAATGCAAGAGACGCGAAAAACTATACCATCCTCATCACCTTGATGAGTGGCAGTCTTCCACCGTGCGTTTTTCGCGTAACTTTCTGCCGCGCACTGTAAAACTGTGCTGTCACCAGCAGTATTTCCGGACCTATACGACCTGCAAACCTTCAAGAAGAGAGCGTATTCCCTCTTAATCCTTCGATCGCGGATTCTTGGAAATCTATTGTTATTCTATTGTTGTCGCGCTCACCGGTGAGCTTATGGGGGTTGATAGGTTAAAAGGTCGGCAATGCACCTGCAACTCTTCTGATGTTGCGAGTGTCCATGGGCGACGCTATGACGTGCCGTATACAATGGACACAATCACATGACTCATTGTCATGGCAGGCTGCGCAGGCGCAGTGACGTCACACGGCCGCCCTCACACCGTAGCGCGCAGACCGACCGACAATCACACCGAATGTTGGAAAATTTACCCGACTACAGTAAAGCCTAGTAGTCCAGCACGAGTCGCCGCATGACTACCGAAAACTATTCCACCTCAATTTTTTATGCGATCCTCTTAAAATTGCCCTCCTGATGATATAAATGCATGTTGCCATCACATAAAAAAATTGAAGTGGAATAGTTTTCGGTACTCATGCGCCGCGCCGATTCGTGTTGGACTATAGGGCCAAAGGCTTTTGTTTTGGCTGGCTGAGAATGCTTTGGACCTCCCACACATCGCAGCCCTTTAAATACTGCTCCGATTTTTATTAAAGACATTTAATAATGATTAATATAATGAAGATTTTGACAGATAATGAATGAAGCTTTTTTTTTGATTAAATAAGGGGGCAAACGAGCAAACGGGTCACCTGATGGAAAGGAACTTCCGTCGCCCATGGACACTCGCAGCATCAAAAGAGCTGCAAGTGCGTTGCCAGCCTTTTAAGAGGGAATAGGGTAATAGGGGAGGGGAGGATTATTATTTTTTTTAAATATATTTTTCATCGGTCGAAAGTACCCAAATTTGAGGTTTTTCGAACCTTTAAAAATTCATATCTTTAAAAATATTAACTTTATCGTAAAAAGTCAAAGGACCTTTTTTATTGGTATTTCAATAAAGAATATAAAAAAAATTGTTCGGTTGAAAAATGACAATTTCTTGCAATTGTTTAAACAATGTTTGTTTAAACAATATGACACCGGGTTGCGCCCTGGCAACGTGCATTTATATCATCAGGAGGGCAATTCGAAGAGGATCGCATAAAAAATTGAGGTGGAATAGTTTTCGGTAGTCATGCGGCGACTCGTGCTAGTCTATGTAACTCTATTCTGCTGCAGCGTTTAAAATTTTTAGTAATTTTGATTAATTAAAAATGTACGCATGTAAATGTCAATAGGTAAATAGTTTCAACTGTACAATACATAATATAATATTGTTGTAACATGTACTACGTGCTCTATCGTCTTGGCTTTATCTACAATACATTATGTAACATACATAAATCATACGAAATATAAAAAACCGGCCAAGTGCGAGTTGGACTCGCCCATGAATGGTTCCGCAGCAGCAATAATGTTTATTTTTATGAAATTAAGAGGTTTTTCATTTATTTTCATATTTCAGTTGATTTAATGAAAGTTAAATTAAGATTTACCATTTATGACGTATAAAAAAAAATTACAGGCTAGAAATTGTTCGAACCAATTTTCGTAATGTATAATCATATATTTTTTTAGACTTATCATGCCCCTACTTTAGAAGTTAGAGAGGGAGGATATTAGAAACCTCAATATAATTTTTAAAGACCTATCCATAGATACCCCACACACATAGGTTAGATGAAAAAAAAATTTTTTTGGTTCAGTTGTATCTATACCCCTAAAATTTTTAATATTTTTTCCGTTTTTATATCAAAATCTTAAAGCGGTTCACAGATTACATCTACTTACCAAGTTTCAAAAGTATAGCTCTTATAGTTTCGGAGAAAAGTGACTGTGACATACGGACGGACAGACAGACAGACAGACAGACATGACGAATCTATAAGGGTTCCGTTTTTTGCCATTTGGCTACGGAACCCTAAAAAGTGAGTAATGTATAAACATTACTCACTTTTAAGTCGGCAGTACTACTACTGTTGGTTTAACAACTGCTTATTATTATATTAGTACAAGATAAAAGTATTTTCCACTATTTAACAGAACAAAAATTTAAAATAGTTTTTAAATATAAGATTGTATTTGGTTTATAACAATAAATATTCAATGTAGCAGCACCTAAAGAGGGCAAATTATTACTTAACTTTAATAAAGATTTTGTTGTACAAACTTCATACATTTTTTGTCCAACCACTCACTATTAAACAGAATAAATAAATAAAAATTGTTTTATTTCTGAATAAATTTGAACCAAATGTTCTCAGAAAGTCTACATGGTGCGGGGTGCTTAAGTAATGTAAAAGTATTCAATGTCTCGGAGTGTGGCCGATAGAAATGTTTCCAATTAACTAATACAAATAATTAGTATTTTTTGTAGTGAGTATCATCCAATTTCGCAAACAACAAAACAAAACTGGAATCACACAATCTTTAACCAAGAAGTAAGAACCAAGTTCGCTATTTTCATATTCAGAACGCGTTGCGCCATCTAGCGGCGAGCGGCGGAACTACTAAATTCAAGCTTTCATATAGATGGCGCTAGGAGTCTTTTAAAACTGAAACGTAAGACTTGCACACTACTTAAGTTGCTCTCATTTTAACAGCAGCCTGTGAATTTTTAATTTTAGAAAACGATCAGATATATTATCTGATGGTAAGCGATATCCAACAAACACTCGCAACCACATTTTTGTTGCAGAAAAATGTACGGTCCCCGGGCGAAGAACTAATTTCAGCGTAACGGAGTTTGCGGCCGTCATTTATATTTTGCAATTTTAATATTTAATTTAATGTTACTATCAGAACTGCCTTCCTACCAAAATGAGTATTGTGATAATAATATTTATTTTGCGATAACTAGTAATACTGGTTAGGTTAGATGTCGGGATTTTAATACTAAATGATAAACATAATTTTAACAATATATAAAATACTATGAAAAGTGGCAATCCATTTTAATATTATAATTAATGCGAAAGTGAGTCTGTCTGTCTGTCTGTAACCTCTTCACGCCCAAACCGCTAAACCGATTTTGATGAAATTTGGTATGGAGATACTTTGAGTCCGGGGAAAGGACATAGGATACTTTTTATATCGAAAACATGTACGGTTCCCGCGCGATTAGCGAACTCTGCGGGCGTCATCTAATTTAGAAATTAGAATGTACAAGCAACTTTTCCTACCGAAATCAACAAAAAGTAGTAATTTTGTAAAAGTACTTGAAAATAGAAACTATTGTCTAAAACAGCTGATTTTGCTGTTTATTTTTTAAAAAGATAATTTTCCCCGCTTCACTGTCAGTAAATTCACTAATCGACCAATTTTAGTAACACCTAGAAACCACTTTCACTATATTAGATAGGGCTACCAACCTTGACAAATATTTACTGATATTATAAAAAGCTGAAGAGTTAGTTTGTTTGAGTTCTCAGGAAATACTAGTTCAAATAGAATATCTATTTTTATAAGGCTTTAGGCATCACGCGGCGACCAAATGGTTTTGGCGTGGCAAAATTTAATAAACATTAAAATTAGGAAGTACCGGGTAAAATTATTCATCTTTTTTTATAGCCAAGTGGCAAATAGTTTTATCCGTTTGTCTGTCACTCACTTTTCTCCGAAACTATAATAAGACCCTATGTCATAACTCATATACTTTTGAAACTTGGGTCATTTTCCTAAGGTTGTCCCAATTTTTTTCATTACTTTTGTTATCTGTTCTGTCAATATGAAAGGTAACTGAAACGAAGTAACCATCTATCTCGACGTCGTAAAATTGTACTCCAGAAATTCGTTTATCACGCGGGAACCGTACATTTTTCCGGGATATAGTATCCCATGTCCTTTCCCAGGAAAACCTTTCAAACTTTTTCCATACCCATCCAAATTATTGGTTGTGCGATTTAGGCCTGAAGAGGTGACAGACAGACTTCCGCATTTACAATATAAGTATGTAATAAGTATGGATTAATGACGTGGTAGGTCCTTAAACTAAATTTAGTTTTTGTTGACAACCCTGGCTGGGTAGAGTGGAATAGTCAATAAACAAAACAAACAGACACACGACTTTCTATAGTTATTTACCGCCAAACTGTTTAGCGATTTCTGATGTCCTAGTTCGTCGGATCGCAATGCGCAACGCCGGAGGAGTTTCAAGCGCGTTATCTCCGTATAAATGTTCAAGTCTGTGAAGATGAATATTATTTTATTCCTCTTTCACACAAAAATTACTGATTTACAGCCTCTTTTGTTATTTATCCATTATATTAAGTAACTTTTTATACAATTAATGGGCAAACGAACAAGAGGTCACCCGATGGAAAGTAACTACCATCGCCCATGGGGCATGGACCAATACGACCTACAAATCAACGCACCCGCAACTCTTTTGATGTTGCGAGTTTCCATGGGCGATGGTAGTTGTTTTCCATCAGGTGACCCTTTTGCTCGTTTGCCTCCTAATTTTATGAGTATTAAAAAAAATCCTCTCTATTCTGTGGCCGGACTTTACATAATCTCTACCTTAGATGGACCAGGCTAGCATATTACACAAGAGCTCTCTCACACCGAAATAGCTCAGTGTGTTGCAGGAAGCGCGCGGCCGAGTATTAATAATATGGAGCACGTTGAACCGACGGATAGGGGTGGCACTTTACAGTAAAATCTGGGGGCACGGCAGTGCCGCCGCCAAGACGAGCCAAGCGAAGCGAACCGAACCTACCTTTTCTCTGGCACTACCTACGTTTTCTCGAAGTGTTTCGTCGTTAAATTCTCTACAACTTCGTCTTGTACACTTTGTATCTATCTCTAATCATTTCCTAACTATGAGCTTCTAAAAGTGGTCGATTTTCAAATAAACATCAACAGAGTCTAAGGATATTTGAAATTATGAAATATTTAAAAAATAAAAATCTATCAGGAGTTTTTGACAACAGGAAATGGATAGTTCAAAGTTCCTAAGTCAAAGTTTTTGCTTCGACTTCTCCATCCAGACTCATTTGTGTATGGTACCGTGTAATTTGTCGTATGTGTTGGCGAAACACGGTTTTCCCATGGTATATTAATAGATAATTATCTCCTATTTGCTTAGTTATTTCTATTAGCCACTACATATGAAGCAATAACGTGATTTCTGTGCTAGATTAGGACTGGAATTACTAGGCTAAACTGTATTCCGTTGCAAAAACGCAGTTTAAGAAGCAAAATTTGTTAAAAAAAGTTTACAAATCATGTTTGAACATACTGAAAAATTATCCAGATATTTAATAACCATTAACCAGGTTTGTGTTAAGTCTAAATGACCTCCTACATTTATCAAATTGTTTGCGTAAAAATTTAAAACGTTTTGGCCCAGCCCTACCACACTATCTGTACATACATAGAGACAGGTACACAATTTTATTACAGACTCACAGGTGGGTAGTAAAAATAGCACAACACAAACAAAATGAGAAAATCTTTACAGTGTACTTCGTAGTTTATGTAAAAATAAAACCTGGAGCCTGTTTCCGTTAGCCGTTGAATCGATTTTGCTGAAATTTGGTAATGGAGATACTGAGGGTGATAGTTTGAGCCCCGGATAGAGAGTATCGCATATCCATACTAATATTACCTATACGTGGGAGAGCCATGCTTCGGCACGAATGGGCCGGCTCGACCGGATAAATACCACGTTCTCACAGAAAACCGGCGTGAGTGAGTTTACCGGAGGCCCAATCCCCTACCCTATTCCCTTTCCTACGCTCCCCTATTCCCTTCCCTTCCCTACCCTCCCCTATTACCCTATTCCCTCTTAAAAGGCCGGCAACGCACATGCAGCTCTTCTGATGCTGCGAGTGTCCATGGGCGACGGAAGTTGCTTTCCATCAACCCGTTTGCTAGTTCGCCCCCTTATTTCATAGAAAAAATATATATATATTATAAATGCGAAAGTCTGTCTGTCTGTCTGTTACCTCTTCACGCTCGAACCGCTTAACCGATTTTGCTGAAATTTGGCATGGAGATACTTTGAGTCCCGAGAAAGGATATATAGCATTGTTTTTATCCCGAAAAAAATGTACAGTTCCAGCTCAATAAAGGAATTTTGACGCAACGGAGTTACGGTTGTCATCTAGTCCTTTGATAAAGGATACTTTGTATGCCGGAAAAATGTACGCTTCCCGGGCGATCTTAGTAAACAAAACTAAAGCAAATTGACAAAGAGATTCTGTCATTTTATCCCTAAGCTGTGTCATATTTAGGGTTCCGTCACCCAAAGGGTAAAAACGGCAAACACCCTATTACTAAGACTTCGTTGTCTCTCCGTCTGTCTGTCTGTCTGTCTGTGTGTCTGTCTGTCTGTCTCTAGGCTGTAACTCAAGAACCGCTATAGCTAGACTTGTGAAATTTTCACAGATTGTGTATATCTGTTGCCGCGCATTTCTACTGTGACTACGAAAAGCCGGCAAGATGATAGACTGATAACTTGACACTATCACTGGGACCCACCCGAGCCAAGATCTTTTCTTTATCGCTTCTTTACAGAATCGCCAATCAAAATGTATGGAATTGACATAAGACGAGTCAAACGTCATATTACGAACGCTTAAGTCAATTCCATACATTTTGGTTGGCGATTCTATGTATAACGAAGCGATAACGAAAAAGTTTTGGCTAAATGGGCTGATAGTATCAATGAACGTACATGCTATTTAATACCCTAGCGGTGTATTTCCAGTTTTTTTTTATGAAATAAGGAGGCAACGAGCAAACGGGTCACCTGATGGAAAGCAACTTCCGTCGCCCATGGACACTCGCAGCATCAGAAGAGCTGCAGGTGCGTTGCCGGCCTATTAAGAGGGAATAGGGTAATAGGGGAGGGTAGGGAAGGGATAGGGTATTGGGCCTCCGGTAAACTCACTCACTCGGCGAAATACAGTGCAAGCGCTGTTTCACGCCTTTTTAGTCTTAGCGTGATAAAATATAGCCTTCCTCGATACATGGGCTATCTAACACTGAAATATTTTTTTTAAATCGGACCAGTAGTTCCTGAGATTAGCGCGTTTTATCCTTTTTATCCTCATTTATTAACGCCTCCGTGGTCTAGTGGTACAGACTACAAAGCGTGGCTCTTGACTCGGAGGTCGTGGATCGAACCCACGACCTCCGAGTCAAGAGCCAAGTCCCGCGTTGGAAACATGTTATTTCCAAGTTTGGTTAGGACAATGCAGGCTGATCACCTGATTGTCTGACAAGTAAGATGATCCATGCGTCAGATGGGCATGTAAAAAGTCGGTCCTGCGCCTGATCTCTCGCCGGTCGTGTCGGTCTGCCGTCCCACAGGGTTATGAGAGTTAAGGTATAGAGAGTGCTCTTGTGTAATGCGCACACACTTGGGCACTATAAAATTACTCCTGCGTAGCTGGCCTGGTTTCAATGAAACTGGCCACCGTCACCGAAACCGGTGTGAGAGCTATTATTATTATTATTATCCTCATTTCATTACAGTTAAGTAAAATTAATATTCGTCTCTGAATGCGGCAGTGCCGGCAGTTAGACTATAATATAATTAAATACCTCAATCATATAAGAACGGAAAATCTAAACAACTATGACCTAGACTTACTCGTGTAATAGCAATTAATCATAATACAAAAACTAACTAGCAACGATTTTCCGCGTGTGACCTTAGCGTAACACCAGTCACTTTATAGTATAAACATACTAATATTATGAATGCGAAAGTGTGTCTGTCTGTAACCTCTTCACGCCTAAACTGCTGAACCAATTTTATGGAAATGGAGATACTTTGAGTCCCGGAAAAGGACATAGAATACTTTTTATCCCGAAAAAATGCACAGTTATCGCACGACATACGAATGTTGGCTCGCACGAAATGCTTGCTTTAAATCTTGTGGTTTAGATACTGTTTAAAAAACCAGGGACTTTAAACTAAGGGCTCACTTTAAGTGGCTCTTAACTATTACCTTGAGAGAATACCAATTATACGACGTGTAATGTGTATAAACAGAATTGGTCATAATTACAACTGTTTATATAGCTCACAATGAACCAGCAAAAAAATACTCCCAAGAACCATTTAGGAATTAAAATTGCAGCAGCCAAGGCTGGACGGTGGACCACGATTTCTGTTTCCCTAGTGTTATAAAAAGTTACAACGGATCTTACAACCTTATCCTTTTTAGCCCGGCCGCACATTATATATCCGAAATTTCTGATCAGAAAAATTCGGATGCCCGCCGGAACGCACTCTGTTCATACATTTTGTTGTAGACCCCGCACACTATCAGCATTTCTTACGTGTCAAAATGTAGGAGCGGGGCGTGGCGTCCGAATTTTTCTGATCAGAAGTCCGGATAATGTGCGGCCGGGCTTAAAAGTTATTCAAAAACGAAAATTTCGACTGGCTACGTATGGACCCTACACCGACCCAGCATAATCAAAATTTAAGGGTCTCTTACTACGGTAGAATAGACAAAGTGACAGATTGAAGAAGGTAACTCTGTCAGTCAACATTTTTACTTTAGTTATGGTAATCGTGCGGGTTATCCTTATGTTGCGTCTCTATGCTTGCCAAGGCTCGACCAGTGTCCACAAACACAAGCGTGTAAAGAAGAGTATCTGGCTTGGCTTGCGTGAGCTTGTGGACGCTTGTTTGCGATCCGGTGTAGTGTCGGTTTTTGGGCACAGATCAAAGAGCGCTTACGGCAAGCTCTTGCGACGCGTTCACACGTTGGTACGCTCTTAGGGTGGGTTTCCATCCGAATTGACCAATCTGGAATAGCAGCGAAGCGGACGTTTGTGCCTTGTGGATGCTTGCCAAGCCTTGGTAAGCATGGAAACGCAGCATTAGAGGTTCCGTAGAGTCAACCCTTCCCAAAATTACTTATCAACTTCCTAAATATTGTTCATAATAGGTACCTACTAGGGTTTCATAAAATAATGTGAATTTCCTTTAAAATATAGATGAGGATCTCATCTATATTTTAAAGGTACAAAGAAATCTACAGCCATATTATACATACTAGGAACGCATAAATCCCAAAGAGGTATCGGCAGCAAATCCTCAATAGAGCTCTTAGGAAGTGCCATTCTGTATTGTGCTCGTATTAGGGCATCATAAAAGGCTGCGTACGGTCGCGGAAATAATCATTTTAGCTTTAATGGCTGCGTACAGTCGAGGAAATTTTAGTTTTAGCTTTACATACTACAATAAGACGAATTTTAGGCGGAATGCAACTAAAAAGTGTTATTGTATGGAAAACAAAGCGATTATTATGATCGTGCTGCTAAGCTCTCAATTTCTGTCTCTTAAACTGTACGGTCTTTGTCCGAGTATGAATCAGTTTTTATGTACGTGCGTAGCGTGTACCACTTCCCACTACTTAAACTATTCTGTAGCACTTTATATTATATTGTCCTTGAAATCGAGCTCCCATAAGCTTGCATAGTTTTGCTACTACAATCTAACTGGAATTAGGCTATAAAGTTTTCTTTCTTTTCGGCCGGTGTAGTTAAAATTATAATATAGACGGTCTGTATTATAAATATCCTATCGAATAAGATAGAATTGCATATTAAGAGGATACCACAGCGGCTAGAGAAATGAAAAAAAAGTACGTGTAATATCTATAGCTGTCTCCCTTACCTCAAGCCTATACCGCAGAACGCGATAGAGACAACTGCAGAAAATCCAGAAAATCAACGATTCGTTGTCCCCTGATTCCTTCTCCAAAACTTAACCGATTTAAGTACTTTTTTCATTAAAGATTAAAAAAAGGCTTGAGCTGTGTTCCTATGTTTTGCTTTTTAGGGTTCCGTACCTCAAAAGGAAAAAACGGAACCCTTATAGGATCACTTTGTTGTCCGTCTGTCCGTCCGTCCGTCTGTCAAGACCCTTTTTCTCAGGAACGCGTGGAGGTATGAAGCTGAAATTTATATCAATTACTCAGGTCTACTGTCCCTTGAAGCTGTGAAAAAATCAAACTTCTAAGCCAACGCAATCAAAAGATACAGCCGTTTATGCCGCAAATTTTCGACACTTGCAAGGGAATCAAAACCTACAGGGTGCTTCCCGTGAACTCAGAATCTTGAAATTTGGTACGAAGCAACGTCTTATAGCATAGATAAAGGAAAAATTACGAAAACCATAAATTTTTAGTTACATCACATAATATATTTTTTTTTAATAATTTTAAACTTACTACCCATTTCCTCATAAACGCGTAGAGGTATTAAATTGAAATTCATACCAAATACTCAGGTCTATAATACCTTTAAGCTGTCGGAACCCTCGGTGCGCGAGTCCGACTCGCACTTGGCCGGTTTTTTTGTATAATCTATCCAAATCTGTTTTCTGGACGTTTGAACACAGTGGAAAATCTGGCCATTTTTTTGGGTTTTTGAACGTTCATATCTTATTTAATAATTAAATTATGAAAAAAAAGAAAACATAAGGACATTGTATTAGTGGCCGTAGATATTCAGGAAAAAAATTATAACTCTACTAGCATTATCCAGGGAGGAAACAGGGGACAACGTTTGTATGGAAAAAATGGCGGTGTGGAATCCTCTTAAATAGATGAAAACATGGTACTTGACCAATTTCCTTTATTCCTCCAGCGGCGTGCTTTCTTAGTTTGTGTTTAATTAGTACTATCAAGTTTAGAACTTTTATATCCCGCAGTGGCTAGATCTTGTAAATTATTTTGCCTGAAACTTACTTCTCCTATCTAATATTGTCCTAGTATCTCTAACTGAAAAGGTTCACGTTGGAATTGATAAACGCTGGCATGGAGAGAGACTTTATGCCACCCATTTTTATTGTCTCTACTTACATCCCTGGTCGTCCTAACTCTCTTCTCATCCTATGCTACCTTAGTACTATCTATTATTTCTACAGTATGATGCTACCCCTAGTATCACTATGAGTTATGACTCTAGGATCCGTCCAAACTCACATATCCTCTCTATACTGGTCGAGTTGACCATTGACTATTGACTTAAATTTAATTTAATGAAGGCTTTGACCGAAAATTAACATACAGTTTACATCAGAATGTTCTTTAAAACAAAGTTAAGTCATCATTAAATCTCTTTGAATGCAACCGTAAGATTCTTCTTTATCTCTACATCTTCATCATCTCATGCTACCCTAGTACTTTCCATCCTATTCTACGAGTAGACAGTAAAATTTTCCTTCATAATCTCAACGACTCTACCTACCAGAGTTATAGACAGAATTAAGTTAGTTCTGTTTACTCTGCTAATACTCTCGATAGGTGATATCTCATATCTCTACATCTTCATCATCTCATGGTACCCTAGTCATTCCTAGTGGCTAGTACTCACCTTATCTCTATGCGAGGCGTGCCTGTGATGGGTCACCGGCGGCGGCCCGCGCTGCTGTCCAGTGACCACCACCGGCAGACCATCGACTATCGTCACCATCACCCTCTTGTCGGCACTGCGTCTGCGCTCCGCGGAATTCCGCCTCCTGCGCTGCTCATCCGCTACCGGCTTCGAGAAGACCGTGCGCCTATCGAATCTCGGATCCTCTCGGTTCTCTGCCGCCCTGGTAGCCGGCGTGTGACTTTTGGAGCGTTTAAGGAGGCGCATGACGTGGGATTTTATCGCGTCCGGCTTGCTCGTCTCCTTCTTGTAGGGCGCGTGGGGATGGGAGGCGTGCTGTCCCATTGCTGGCACAACATTTGACAGGCTCTTCACAGCGTACGCCGCGTCTACCTTGTTGCCGGCTACGCACGACACCTCGTACATGGCGAGTTTAGGCCGCCATTTTGTTTCAGGGTTGCCAACTGCTCACTTTTTTCTGTTTTTTTGGTAATTTCTTTCTAGCTTGTTTTTGTGGTTAGTTTCAATATTTTCTTTGGCTTCTTTTACCTTCCTCTGTGACTGTAAGTGATGTTTAAGCTAGATTTTTTACTTGGCTCTCTAGCTAGTTTTAGGACTTGGTAACCCTATTTGTTTCCCCTATTCTTTGACCTCCTCTTCTCAGCTATGAAAGCCTAATCCAATGAGCTCTTCAAACAGTCATTCTTAAAGCTTCTTTTCACTTTGGTATTCTCTATAACCGAGGTAGTATTTCACCACGATTTTTCACATTTTCAACACAATCCTTGGAACCACTGCAATCCTTTGAAATATTGAGTCGGACCGGTGAAAAAAATCTATATTTTTTCCAAACCTACCAGATTGTATTTAATCAATTTATTAGGTTTATTTTTCCTCCGGTAGTACGGTATACTACTAATCCAGGCAAAATACACGGTTCCCACGAATTTGCACGCAAACAAAATTACAAACAAGTGAAAACCACAGTACAGAAAAAACTACAGTATTACGAATGAACAACTTTTCCGTCTGAATCACACAACACCTAAGATATATGATTCACTATGTCAGACACACATACTATGTCTTTAACAACACAATATATGACACGTGCGACGCGCGCAGCCGTCGGATGCCGACTGAGACTGACTGACTGTATATTACGCTAACATACATGATACAACATACGATCAACCGAGATAAGAGCATAGTGTAGCCTGTAGGTCACAGTCAAACTGTGCGTCAGTTCGACATAGCGATATATTAGGTATTCCTAGTAAATTTTCAGTTTTTTTAGACGACCTCTGTGGCTCAGTGGGTGGGCTGTCGGTAGCTCAATCCGGGGGTCGCGAGTTCGAATCCCGCCGACGGAACAAAACGTTTTCAAAGTTCCTGGGTCATGGATGTGTATTAAATATTATGTGTATCATATAATAAAAATCTTAAATATTTTTTTATCATTGTCTGGTACCCGTAACACAAGTCCTTCAGGTACTTAGCACGGGGCTAGACTGACGTGGTGTGAAGCGTCCATAGATATTATTATTTTATGTTTTGATTTTACGCGAATATTATCGTTAAAAAAACCCGAAATACGTTAAAAAATAAAAATGCCTATGATCCACATCGCGATACAAGTTACAAAATATCCATACTAATAAATGAGGAAGTGTGCTGTCTGACTGTTACCTCTTCACGCCCAAACCGCTGAAATTTTGCTGGGTGTGGAGATACTTTGAGTCCCGGGAAAGGACATAGGATACTTTTATCCCGGAAAAATGTACGGTTCCCCCACGATAAACGAATTTCGGCGCGCCAGAGTTGCGGCCGTCATCTAGTAATAATTAAGTAAGTTTCGGCAAAGCATTCAGGTTCTCGATTCTAATAACTCGAATGCCGTATCGAACGAGAATCGGTCACTTTACGAGCGAAAGTTACAGGTCTATTAAACAGGTATTGTTAATGCGATTGTAAAACTTGAGAAGTAATTAAATATAGTTTGAAATGTATATAATATTATAATAATTATAATTAATATAAATTAGTTCTCAATAATAAAATCCGTGCCCTAGTTTTAGATGTAGATTAAGAAATATGTGGTCATATTATTATGAAATGGTGGACTTTATCGGGTTTCGAAATTTTTTTATTTCATTATCGATCCAGATTATTTCATTATCATTATTTTTAACCGACATCCAAAAAAGGCAGAGATTCCATGTTTGGCTCTAAATTCTACTTTTGCGTACCTATTGCTATTATTGATATAGATTATAGAGCAAAAAAGGCCAAAAAAGTCACGTTTGTTGTATGGGAGCCTCCCTTAAATATTAATTTTATTTTGTTTTTAGTATTTTTTGTTATAGCGGCAACAGATATACACAATCTGCAACTCTCTAGCTATTCTTGAGTTACAGCCTGGAGACATACAGACAGACAGACGGACAGACAAACAGACAACGAAGTCTTAGTAATAGGGTCCCATTTTTACCCTTTGGGTACGGGACCCTAAAAATGCCACACATCATAAGACTAAAGGCAAGGGCACATTGTAAAGATATGCGCCGTTTAGCCCAACGCGAACAATCTAAAACTCGCGCACGAGCTATACTAGTGGTTTTATTAATGTTAGTGGCCATGACAATGGTGTGATAGTGGTTGATAGTGTTTATCAGTTGCACAACCTCCGCGGAGACGGAAACAACCGTGGCTGTGTTTATTTTGATGATACCAAACAGAGCACACAAACCTTACCGTCTGGAAATAGAATCATAGAAATTGCGATGTTTAATATCGTTCTCTTACATTTTACGTGGGAGAGCCATGCTTCGGCACGAATGCGCCGGCTCGACCGGAGAAATACCACGTTCTCACAGAAAACCGGCGTGAAACAGCGCTTGCGCTGTGTTTCGCCGAGTGAGTGAGTTTATCGGAGGCCCAATTCCCTTTCCTATCCTCCCCTATTCCCTTCCCTTCCCACCCCTACCCTCCCCTATTACGCTATTCCCTCTTACCTCTTAAAAGGCCGGCAACGCACCTGCAGCTCTTCTGATGCTGCGAGTGTCCATGGGCGACGGAAGTTGCTTTCCATCAGGTGACCCGTTTGCTCGTTTGCCCCTTTCTTTCATTAAAATAAAATAAAAAAAACATTTGTTTCAGACACGAATGGTCTTTTGACCTATAGTTCTCTCTTTCAATCGCACACAAATAACATTTAGCTATCATGTTTCCATAGACTAATAATAATAATGATAGCTCCCACACCGGTTTCGGTGACGGCACAGAATAGATAATAGTACAAGTGTGACGGTGGAAACCCGCAGGAGTAATTTTATAGTGCACAAGAGCACTCTCTATTCCTTTACTCTCATAACCCAGTGGGACGGAAGACCGACACGACTGGCGAGAGATTTTTACATGCCCATCCGACGCATGGATCATCTTACTTGTCAGACAATCAGGTGATCAGCCTGCATCGTCCTAACCAAACTTGGAAATAACATGTTTCCAACGCGGGAATCGTACCCACGACCACCGAGTCAAGAGCCGCGCTCTATACCACTAGACCACGGAGGCGTTAGACCATAGACTGTAGAGTATGTGATAGGAGCGTAAAATGATATCTTTGGCTGCGAATAAAAGAGACGAGTAGCAGGACTTACATCAAAGCAGTAAGTTTTCTCTGTCCAGCCACAGTTGTATTATTTATAAATTCAAATTACACCAGCTACGTTTTATCCTCTCTGATCCCAAAATGTACAACTCTAGCGGGATAAATCCATCAATCGGCGAGTCATATTCAAATTCAATACACGAACTCAATTATTTCAAATTGTGACGAGGCACCTGCGGTCTTCGCGACCCAGTTGCAAACAAATCTTTGTAGATTTATCGAGTAGGGGTAGCCTCCCCCCTTTGGTGGTTACTGGTAATAAAGAAATACAAACAAAACAGGCCAACTGCAAGTCGGACTCGCGCACGTAGAGTTCCTCAGTGGAAAAATACGCTAAAATTGTTTTATTTTGTTTTTAGCATTATTGTTATAGCGGCAACATAACCATATAGTGTGTCAGAATTATAGCGGTTCTTGAGATACACCCTGGTGACAGATAGACTGACAAGACATCGAAGTCTTAGTATTATTAGGGACCCGATTTTACACTTTGGGTACGGAACCCTAAAATAACATTCTATAATCGACATCTTTCTAAGATTGTACTTGGAAATAGTTTTTTAAAGGTCAATCCAAAAACAAACTAACAAACAAGAATCAAAGTTCGTGTAAGTTTCAGACTTTAGAGTAGTTGTGACCAGGGTAGCATGAATGATTGAAGAGTTAACAACATAAACAATATTGAAATATTCAAACAACTAACAAACAAGTAAATATTATGAATCAAACTATTTCAACCGACTTCCAAAAAGGAGGGGGTTATATTATGTTCGTTAGTATTTTATTTGCTCTATAATAAGTACGGAACGGAGGACAGAATTCAGGATTTGGTTACGCGACGGAAAAATGTAAAATTCCCGAGCGATAAACGCAACGCGGCGTTGCGTTCATTTAGTCACTAGTGTATATGTTGCAACTATCTGCTGTATACAAATGTACATACAGACTGTCTGTCTGTGTGGTCATTCTCACTTTCTCCTACACTAGGTCAGCATGAGTTAGGCGGTAGTAATTGTTAGTCAATACTTCTATACTCTACATAGTCTATAACTCTATACTGTTACTAAGTAACTATTACTGAGAACTAAGTACCAGATATTGTGAACACAACTACTGAACTACCTCTTTGTTATGCTTTCCTAGTACTAATAACTGTTATAACTTATACCTACATATTATTATTATGCCTTTGTCTGTCTGTTACCTCTTCACGCCCAAACCGCTGAACCGATTTTGCTGAAACTCGGTATGGAGATACTTTGAGTCCCAGGAAACAACATAGCATACTTTTTATCCCGGATAAATCTACGGTTACCACGCGATGAACGAAAACTAACTTCAAGACGAATTGCCAGAGGTGTCAAAACTTTAATGGCTCCAATACGTACCAAAGGAACCCTAAAAAGAGTTGCCATTATAAAACAACAAATGACATCAATAACTGGACTATTTTTAACTATCTATCATCAACTATCATGGGCCGGTGAAAACGCCATTGTCGAGTCCACAATACCAGTCTATTGTGTGTATGATACTGTGTATATTGACTATCGAGTTGGACTTACACGTGGACAGTCGTAATAGTATTGTATGTTATGTATACAGCAATAACAAAAAAAACCACAGCCGAACATATAACCTCCTCGTTTTTTGGAAGTCGGTTAAAAATAGCAATTAGTTGATACTATATAGAAATACATATTACGATAGTAAAAACTATGCTATATCCTATTCCGTCTCTCAAAGTATATTAATGCTAAATTTCATTTAAATCGGTTCAGTCGTTTAAGCGTGAGGAGGTCACAAAGAAACAGACAGACAGACACACTTTCGTATTCATAATGCACTAGATGTCACCCGCAACTCCGTCGCGCCAAAATTCGTACATCGCGTGGGAACCGCACATTTTTTCGGGACAAATATATCCTATGTCCTTCCCCAGGATTCAAAGTATATCCTTACCAAATTTCATTAAAATCGGTTCAGCGGTTTAAGCGTGAAGAGGCAACAAACAAAAACACTTCCGTATTTATACAGTACGGAATAGGGATTTTGCAAAAAAAAAACTACATACTACACACAAAGCACTGTTCGCTGTTCAACAAAGTCCATTGACCTCACAGCTGATTGAATCGGCATCAATTAGGTGAAATCCTTTTCATTCACCTACAAAGTACAAATGTTTCAGTGGGGTCAATAACCTCATCGCTTTAGAGAGCGCAGTGTTTGAAGTTTTTCCTCACTTTTCACCCGACTGCACTAAAAGAAGGGTCATGTTTTTTGGAGTACAATATGTATAATATCCATACTAATATTATAAATGCGAAGTGTGTCTATCTGTATGTCTGTATGTCTGTTACCTCTTGACGCTCAAACCGCTTAACCGATTTTGCTGTTTTGTATGGATATACTTTCGAGTCCCTGGAAAGGACAAAGGATACTTTATTCGGGAAAAAGGTACGGTTCCCGCGCGATAAACGAACTTTGCGGTAACGGAGTTGCGGCCGTCGTGTAGTGAAATATATAAGTTATTTACATAATATATCATAGCAACAACATTAGCATATTATAGCTTTCGTTTCCTGTGTCTATGAGTCTTATGACTATTGACTATATCCTGTGCCGACATAATATATGCGGAGCATACTGTGATACAGATGAAAGCATAATATGATGACTTCCTGCAATACTATGTTGACATACAACAACTAAAGCGTGCCATGTGAAATATTATATTTTTACTAGCTGTCCCGGCAAACGTTTCTTTGCCATATAAAGTATTTCTCCCGTATCATTTTATTGAAGTGACTAAATAAGTGTGTCACCATGGCAACGTCCATCGCTATCCCGTCGCACAAACAATGGTCGCCGTCAATCTCGAGTTGTAATAATTTACTATTATTTATTCAACAAATGCACTTATCAATATAAAAAGTACCCAGTAGCCGATTCTCAGACCCACTGAATATGCATATAAAATTTGGTTAAAATCAGTAAAGCCGTTTCGGAGGAGTACGCGGCCTATCATTGTGACACGAGAATTATATATATATATAAGATTAGGGTTCCGTAAAGGGTAGAAACCCGGACCCTATTATTCTTTTAGACTTCGCTTTTTGTCTATATGTGGGCACTGGGCTCCCATACAAAAAACACAATTTTGCCTATTTTTGCTTATTAACGGTACGAAACCCATCGTGCGTGAGCCGACTCACACTTGGCAGATTATATATCTACATTAATAAAGAAGATTTAATAATTTGTTTGCATACAAATAACTAGGCTTCAAATTGTTGGATATAATAATTTATTTTGATAAAGTTTATGAAAACAAACCGGATCACATTATTAAGAAACTTCGTCAAAATTGGTTCAGCAGTTTTAGCAGGAAGCGGCAGCAAACATACTTTCCTACTTACAATGTTTACTAGAGACAAACTATTAGCCAAGTATGACCTAAATTAAACCTACAACACGATGACTAAAGCGGATAAACCATCTAAGACCTAAATGCCATTACCTGAATACCTAATAAATAAAATAAACATCAGTCACTTAACCTTGCAGATCAGAGGTCGGGATCATAATATACCTAATTTCAGAGTCGGTTAAATGTTTTTAAGTCCTTTCAATTAATAAATTGTAACAGGCATTTTAAGTTCTTTAAATAATTATTTTGTGACAAGGATAATATAATTAGTGAGGAGTTATGATAATAATTCATTAAAATCACGGTTAAAATGTTATTTTTGTTTCCAAACCGGGTAATTTCGGATTTTCTTTAATCATTAGTTGACCGTCAAAATTATGACGTCTGTTGTAAGACGATTAAAATATCTAATCATTATATAGTTTATACTTTAACCGATTACCACTTCATCTTGCTTTAGTGTGGAACCAGAGGTAAATTCCGGTCGCCGGAACAGCTACCTACATTTCTAAAGACTCTTCTATTGACATTCGGAAAAAACTCACATAACTTGTATCAAGTTTACAATCTAAAATCAATTTTCCTTCCACCCCCTGCGCTCCTAGTACAATACCTTTGTGATATCGAGCTGCGCGCACCTGATGAAAGCACATCCGACACCAGACGGACTGACGAAGGTTTGGGCTGTGACAGAAATGTCTTTATCAGATATTCGTTCAGGGCCTTTAGTCAATTAGGTTTAGATCATTTTGAGAGTGAAATTAGAAATCAAAAACGTATGGCATTTGATACAATACAACACTTTTAAAAATGTCAAATCTATACATTTTTGTTGTATTTTTGATCGATAACTAACTAAATTATCGAATGTAATTTAATTAAAGACCCAGGGTACTTCGTCAAATTATTGATTTTTCTGTAATTTGAAGCGCTTTTAGCCCGGCCGCACATTGTCCGAATTCTGATCAGAAACAGTTGAATTTCGCCGGACCGCCCGCGCCACCCCGCACACTATCCGAAATATCTAACCGAGCTTAGTCTACTAGGCAATGATATTCTACTTATACAGATCTGTTACGTTCATACTATTTTCCGGCTTAAATCTCTTCCGAACAACATTGACAAATTTGACAGATAAGTGAAACAAAAGATACGAAATGCCATTTACATAAAAGAGACAGACTAAATAAAAGACGACCCAATTGGGTCGTATTTAAAGCTTCACAACGCGCGCGGTAGTATAAACATATCTGCTTTGGCCTTTGAGTTTTTTAATATTATATCATTGCTACTAGGCTTACATAAAACACCTAAAAGTTTTACGAACTATTCTAGTAGCCCCTAAACAATCGGTCTAACCACCTAATCATCAAATGCTATCAAACTTTTGATTGGATATTTCAAGACTCAGCCTATTTACCAAATCAATATCAAACTTTTGCTACGAATCAAACGCTAATAGTTTAAAGCCTTCATCAAAATTCTAAACTAAAGGGTCTAAATCTAAACTCTAAAGCCGTTTTCATGTTTGTGTTTGTGTGTTAATTTTTTTTTTGTCAATTACATTTTGTATGGGGTTATTTACACTTTAGTCAGTTTTTATATTAAAAGGCATTTACTAAAAACTAGTACTAATTATTACAACTCCTTATTCATGCTCTCCTAGTAACTCCGAAGGGTTAGCCCTCTCTTTCCAATAACCTCCTCTCTCTCCAACGACCCTGGTCTTCCGTTACACTGCCTCCCATTTACCAATATTTGAAACTGTAATTACAAGCTCCTTCGGAAAATTAATCTAAAATTATACAGTAGCCCAGTAACAGTTTGACGCTGGGAATAACTTACGATCTTAAATAACTAAAGCTTCCAACTTTGTTACAATTTACAATTACAACAAAATTATTTATAGCTGGTGCCCGCAACTCCGTTGCTCCAAATTCATTTATCGCGGATCCGCGGGGCTAAAGATATGGTCACATTTAGCAATTCCTCTCAATCAATTCAGCAAATGAATTGTCAAAACTGACAAATGTCAAAATAGTACGAATTACTACAGTGCGACAAGGTTAAATATGAACGTGGGCGGTGGCGCTGCGCGTAAAGGAGAACTGTCAAAATGACGTTTTTGTATGATGGCAGCGTTAGTTCCTTTTTTCGACACGTTCATTTAAAGACTTGTCGTATGTAGACATAAATTGCAATCAAACTTGCATTTTGGGATTTTTAAAAAATGAATCATATTGTGATTTTTAGTGTTATTCTCCAAAGCGACCATTTTAGCCCCGCCGTATAAATTTACCGGGACGAAAAGTATCCTATGTCCTTTCCCGAGACTCATAGTAGCTCTATACCAAATTTTAGCAAAATCGGTTCAGCGGTTTGGGCGTCAAGAGGTTTAAGGTTTAACAGACAGACAGACGGACACACGTGGGAGAGCCATGCTTCGGCACGAATGGACCGGCTCGACCGGAGAAATACCACGTTCTCACAGAAAACCGGCGTGAAACAGCGCTTGCGCTGTGTTTCGGCGAGTGAGTGAGTTTACCGGAGGCCTATTCCCGACCCTATTCCCTTCCCTACCCTCCCCTATTCCCTTTCCATCCCTACCCTCCCCTATTACCCTATTCCCTCTTAAAAGGCCGGCAACGCACCTGTAGCTCTTCTTATGCTGCGAGTGTCCATGGGCGATGGAAGTTGCTTTCCATCAACCCGTTTGCTAGTTTGCCCCCCCTTTTTTCATAAAAAAAAAAAACTTTCGTCTTAAAAATGTATGGATAGAAAACGAGCTTGCAAATCACCCAATTAGGACATCCGCAATACTTGATGAAGGAGTTCTCACCTAGATTTTTCATATTTTACGCTTGCCTTTTTATGAGACCCTAGTATCTGTTACACCGCTCCAACGAAAATTCTAATTCAAAATACCACTTTGTACGTTCAAAGCCTTCACATAAACTACTTACTACCATCAGGTTATACAAACGTACATTTATATACGGGGCGCCGACTGTACAAGCACGGAAGTAGAAACTCAAGTACTCTAGACTGTATACCTAGTGCTTAAAAAAAATAAAAAAGACCTAAAAGAGCCCAGCAGTTTAGTGTTTGCGTTACCAGGCGCGCAGACTGAATTACTCTTTAAAGTTATGATTTCTTTACATTTTTAAACGGTTTTTACGCAAAAACCAGGGTTTGAGTTTTACGTTTCTAAAGTCTGATGATCACGGCACAGAAAAAATCTTCTATTGACCTGCTGCTGCAGCTATGGTAAAATGATCGAACTTATCTTTATCCGGCGACCAGACTTTAGAGGAACTCTATTATATTTAGATTATCATATTGTACTCTCTCTTTCCCTTTTAAAACAGAAGGCATATTTTAATGAATAATGACTATCACAAACGGACCGAAGTGAAAACTATGCGAAATTATTTATCGCAAGCCGTTCAGTGGTTCAAGCTATAACATTCAGCATGAACCTTTTATACTATTGTCTGTAGCCCTTTCCCTACGTTAGACAACAAACACACACCCCTCTCTTGTATCATCACAAACAGACAGACATTAAGACTCTATATGAGTGGGACAATTTTCTGCAGGTATTCTGCTACACAAGTACTAGGGTAACAGAAAACACAATACTAGGAAAACATGAATGGAATAGTCAATGATATTATGTTCCTTTGTGTTTAATGAGTAATGACTAATGACTAAATAGTAAATACTATAACTTCTTGTTAGTAATAATGCATTCGTTGCGCTAAAATTCGTTTTGCACACAGGAACCGTAAATTTCTCCGCGATAAAAACTAGCCATGTCCTTTCCCGTCTCTTGAAATTTGTCTATAATAATTTTTAGTCGTTTAAGCGTGAAGAGGTAACCGACGGACAGATACACATTTATAATTATTGTTATTAGTAAGGATTACACAAATACGTTACTAACACCTGCGTATGCATTCTGTAGGCGTATAATACATACTGTAAATCAATAATAATCAATAATCATCATTATCATATTATCAAGGCGTGATGCCAGCTAAAGGAATGCCAACTCACCTACACGAGTTATAGCGTATAGTCCGGTCGTGGGATAAACAGGAAATCTTACATTGACCTATCACTGCCTGTCTCTTTCACAAAAACATTGGTATCTCTTTTCCACATGTGAGCCGGATACAAATATCGTGTGAATTCGTGTGAATATTACAAAACCCCCTCCAGTAGCCCTAGCATGGCCAACAGTAGAAATGCGAAAGTATAGACAAACTGTGGAGATAAACTTCAGTCGGAAAGCAACTTCTGTCGCCCTTGGACACTCGCAACATCAGTAAAGCTGCAGGTGCGTTGCCGGCATCATGAATGGTGATGATGATGATAACACTCGACACAATCAATAAGTACATCAATACAAACACAAGAGTGATGACTTCAGCGTTGCACACTCATGAATGAGAAGTCTGGAAGAGAGCCAGAACTGTATAGGAGATAGCGTAAGATGAATAATATAAACGAATCGCGTTTATATTTATTATTGTCTCCATATTATGAACTTTTTTTTAAATAATTAACTAACTTCTTTTAAATATTTTCTATGGGATAATTCATGACGTTGGAGTATTTATCATAGAAAATTAAAAGTCAAAAGTAACTCTTTCAGCGCTGCTACTTTCACAGTGAACTCTATAGAGGTTGTTAGGGCTTAACACCGTTATCCTTAAAACCATCAAATGAGCCCGTCAAAATTAACAACTTTTTCTATAAGAACCAATGCTGAAAACTCAAAAAAAATGCAACAGGTATAATGAAGACATACCCTCATTTGATTGGCTCATTTGATGGTTTTAAGGATAACGGTGTTCACCCGAACAACCTGTATATATGCTCCGCGGAGCCCTGGGGCTCTGCAAGCGATATAATATATGAATTATTTTTACAAATGTCATCAGACGTGTATATATTTTTGAATGAATTGTCTCTATGCTGGATAGAGACAATTCATTCAAAAATATATATTTTTTGGGGTCCGCCATAAGCGTTACTTCTTAAAAGGGTTCCCCTCCCAAATATGTATTATCATTTATCACCTTGTTTTGTTTCACCCTGTATAATTTATATTATGTACACAGGCTCAAACTCTCAGCTAATAAAAATACACTGTGGTTAATGACCACAATGTACATAGGTACAGTAGTGCGATTTTCCGCCCCCATAACCAACTGTGTCACCGCCTCACCGACACACCGCGACATGTGGTAATACCCTAATGGATGATGGAGAATGATACCATGAGAGAGAGGGACTGAGACAAATAAAGGTTACATCATTAATAGAATGATAGTCAAGTACTAAGGGCCTCTGGTCTAGTGGTTTAGTATTTGGCTCTCGACGTATCGGGTTCGATTCCGCGTTGGAGCAACAAAAATAAACTCGCGACCTCCAAATTCACGGCTTCGAGCCTAGTCCACGGAGGCATTAAGTCTTTTACTATAGAAAATCTACCATCCATATTCCATACTCGGATAATCTCGGAATCGGCTCCAACGATTTTCATGAAATTTAATATATAGGTCTAACGGGGGTGATAAATCGATCTAGCTAGGAATCATTTTTAGAAAATGTCATATAATACGTGTTTTATCGAATACCGAGCAAAGCTCGGTCAAATAGCTAGTAATATTAAATGGGAAAAACGTCTTTTAGTATGTCTGTTACTTTTGATAAAATTTGTTATGGAGATACTTTAAGTCTTACAGCGTATACTGGATTTTTTTTTATCCTGGAAAAAGGTACGGTCCTACACGATAAACGAATACCAACCCGCCGTCAATCAACAAGCTTCAGGCAACATCGCCGTTGCGCAAAAAAAAATCCGGGATGGAAGGTAAGTATCCTATGTCCTTTCCAGGGACTCATCCATACCAGCAAAATCGGTTTAGTCGTTTTAGCGTGAATATATAACATAAAGACAGACAGACACACTTTCGCATTTATAATATTAGGGAAGTCGTACTTAAAGCGACTGCCTACAAACCGATCACAGTTTTTCCAATCTTTACGGTCCGGCGCCTCCCACTTCGATTTCCTAGACGATTGTTTGACAAATCACTTCCTAACGCTTTGGGGGACATTCATCAAACGTATCAAGGTTGGAAACGGCTTTGATTTCCTATCAAACTGTAGTGGGATTTCAATATGATAGGATTTCAATTCTAGCGGTGGCTTTTCGATCTTATCTGCAGGCGATAGCGACTGACAAAAATTCAAATAAATGCCACTTTATGGCCTAGGTTTTATGTTTTGCCGACATTGGTCTAGCGACCCATCACCCATGCCACCGCTTTGTAGTGGCGAAGAGCAAAATGAAACCTATATAGCCTATTACCTAGGTCATTAAGTAGCATTTAAAATATTTTAACACGATTGAAAAATGCGCAATACAAGTAAAGACAGGTCATTGGACCAACTTTCTCTATAACCAGCGAACGGACTTTATGTGAACGTACTAACACCAAGACATTATAACATCATAAAAGTTCCTAACTTTAGTAGGGTCCACTAGGTGGTAACTTCTATGGTGTTATGATGTCCTGCATCTACACCACCGCTGCTACCAGGCACACATAGCTTATAGGAACTATTGGGCCGTTTAGATTCAGCCCTCTTGGGCAGGGAAGGCAGTTTTCGCGCTGCCACTCGTCGGTAGCCTCAGCCCGACGTGGCAGAATTCAGAGCAATATTGCCGGCAGCGCTAGGAAAAGCGGCAGTCGTTCAATCTAAACGCCCATGTCCCTATGAGGGCTCGTCTGACCTTCGCCCCGCCCACGGCATATCGCAAATAGTTCGACCAAAACAAACGGCACAGAAATAGCACTCATTCAATCACTTGTGTGATCACTCATGCATTACTAATTAAATATTACTAATATTATAAATGCGAAAGTGTGTCTGTCTGTCTATCTGACTGTTACCTCTTCATGGTATTGAGATACTTAGTCCCGGGAAAGAACATTAGATATTTTTATCCCGGCAAAACGTACGGTTTCCACTTCCCGCGCGAGCTGCCCGCAAGGGCATCATCTAATAAAGTATAAACAATAAAACGAGGGATATAAATTTATACGTGGGAGAGCCATGCTTCGGCACGAATGGGCCGGCTCGACCGGAGAAATACCACGTTCTCACAGAAAACCGGCGGGAAAAACAGCGCTTGCGCTGTGTTTCGCCGGGTGAGTGAGTTTACCGGAGGCCCAATCCCCTACCCTATTCCCTTCCCTTCTCTACTCTCTCCTATTCCCTTCCTTTTCCTTCCTTACCCTCCCCTATTACCCTGTTCCCTCTTAAAAGGCCGGCAACGCACTTGCAGCCCTTCTGATGCTGCGAGTGTCCATGGGCGACGGAAGTTGCTTTCCATCAGGTGACCCGTTTGCTCGTTTGCCCCCTTATCACATTAAAAAAAAAAACCTCTACACACCGTCTTATGTCCCTCACACACGTTCACAGTTGGTAACCGATTTAATAACCTCATTGCATTGCGCAATCCACACTCGCCGCATGTAATAGTTCATATTACATAGTTCATTAGTTTGGCGCGAGTAACTTCACAATTATTATTCTGTGAACATTTTCGTCCAATGCCCTGCTGCATCATGATTTATAACTTAATAGTGAGTTAATACGGTGAAGTAACGCATCGCTATCCCCAAGACTACAGTTCGACAAGGCTTTATTTGAACGTGGCGAGAAAAGGAACTAAACGCTTCTATCATACAAAAACGTCATTTTTGACATGTGTTTGACAGTTCTCCTTTACCAGCAGCGCTCCCGTCAATGTCACACACTTTCAAATGTGCCTTGTCGAACTGTAACAGCGTATCCCAACTATTCTCGAGGCAAATGTATTAGGATTTCATGAAACAGCAGAAGTAATCTACGGCTTCAACAGCATATTTCCCATTGAGTACCAGGATCTTAATAAAAATCAACAGAAGGTACCATCACAAATTTCAGGCTAGCTAACCGCGTATCCCATTTCTCGAGTCCGTCTTTAAGTTTGTTCTAACTGCATTTTTCTCATAACTAAGATTTCATGATGCAACAGAAGATGTTGAATATATTCCTGCAAGTACTAGGATCTCATAAACCTTCACAAGTTCCCACTTCCTACTGCGTATTCGATATTAGGAGCTCATGAGTCAACAAAGCTCTCCTCCCCCCTCAACATCTCACAGGACGTTAACTGTAGTAAACACGAATTTATATGTCCGCCACCGCTACACAGCGGCCACTTGTCGACACAATTGCGACCGAATTATCCCATTAGAGTCAAAGGAGCGACGACGGTCGAGGACCGCGAATTGGGATCTGCGCTCCTAAATTTTAACGATCTCTCAAATGTAAGTGGACATTCACGTCCGATTAGTTTGATGGCATATCAAGTATAGCGTTTTCGACGTTTAAACAATCCAGCATTTATGTAGCCCAATTGTGCGCGCAGTACACGCTATCTTCTTTTAGGTACTATTGTAACCCACAAACTGGGTAACTGCCACCGTTGGCGAGATATCAGACTTTTCACTCCATCTTTCTTGTCAGACAATCAGGCGTTTCAGTCAAATTTGAAACAACATTTCTGGCACAATAGACATGACAACTCTGTCTACTCTGTTTCTGGTGTCCCAACGTCTACGAGATCTAACCCACGACCTCTTCTATATCACTAAAGTTTATGCCATGGAAGTATTATTTACAGCAAATACTAGACAAACATAAGCCAACAAGAGTTCATTTGAGTTATCATCAGTCGAATCAATCACCATTAGACCTTGGACCCATTGCTGATCCCCTGATCACTTGATGACACCAATCATTTCATCGAGATGGGGGCAATTCGCGATTTCACGTGATCTGATCATTGCTGTGATGACATCAGTCACTAATTTGTGATAAATGTCTCAGAATTTCGATAAATGACTTAAACTTTAACGAAAGATTGACCATTATACCATATACTAATACTAAAATACGAAAGTGACTGTCTGTCTCTTCACTCTTCAGGCTTAAGCCGCTGAACCGAATTTAGTATCTCGTCAGTCGTGTCTGCACTACATCAGTGTACTGCGCACACACTTGGTCAAGCATTAACAGATCGACACAGCGCAAAAAGGAAGCTTTTTTATAAAATAAGAGGCAAACGAGCAAAGGGGTCACCTGATGGAAAGCAACTTCCGTCGCCCATGGACACTCGCAGCATCAGAAGAGCTGCAAGTGCGTTGCCAGCCTTTTAAGAGGGAATAGGGTAATAGGAGAGGGTAGGGAAGGGAAGGGAATAGGGGAGGGTAGGGAAGGGAATATGGTAGTAATAGGGAATAAGCTATTCTCTGTTTTAAAATGTCAAACTCGATTACTCGAAATCTTCAATTCGAAATGGCGCCAAACCATTCAAAGTAAACGAGGCGTGCATTCTCGCTCATTCAAACCAGTGCAGTAATTATACACAATATAATGAGCATGTTCCGAAATATAATCCAGTACAATTGAAAATGCTCAAGACGTCTAGAATCGACGTCACACCGGCGATTCTTTCCGAAATATACGCCAGTAGGTACTTTCACAGTCACTCACAATCAGTGTTTTGTTAGACTATAGGCTATAGGCCCTTTACTATCCCACTGCTAGGAAAATTACATGTCCATTTAATTCTATAAAGAATTTAACAGAGAATGTACGCTTTATATTATATCAAAATCTTTTCCATTCACGGCATTAAACTCTGAATACGCCCTGCTGGTATGTCATTATAATACGTCCCATTTGCCTTATCAGTGGCACAACGTCACACCTATCTCACTGTTGGTACACCAGCACGAAATGTTGGATACGTGACGTCACGAGCAGACCAGCTGCACACTGGTTTATATTTCGGAACGCAGACTTAATGACCGTAGCTCTTGACATTTCCATCGAGCTTGCCTCACGTCCGTTTCTCGAGTAAAAACTTGAAGTCTATAAAAACACATTATGTACGACTTTGGCCTAGAATCTGGGCGAATTTCGTTTGTTTTTGCAGTAAAAATGCACCTGTCGCTGCCATATTAGGCGCTACGGTGCCACCGTAAACATACATACGAAAATCCATACCAATATTATTAATGCGAAAGTGTGTCTGTTGTTACCTCTTCACGCCCAAACCGCTGGACCGATTTTGCTGGGTATGTCTCCATACCCGTTACTTTGAGTCCCGGGGAAGGACATAGGACATAGGATCGCTGAAAAATGTACGCTTGCCGAAAAACTAATTTTGGCACAATGGAGTTCCGGGCGTCATGAAGCCATAAAACGTGGTAGAGCCATGCTTCGGTACGAATGGGCCGGCTCGACCAGAGAAATACCACGGGCTCACAGAAAACCGGCGTGAAACAGCACTTGCGCTGTGTTCCGCCGAGTGAGTGAGTTTACCGGAGGCCTAATCCCCTCCCCTATTCCCTTCCCTACCCTTACCTTACACCTATTCTCTCTTAAAAGGCCCGCAACGCCCCTCAGCTCTGATGTTGTGAGTGTCCATGGGCGTCGGAAGTTGCTTTCCATCAGGTGAACCGTTTGCTCGTTTGCCTCCTTATTTCATTTTAAAAATTCATCAAAATCAGCCCAGCGGCCTAAGCGTAACCCAGACAGACACGTATTCGCATTTATCAGTAAATATACTTGTTAAAGTTTTTTTTACCTCACACACACACCTGTGGCAGGATGTGGTGACCTGCCGGCGTCCTTGTGCAAAAACTGAACGACCATGATGTCACACTTTAATACTTCAACTCACAAACCTGTGATTATCTCATTTGGGTGTTTTTTCGGCGTACTTTTAGTGAGTGTCATGTAATGTCTTAGAACAGCAATTCACAAAGTATACTCCGTGGAGCCCTGGGACTTCGTAAAGGCCTTGTGGGGCTTCGCGAGCGATACCTAAATTGTTATTAGAAATGTCATCAGAGACCAGCATGGAGGCAAATCATTCAAAGACAAAACATACTTTTTTGGGGGTCTGTCAAAAATGTCACTTCTCAAAAGGGTTTCAGCACCAAAAAAACCGATGGCTGAAGAGAACTGCACACAGCACAGTGCACAGATCTATTTCCACACACATTCCGGTCTACCTGCGCGGGCATACCTACATAAATGACCTCTCCGGTAGATGGTTCCAACGGGAATCGAATCTACGACCACCAAATCGAGAGCCACGCTTAATACTAGGGCTACACGGTCAGTCTGGCATGATTTCAGTCCTGATGGACTGAAATCATGCCAGACTGACTCACATCAGACTGATGTCTGATCCAGGCCGACGGGAGAATGATCATCATCCTGGCGTTAGCCTCAGACTGATAGACCGAATTGATGCCAGACTGCCCCACGAAGGCGTTGCCATGATGATCATGATGATGTTAGCCGCGCCACAAATTCGCACAGTGGATATTGAAATGTCAGATGCTAATTTTAAGCCGGATTGGCCGGGAATAGCTTAGCTACAGCTGACTAACTAAACCACTATAACCACTCTAGTGTTTGTAAACTGAACTCCAACTCGCAAACTATTTGTAATTTATTCCAGGGCGTTTAGACATACTGCATTTATTTCCTTACGTTACATGCCTGATTTCCTGCTTTATATGAAGATGGTCTCCTATCCAAAAGCTGATTGATAGATCAACGCCCTGGCCAAATCCTTCAGCCTTGATTCCACACACCGGGTAGAATGGCAAGACAGTGTTCGCGGCCAACCATCTTGTCACTGCCGCAACTCGGAAGGTGAGACAAGGCCTCTCTTACGCGTGTTCATCTCACAATGTTCAATGTTCATCCAATAAGAAAGGGATTGTTGAAATTCCGCCCCCCAAGTTGGTTGTTTCAAAAAGTTTAAATTTATATGTATACTAGCTGTCCCGGCAAACGTTTCTTTTCCATATAAAGTATTGCGCCCGTATTATTTTATTGAAGTGACTAAATAAGTGTGTCACCATGGCAACGTCCATCGCTATCCCGTCGCACAAACATAAGTCACCGTCAGTCTCGAGTTGTTATAATTTACTATTATTTATTCAACAAATGCACTTATCAACATAAAAAGTACCCAGTAGCCGATTCTCAGACCCACTGAATATGCATATAAAATTTGGTTAAAATCAGTAAAGCCGTTTCGGAGGAGTACGCGGCCTAACATTGTGACACGAGAATTTTATATATGAGACGATTAGTCATTAAGGTTACATATTTGTATGGGCCTATGTAGCCTAAATATAAATAAATAAATGGAAAAAAATTCCCATAAATGTTTCCAAATCCTCAAAACGCATTATCCATAAATGCCCAAATACACCACCAATATTATGCCCGGGGCATTTACCAATCAATAGAACTTACATCTAGCTCCCTACAATCTACACCTAACCACCATCTACTCATTCAAAGCGCCTTGCCGTTCAAACGCAGACGTAGCCTGCGGCCAGCACACACGGTGGACTGAATAACTTACCCTCGAGGCGTACTCGACTGTTCGAGGGGAGGGAACTTTTGAGAGGGTAACGACTGTGCAGTGGCTAGATTTCATGGCTCGCGGCGGCGTATAGTATTTTGTCTATGCCTAAAAGAAAGGGACTAACGGCCGTTTCCAATATTTGATCTCTCTCTGGTTTTGCCCTACTAGAGATAGGAATAGCTCACATTAGACATTAGAGACATATATTTTATGTCAATTCAATGTTAGCTGCGATCGGTTGTAACTTGTATGTCAAACCAGAGATGGATTGAATATTGGGAACGGCCGTAAGACAAGCGACAGATGTGTGTTAATCCGTTGTTAGATTGTCAAGAATGTATGGAACCTCTATTAAGTAGAAATAGAAGTTACAAAAATACTAGACAAAAATTAAAATGTCACTTAGCTACTTTAATTTTGTGTTGGTTTCAAACACATAATGTGTATAATTATAAGAATAAGAGGCTGCTAAAACATTTGAGAAGCCCTTAAACATCAGCGAAGTATTCAGAAGTCAAAGTAGTAATTTGATTAAGGTATTCGAGGCTACTCAAACATTTGAACAACTGGTAAAACTTGAGAAAGTAGTCAGCAATCAAAGTACCAGACAAACATTGGTAGAGGCTACTCAAACCTTTAAGCAGCCTTCAAAACCCAAGCATTCAGCCATGAAAGTACTAGGAATATGCATAAGTTGTAAAGGCTACTCAAACATTTAAGCAGCCTTCAATACCTAAGCATTCAGCCATCAAACTACCAGGGTCGCATAAGTCATAAGTAGGCACAGCAATACCCTTGAGAGGTAACTAGACCTCAATACCAAAGCGCGGTTAGCGGTTTATACGTAGTGTCACCATGAAGTCAATCATGAAGGGTCATCCATACTAATAATATTAATGCGAAGGTCTGTCTGTAACCTCTTCACGCCCAAACAACTGAAAGGTATGGAGATTTACGTTGAGTCCCGGGACAGGACATAGGATACTTTTCATCCCGGAAACATGTACGGTTCCAGAGCGGTAAACGATTTTTGGCGTAACGGAGTTCCGGGCATCATCTAGTGTTAAATAAAACTATTTCTAACAACTGAAAATATACATAAAACAACGAAAAAGTTTCATCAAAATTGATTCAATCAAAGTGACAAAGGCACCCGTCACGAAAGTTCAAAAGACAGAAGTTGTCGACAATCGGAGGGACTTTAAAAACTTCTGAAGTTCACCCTTTGGTGTAGGCTGTAGCGTATATAGAATTAGAAAGGGTACAGATATGCCCTTTAAAAGTTTGTTTCTTTTTTTGTAAATTAGAGCGCAATAGAGCAAACGGGTAATTTCATGGGAAGCAACTACTGTCGTCCGTGGACACTCGCAACATCAGATGTTGCAGGTGCGTTGCCGGCCTATACGGTCATATTATGGTCTTATATGGCCGCAACTTCGTCCGCAGAAATTGGTTTATCACGCAGTAAAATTGTTCGTGATCTCTTAGATCGCTAATAAAGCATGTCCTTTCCCGGGACACAAAAGTACATCCACAGCCAGCAAAATCATTTCAGCGGTTTAAGCATACAGAGTGAACGGACAGACATCTACATTATAATTTTATTACATCCGAACCGGATTCTTCCTTCGATCTTTCAACAGTAAACTTCTCAATCTGTTTCCAACATTTGGAGCTGAGTTTCGACTATCGAATAATCGCGACCTTTGCCGGCTTTCCTAATTACATCTGCCGCCATTTTGTTCCTGCTTAAACTCGATAATGATTTCATTTCCTTGGGAATATTTTTAAATTTTCTTTTATTTTTGTTACATAGCTGTAAACCATATCATTGTAATTTTCCATTTTTTTAGTAAAAGATGGCCCCGTGCGAGTTTCTTACGCCGGTTTTTCTCGGCGGGGTAGTTCCCGAACCGGTGGTAAGCAACATAAGTTTCTTCGTTCGACTTTCAAAAAGTGTATCATGAACCATGACACGCATTTTGAATAAAATGATATTTTATTAATTTTATTTTATTTATTTATTCATTTATTTATTTTGTGATTTATTGAAGAAGAAAGAAGATTTTCGACGCAGACCAATCACCCAACTTTATAATTTTACATTACCCCAATCCAGTGATCCAGATCCAGCGTTCAGGTCATATGCCATTAGAATAGAACTTTATTTAGGCAAAATATATAGCATAATATTTTGCCGAGGCTTCGCACGCGTAAAATATCAATGATCGCTTTTTTAATCACCGAGGGTGGGAAATTTTGAAAAATTCTACAATATTATAACAGGTAAGCAAGTATTAGTAATTATTTTAACAGTATTGACTTTATCATATACAATGTGTCCCGACACCGGGGTCCGATCCTTGACAAAAAAAAATTTGAACTCATGATGTATGGCTTATACTTATTAGTGACAAATTGGCTTTCAAATTACTTTTTTCTCCAACTTTTGAAAAAAAAAAAATTTCTATGGCTTCATACTAATCTGACCACCTCATCATAAGAAAATCGTTATAGCTTTTAAATTATCTGACTTAAAACATTGAAGTAAAAGAATTTTCGAAGATGAAAACTTCCTCTATCTTTTAAAAATAAAAAAGAACCAGTTCAATAAGCTAGATATTTCACAAAAAGCCATTAATAAAAAAAAACACAATTTTTTTTTCTTAAACTTGGGGTTTTCTGTGTTTAATTCCACGAAATTTATAACATATTGCCTTTGTAAGCGTAGTCCACAAATTTAGCTATCAAATGAGACCTTTTTTATCTTCATAGGATATTTACAAGAGCAGTTCTGGTCAGATTAGTGTGAAAGCCCGAGAAAAACTAAAATGGCTGCCATTTTACAATCTTGAGAGAGAAAAAAAATTTGAGGGCCAATTTGTCGATAAAATATGCCATAGATCACGACATTAAAGGATCGGACACCGTGTCTGGACACATTGTATGTATTTTTTTCAAACCTCGTCTCTGGGACTCAGCTGATCTCAAACTGGCCGTGTAAGCATTGTCTAATAGTATCTTAGATTCAATAAAAAAACTATAATCCATTTTCAATTTGTCAACTTGTAGTCAACAGACTTCAACCATAAATAAAAGAGTATAATTCGTATGTATAGGCTTGTCACTCAAAAATCTGTCATCTTCTTGAGTGTGCGTATTGTAGTGTGTGTAATGTTTTATTTGTTAAAAAAAATGTGTGATAAAAGCATAATTTCAAAATAATATTAGCTCGATGCACTCCTTCACCATATAAACTACTAGCTGTTGCCCGCGACTTCGTCCGCGTGGACTTCAGTTTATAGCGCGCGATGTCAACAAAATTGGTGTCAAAAGCTTTTATAAAAAAACCCTGGTACCCCTTAAATCAATACAGCTGTGCAGTGTGCAAACAATAAGTACTTCATTTTTGTATGTTAAACTTTATATATTATGTCAAATTTTAAAGCTTATTTAGCCCCCCAATTACACAACTTTACCCATAAACTATTTATCATTGATAGGTTTAGCCCCAATTTCACCAACGTCTGTTAGTGTTAACAGCTTGTTAAAATATCCTGTCTTCTCTTTCATTCATATGAAAAACGAAACAGCTAACGTGATACTAATTCGAGCATCGAAAGTTTCGAGAATCGAAGTCGCGGGCAACAGCTAGTTATGAATAAAAACAATAATATAATATAATAAAGTAGGTATGATTAGTTCTGTTATAATAATGAAGTAAAAAATAAAGCGCCATCTGTTTTCATATATTAGAATTAAAATGTTGATTGCATTGATATATTTTCTGGATGGAATATAGGCCAACACAACACACTCGAACTCCTTAGAAATGCAGTAGGAGTTCTATAAGATAAGATAGATTGATTATTATTATAGCAAGTGATAATATTATTAAACATAATATTCTAACGTATTAAAAACTATAAACAAAAACATAATAACTAATAAGTATGATTAGTTCTATGTTACAACGAAGTTAAAAAGAAAAGCGCCATCTGTTGAATCGTATTAGAACTATAATGTTCATTGCATCGCGTCGATATATTTCTGGATTTTTTATAATATTATACATAAAATATATTTAAGATTTTTTAAATATTATTTTAATACACATCCAAGACCCAGGAACATTGAAAACTTTTTGTTCCGCCTGTGGGACTCGAACCCAGGACCCCCGGGATGAGCGCTGGCCACGCGCAATGCGAAGTAATTTTCATCGATATTTTCATGGAAATAAGATATTTTCCCACATCAAAATGTAGCCTATGTCCTTTCTCAGACTCTAGAATAACTGTGTACAAAATTTCATTGCAATCGGTTCAGTAGTTTTGGCGTGAAAGCGAGACAGACACACAGACAGACAGAGATACTTTCGCATTTATAATATTAGTATAGTTCTATAAGATAAGATAGATTGATTATTATTATAGCAAGTGATAATATTATTAAACATAATATTCTAACGTATTAAAAACTATAAACAAAAACATAATAACTAATAAGTATGATTAGTTCGATGTTACAACGAAGTAAAAAAAAGCGCCATCTGTTGAATCGTATTAGAACTAAAATGTTCATTGCATCGCGTCGATATATTTCTGGATTTTTTATAATATTATACATAAAATATATTTAAGATTTTTGAAATATTGTTTTAATACACATCCAAGACCCAGGAACATTGAAAACTTTTTGTTCCGCCTGCGGGACTCGAACCCAGGACCCCCGGGATGAGCGCTGGCCACGCGCAATGCGAACTAATTTTCATCGATATTTTCATGGAAATAAGATATTTTCCCACATCAAAATGTAGCCTATGTCCTTTCTCAGACTCTAGAATAACTGTGTACAAAATTTCATTGCAATCGGTTCAGTAGTTTTGGCGTGAAAGCGAGACAGACAGACAGACAGACAGACAGACAGACAGACAGACAGACAGAGATACTTTCGCATTTATAATATTAGTATAGATAACTGTGCAAAATTTCATTCACCTACGTTTCCGCATTTATCGTCAAAAGGGATACAAAGTTTTTCGCTTGCGTATTAATATACAGATATTGAATTCTCAAATATATTTGTCAAAATCATCATCACTATCGGGCCAGATAAGCGATGGCCGATGACGCAGCAGGAAGAGATATAGTATGTTGATATAGCACTATCGCGGTTACATTCTCATCTTAAATTGTTCAATATATCGAGGCACAATATTAGTGATAACTGATAACACACACAGTCCCATGAAAAGATATCGAAAGACGATATGAGAACGTCCACTAATATTATATGTGCGAAAGTGTCTTTTTTATATATTAATCCTTATTAATATATAAAAAAGACACTTTCGCACATATAATATTGACCCCTTGGTCAAACGAGCAAACGGGTCACCTGATGGAAAGCAACTACCGTCGCCCTTGGACACTCGCAACATCAGAAGAGCTGCAGGTGCGTTGCCGGCCTTTTCTGTCCGTCTGTTACCTCTTGACGCCCAAATGGCCGAACCGATTTTGTTGAAATTTGTCATGGAGATACTATGAATCCCGGGAAAGGACAACATAATACTTTCTTCCCGGAAAAATGGTCGGTGGCCGGCTGCCGCGCGATAAACGAATTTTGGCGCAACGGAGTTGCGGGCGTCATCTAGTAAAAGAATATAATTAAAATAAACTAAAAGTTTAAATATTGATATAAGATAAGATAAGATTTTAGAATAAAACACAATGGTCACTCTTATCATTCGCAGCCTATTTAATATCTTGTCTCTCAAACTCAAACTCTTCATTAAATTAAAGTAAAGTACCATTAAATTAAAGAAAACCGACAACGTGAAACCGCTTGCGTGCTCGTGCGAACATTACAAATAATTATATCAAAACAGTAGAATCTAAAGGGAACTAATTAATAATAGTAGGAAGCGAACCATCAGAGACTCAAACACCTACATACAAACAAACCTACTAGTATACTGGTATATTTACATACAAATCGTGTAATAAGATCTGCAAATGCAATAATTTATTCTTACTAGCCTAAGCTAGCATGTCGTCTATACATATACACGTACGTTGGTCGGTGCGCCAAATTTCGTTTATCGCGCGGGAACCGTACTTTTCCAGGGATAAAAAGTTTCGTATGTCCTTTCCCGGGACTCAGAGCATCTCGACACCAAATTTTAGCAAAATCTGTTCAGCAGTTTAGGCCTGAAGAGGTAACAGGTAGATACCCTTAGGGGTTATAATATTAGTATAGAGTCCTGTCAGTTTCTTCAAATCACAAGATGGTATTCATGTGCGGCATCATGTGCGACAAGGCCAGCATGATTTGACATTGAAATCCAGCTGGGAATTGAACATAAAGTAACTTCCTATTTTAACCAATTAATTTTAACAGCACGCAACTAAAAACCAACTCATTTGATGTGTTATAAGTTATAACTTATAATAATAAAGTAAGAGCCAGCGGCAGCTAGACTTTTTTTGACGTGGGAGAGCCATGCTTCGGCACGAATGGGCCGGCTCGACCGGATAAATACCACGGGCTCATAGAAAACCGGCGTGAAACAACGCTTGCGCTGTGTTTCGCCGAGTGAGAGTTTGCCGGAGGCCCAATCCCCTACCCTTTTCCCTTCCCTATCCTCTCCTATTTCCTTCCCTACCCTCCCCTATTCCCTTCCCTTCCCTACCCTCCCTTATTACCCTATTCCCTCTTAAAAGGCCGGCAACGCACCTGCAGCTCTTCTGATGCTGCGAGGGTCCATGGGCGACGGAAGTTGCTTTCCATCAGGTGACCCGTTTGCTCGTTTGCCCCCTTATTTCATAAAAAAAATTAAAAAAAGACTCGTCATTTCATAAAAGCTGAAAGTTTACCTGTATACCTAGCCTAGATAACCCTATCTGGAAGAGGTAAGAACGACCAGCAACTGTAGGGACATTATTGACAGACTCTTCAGCTCGCGACTGCTAGACCCCCATAAACTTCCATAAACTATTAGACTTTCAGGTGGTTTCAGCCGTGGAAAGCAACCGTTTTATGTAACTGGCAGTGGGATGCGAGATGCCTACAGTTATCCCGAAAATTGAGCTTTATATTTTATCGAAGGTCAGGTATACCTTCTGAAATGGATACCTCCTAAAGTAACCGCGACCGGAACTCCACAGTTGCTGGTCGTTCTTACCTCTGTAGGGGACTAGGGGTCATATACAGGTAAACTTTCAGCTTTTATAAAACGACCAAAGCCTGACTGCCGTTGGCTCTTGGGCCATAATAAGAATTTTACTAGGATGTCATAAAAAGTTAGGAGTTTATAGCTTTAATAAAATTAATCATGCTATAATATAAACGTACTCGAAATTTTAAGTATAAATACGGAAGTACGTTTATTTAATTATTGTACAGTCCGGTCGCAAATTGCAATACATAGAGAAATTCACGTGCGTATGAAAGAGACAAACTGCGAAAGGTCAGTGGCCTCTATTAATCTTTACTCCTATCCATACTCTCTCATTACCTCTTGACGGTTCACGCTAAACCGATTTTGCTAAAATTATGTATGGAGATAATTTAAATCCCGAGAAAGGACATTAGATAAAAATGTACGGTTTCCGCGATAGACAAATTTCGGCGCGCCGGAGTTGCTAACATCAACTAGTCTGTACAAAACCCTCCTAGGATTTAGGAGAGCCATGCTTCGGCACGAATGGGCCGGCGCGACCGGATAAATACCACGTTCTCACAGAAAACCGGCGTGAAACTGTGTTTCGCCGAGTGAGTGAGTTTACCGGAGGCCCAATCCCCTAACCGATTCCCTTCCATTTCCATCCCTACCCTCGTCTATTACCCTATTCCCTCTTAAAAGGCCGGCAACCTGCAGCTCTTCTGATGCTGCGAGTGTCCATGAGCGACGGAAGTTGCTCGTTTGCTCGTTTGACCCCTTATTTTATAAAAAAAAAACACTTTCGTACATATCTTCTCATGGGACTATGTCAAATCAGTTATCAGTTATCACTAATATTGTGCCTCGATAATGTTCATAAAAAAAAAGGATCACATAGTTACCAGGAGGTATTTCAACAGCCATCAAAGGTATGGCCGTTGGGACGATAGGATAGGAATACATAATGAGGTACCTAAGCTATGGTCGAAGCGCGTTAGAGTTATAGAGGTTATATTGAAGGTTACATAGTGGAATCCTTACTAGTCCGTCTGTTACCTGTTGACGCCCAAACCGCCGAACCGATTTTGCCAGGTATGGGGATACTTTTTATCCCGGAAAATGTACACGGCTCCCGCGCGACACACGAATTTTGGCGCAAAGAAGTTGCGAGTTTCATCTTGCGAAAATAAAAAATGAGTTTATCTGTTTGTTGACTGTTACCTCTTCATTCTCAAAGGGCTAAACCGACTTGGGGTCAGCGCAGACAGAGAATAATAATCCTCGCGCGGTCTCCGGCATTTTCTTTGAAGCACTAAAATTATGACACTACAATGCGATAAGGGATTCCCGCGTCTCCCTTATCGCACGAGGACGCGCGAGCATTTCTTGTAAGGTTTGAGCATTTATGCACTTTAGTTTATTAATTTTAATGTTTATTTTCAAGTGCATGCCCGAGACCGCGCCAGGATTATTCCTCTCTGTCTGCGCTGACCCTTAGTACATATTTGGTACAGAGTTATTTTAAGAGACGGGAAAGAAAATAGTACGATAGTTTTTGTCGCAGAAAAATGAACTCTTGTGTCAGAGCCATCAAGCTATAGGTCAATGAACGAATTTCTCTCTATCCGGCGACCGGACTTTAACGTACGTAGTACTTACTACCTACCCTTCATACGGCAGTAAAAACAAAATATATTTTACCCTTAAATAAAAAAAACCTTTTCTACCCTTAAGGTCAAATTAAGGGAATTGGGTCAGAATTAACTATTGATACAGGGCTTCTGCATAGCAATACAATTGACTGTAGGTTTTTTATCACATTTCGATCTTAGTACAATGGACATAACGGTCAAAATACGCAACAAACAGTATGTCAACGATTGTACCCCGATGACACGGGTCAGCTGAGGCCTGTGAATTGTTAATATATTATGTCCACAGTCCACACTCCGCAGTATAAACGAACTTGCGAATCACCTGATGACGTTTTAGTCGCCGTGGTGAGCATTGACGAAAAGTGTATAATATTATTATGACTTGTATTTTGTGTGTATTTCGTAATTATAAAACGGTAATAGAAATCGTGTCGAACGAAAATGATTGTCGCTGTTTAGTAATCTATACTTATAAAATTACATGTCCTGACTGACTGACTGACTGATTCATCATCGCTGAGCAAAAACTGTAAAAGTTACAGCCACGAAATTTGGTGAGTAGGGTTGTTTTATTAAGTAGACACCCACTAAGGAAGGAATTTTGAAAATTTTACCCCGAAGGGGGTGAAATAAGGGTTGAAAGTTTTAATGAAACATGAAACTTTATTTTTGGGTTACTGATTAAAAATGAATGGATACGTATTTAAGCGTTTTTGGAAATTCTACCCCCAAGGGGGTGAAATTGGGGTTGAAAGTTTGAATGAAACTCCGTTATTTCTTGAGTTAGAAACATGAAATTTTATGTTTGGGTTACTGATTAAAAATTATTGGATACGTGTTTAAGCGTTTCTGAAAATTCTACCCCCAAGGGGGTGAAATAGGGGTTAAAAGTTTAAATGAAAGTCCGTTATTTCTTAAGTTAGAAACATGAAAGTTTATTTTTGGACTGCTGATTAAAAAAGAATGGATAGGTATTTAAGCGTTTTTAGAAATTCTACCCCCAAGGGGGTGAAATTGGGGTTGAAAGTTTGAATGAAAGTCCGTCATTCCTTGAGTTAGAAACATGAAACTTTATTTTTGTGCTACTGATTAAAAATGAATGGATACGTATTTAAGTGTTTCTGGTAATTCTACCCCCAAGGGGGTGAAATTGGGGTAGAAAGTTTCAATGAAAGTCCGTCATTTCTTGAGTTAGAAACATAAAAGTTTATTGACGTTTGCGTTTGACGTTTGCTTAAATAGGGTCCGTTTTTACCCTTTGTATAAGGAACCACAAAAACAAAAAGGAGAAAACTATCCATCTTTGTTATTATACTGTGTTAACGCGGATGAAGTCGCGGGCAACAGCTAGTGTCTAATATGATGCATAATAATTATTGCAATATTGATATTATATCCATACTAATAAATGCTAGTGTGTCTGTCTGTCTATTACCTCTTCACGCCCAAACCACCGAACCGATTTTGCTGAATATGGAGATACTTCGAGTCCCTGAAAAGGACTATGTCCTATACTTATCCTGGAAAAATGTACGGTTCACGCGCGATAAACGAATTTTGGCGCAACGGAGTTGCGGGCGTCATGTAGTTTCTAATATTACTGATAACTATTTACAGGGATACTCTAAGTTTAAGGCCCTTCCCCTACGAAGATTCCGTAATTTACCGTATTTAGAGCCTTATAAACTCATAATTTAAAAGCTACAAAGTTATAATAAAAATACAGCAATAATATTCAGTAAGTATATTAACATTCCTTACCCCGTTTTAAATTTTCTAGTTTTGTTTATTATACTCATGATATCAGCTTCCAAAGTAATACCAATTTATTAAAATTGAAGCATACTTTCAGCATCTCCTTAGTTAATTTACAAATTACGTTCATTTGAAACACACGACAATAGATAGGTAATTTTATTAACTACATATTCCCCGTTTTAAATGTATTTCAGATCAATTTTGAACTAAGTTAAGTAAAAAAATATGGTCAAATGTATGGTCAAAGTCGTTTGCTCGGGGGATGGCCTTAAGTCGTCGCGTTACTCTGAGGAAAAACCCGAATAAATATGGTTGGAAAGACACTAAAATATCGATAACTTATATCGATAGCATCGGCAGACGGTAAAATAACCGAAAACCGCTGAAATTTACTGGTTCCGTCGATATTATCGCGCAAAACGACCAAAATCTTTCATATAATGTAGTTTACCACATTATATATCTTATACGTGGGGTAGAAAACAAGAAATGGAACAGCAAGAAATGAAAAGGGCGTAAGCGACAAAATGGTTTTTGTCGCGTAATTTAAAAACCATAAAAATATATTTTATATAAGCTATGGGCAAATTATAGTGTATGCTTGAACTAATCTATGTACAAATTTTGGAAGCTCAAATCACGCTCCTCTGTTGGCAAAATTAGAATCCCTGTTTTAATACAGGTCTTTTTGATTAATAATAATTCTGTTTTATAAAAGTTAACCAATCGTGTTATGCTACGGGTAATTCAAAGATAAAGACGTGATGAATACTGACAATGAAAATTTCTTAGCTTTAGTTATCGTTGAGAAAAATCGATATCGCTACAGCCAAATTATCAAGGCGTCACCTTAATAGAGGGAATACGCTCTCTTCTTAAATGTTTGCAGGTCATATTGGTCAGGAATCAGGACAATATGGCGACAGTTCGTTTGAGTTTTAAAGATTATTTATCTCAAAAAATTATGTTTATTACAGCATTAAGTCTTCATAACCAACAGTTTTTTTGTTATTTATCTAAAAAAAGAATCAAAAGACTACACCTAGATGATGTACCTGGTACCAGGTATTCATAACCGCGAGGGGGTTGTTTTTTGTTATTTCAGCGCATTTCCACACCGGCCCAGTTAGTGTGACCTCGACCGCCGCGGCTCACAGCAGGTACATACATAATGAAGGTACTTGAGAATCTCGGGTTGTAAGGTCGAGTTATGCGCAGAGTTTAGGCTGTTTTGAATTCATACTAATAAATACGAAAATGCGTCCGTCTGTCTGTCTGTCTGTTTATCACGCCCTTGAATATAGCCTTCATTTTTATGATGCCAAGACTTATATATCAGGGTGTTAATACTCATGAGGGACCATCTTACCAAATTTTTGTCTTGCCGGGGACCACCCTGTTGGTTTACCTAAATTAAGGGTGGTTTGACAAAGAAAAGAAGCACAAATAACGATTATAAAATTAGCACTAATTTTTCGTTTGACAAAAATCTAAGGGCCTGTTTCAACACTTCCTGATAAGGCTATCCACCACTTAACTTGACAGATGGAGAATCTGTCAAAAAAGTTGTAAATAGCCTATTCGGCCCAAGTTCGAGATTTTAATTTAATGTGACTTTTGTGCCAGCATACTCTTTACTAACTTCTGAATTTTCTTAAGTATTATTAGGAATTAGGATGGCTTCTCGAATCGCGGACCACTTTTAATGCCTTCAGGGACCATCGGTTAAGAACCACTGTTTTAGAGAAAATAAATAATATGATTATGATTATTAATTATGATTCGTAATCTTTGTCACCCATCAACCCACGTGAAGAGGAGCCCTAAAATCTTAATTATTTCATCTAACTGTCCTTGACAGTAATATCCCTAGAGCGATAAGGGCTTTGTGTAAATGTAATGATAACAGAATCCGCCTCTTCACATAGAACATAATTTTTTGAAAGTCGCCTATAAATTTAGGGGCAAAACGAGCAAACGGGTCTCCTGATGAAAGCAACTACAGTCGCCCATGGACACTCGCAACATCGGAGGAGCTGCAGGTGCGTTGCCGGCATTTCATGAATACGCTATCTTCTTGAAAGTTTAATGAAGTATGCTTCCTATGCTTCGACAATAATTATAATATCAAAGCGAAAATATTTATAATTTTTTTTCGTCTCAGTCTGTTTTGTGTCAAATAACATCAAAATCGCTCTAGCAGAATCTATTCGAAAGTCGAAAGATATTGTTTGTACTTACATAACAAACAATATCTTTCGACTTTACAACTTTTTGGTAGTAGGTGCATCGTCTACAAGTATGTCTATTTCCATTCATCGTAGAATGTCGTAGATTTAATAAAGATAGGTACTTAACAAAGTAATAAATAGTGAAGCAAACATCTCTACGCGCGTAAAACAACGCGTAAACCCCTTTTCACGGAGTAGGTAAAACCTAGTAAACTGATCAAATACGTAGTAACTTGCTTACAAATCTGCTCATTACTACCCAATATAATAATCCAATTTCAAAACCAGCACTAAGCGCCGAAATAATAAATACCTCCGCAAAAACTAGTACCGGTCCGACTACACTTACACTTGTACACTTGGCTCACACTTACACTTCCTACACTTGGCTCACACTTACACTTCTACACTTGCACTTATCCCACTAGCACTCAGGAGCGATCTTTGACAAGATCGACTGACACTGGCCGGTAAGTTGTTCGATATTCAAACGTTCGGAATTCAAATATTCGAATTTAGAACGACACGCGCGACGCCCGATCGCCGCAGTAGGCAACTGCGGCCGCTAAACGTGAGTGTTGCCAACCTCACGAACTTAGGATTCCCAAGGTTTGACGTTTACCGCAATTTCGCACTGTGATCCTGCGGGCACCGTACGTTTGCCTGAGTTAAACAGAAGTTAGTTATCTTGAGATCTACTCCTATATACGTGACCCGATGCGAAAAAGATAACACGTTAAAAACAAATTAATAATATTATGTAATCTACTTACATAATATCATAATAAACATGAAGTTATATTTTGTAGTCCCGAAATTGATATAGGATATTTTATAAACAGTTCCGAGTTTTTTTTCCCCGGCAAAAACATCTAACTACGATGTCTGAACGATTAAGACTGATTTCTATAAACTTGCAAAGTTCAACCTCATAAAAACAATATCTATTTTGATTCACCTTAAACTCCCCATTTCCAATGCCCCAGCAGGCTAGCAACACCCTTGAACAATTCACACTTACAAAACATACCTACAAGAACTCCCCATTACCCATATTGTGGCAAAATGTGGAACTGGCAACACCGCGCCGAGGTCACGGGTAGGCATTCAGACCACGCCCTATTGTTTTGGTTGTGTTCGACATCGCGTCCGGAGTTATTTTATACCTGACACGACTCTTATACGCTTGGCATAAGCGTGAATTTTGTTTAGACATTAGTTGAACTATTTCAGTATTGTTATTATAACTAACTAGATGACGCCCGCAACTCCGTTGCGCCAAAACTCGTTTATCGCGGGGGAACCGTACATTTTTCCGGGATAAAAAGTACCCTATGTCCTTTCCCGGGACTCAAAGTATCTCCTTGCCAAATTTCAGCAAAATCGGTCCAGCGGTTTGGGCGTGAAGAGGTCACAGACAGACAGACACACTTTCGCATTTATAATATTAGTATGGAAGTATGGATATGGATTGAACTTCTATTCCGGTTTTGTATTTTTGATCTAGTAATGCATATTTTTTAAGATTAATAATAATAATGACACCCTAGTGAAAATATTCCTAGTAACTGGTAAGAGTGGATCATCGGCAACACCAAAGAAGTTTCAAGTGCGTTTAAGACGTTCCTTTCAAAAAGTTCGCAAGTCACGACAAATTAATTTTCAACTAATAAGTTATAGCTTCACACGAGTCATTTGTAGTGCCCAAGTGTGTGCGCAATACTCAAAAACACTCCCCGCTCTTTCACTTTCACCTCTAAAACAGTGGGACGGACGACCGACGTGACTGACTGACATACAGACAGTCAGACACCAGATTATGCCAAGAATTTGCTTATTATTAACTCCACCAAAACTACTAGGACATCAGAAGCGACGAGGAGATATCAAGTCTATATTGTCAGAATGTAGTGCATCGCAAACATGCGTATCGGGCGTCGGCCACAGAATATTGCTATCACAAGTGTTTGGAGTTTTCAAGGTTTTACTTACAGTACAACTAAAATTGTTTTTTTTTTTTATGAAATAGGGGGCAAACGAGCAAACGGGTCACCTGATGGAAAGCAACTACCGTCGCCTATGGACACTCGCAGCATCAGAAGAGCTGCAGGTGCGTTGCCGTTTGCTCGTTTGCCCCCTTATTTCATAAAAAAAGTCATTTAAAAATTTGGTGAAATCGTTGAAAATATTTATGAAAGATCCGAAAAGCAACGTTCCTTGATCCATTCCTTCAAAGTCCTGATCTTACCGAATATCCAGACGCTTCCTTCCTCTGATACTTTGCAATACGTCTCTGTTAGCCATTCCGTCCCTTACATCCCCAAATAGGACCCCCTAGCTGGTGTAATCTATCCAATTTCCTCTCCGAGAGTGGCAGGGTTTAGGTAGATTCTATTGAATATTCACACATAAATATGTATGCGTGGGCCGTGGGACGTGTAGTAACAAAAGGTATGTAGTTTTAGAGAAAATTGATTTAAGAGCTCACCTGACTCTCAAAATCAAACATCGTCCTTCTCTCTTCACACTCACGCCCGTCTTTCATATGCCAGGTGAAAAAGGACGGCGCGGAATCATCGCCGAGTTAGTTTTACTTGAATAAAATTTAGGTTTTATCAATACCCTTTTTTAGAGTCATTTTTTCCGATATGACTTTTTATGATCGAATAGAGAAATATCGCACCTAAAAGTTTAAAAATTTTTAAGAACTTCTAAAAAGGTCACGTAAATGAAGTTTTGCTTCGCACAAAATATATGCCTCCAAATGAATCCGCAACGACTGCAAACTTAGTTGAACCAGGCAAATATGGCGTAAGCTTGTGTACGAACATGATTCAACGGTGTCGCTTAGGGACTTCTTATGTCCTATACTTGGGCCTCAGAGGATCTCCATTCTCCATACCTTTCAGCAAAATCGGTTCAGCGATTTGATAAGTTAGGTACTTTTCATCTGGAATCAGGGGTGTTTTTGGCGCAACGGAGTTGCAGTTAAATTAACTCTCTTCAGAGCTTTCTGTCAATCTATGTATACGTGCAATCTGTGGGTTGACTACACGCAGCGGGCTTACAACGCTCTCCGAGTCCAATATAATAATGCACTAAGAGTGATGTTGGTGGGGCTTCCGCGATTCTGCAGCGCGTCAAATATGTTTGCTCAAACTCACACTGATGGCTTTCAAGCCGTCATAAGAAAGCGAGTAGCTTTTTTGATGAGCAGAGTTTGCGCAAGCACCAACACCATTCTTAGGGTGATAAGCGATAAAGTTGAGTGTCTAATCATGCGTCATTGGGTGCACATTCATGTTTACGTGCCCAGTGCTGCTGATAGGCCACGTAGATATTTTAACTAATTATATAATTCCTGAGTACTAACATAGTTTGTAATGAAATAATTATTGTATTTACTAACTATATATGGACTCAAGTCTGAAATAAACATTTCTACTTATTTATTTATTTATTTATTACTCATATAACAGTACCCCTATAGCCGCAGGCGTGATAGTCAATTAGCAGGTTCGACGTCCGAATCGGCGAATTAGTCATCAACTCATCACTCATCCCATCGACTGCGCTAAATTAGGAAACGGTGGACGGGGATTATATTACTTTCATGGTTACTGTCCAATTGAATCTCGATTAGGGAATATTACGCAAAGGGCAGAGGGCACCACTAGCACATACGTCATACAGTAAACAATCCGACCACAATCCGACATGTTGCACACATAAAGTTAATATACCTAGCGGAATAGAGCAACAATCTCGAGCTGTCAAACGAAACCGACATTGGTTTTCATCTGTGTGAAAAATGTGTATACGTATACACTTACACAAGCACGATTGAACATGAATTCTATGAGATTAAATTGTCAACGTGAAGCACGTGTCGACTGGACGTCAAAAAAATAGTGCTGCTGTCACACGTCTCTTTTTACCACGCTGTGTTACTGATAGTGACATCTCGCTTTCTCAGGCCTTTGTTTCTCTATTCCGCTAGGTATATTAACTTTATGATCTCAACACCAGTACACTAATATCCCTCCGTTGTCTCCTCATCCACGCGTCGTGCGAGTGTCACTAACAATAGCCACGTCAGTCACAATGACGATGGAATTGCTGGTGTCCGGCCGCCGCCCTTGACACAGGGGACCGGGAACCTTAGACAGGTAGCTTCTGTATGGTGACTTAGGACTCTAACAACCGTACTCAGAGACATGCAGAGCCCCCGCAGACTGCAGACTTTCTATAGACCAATAGTTTGGTCGGGTTGGGCTGTTAGCGCGCACACTACGCCAACTAAACAGTTGGGTTGGTGGTGACTGGTGAGTGCGCAGACTAGACAACAATCTTCATCCATCCTAATCAATTACAGTTAAGTAATTAATATTCTTCTTTGAGGGCGGCCGTCTCTGAGTGAATCACGCGGGAACCGAACATTTTTCCGGGATGGTATCCTATGTCCTTTCCCGGGACTTAAAGTATATCTATACAGTGTCTTAGTGTAAACACCGTTATCCTTGAAACCATTAAATGAGCCCGTCAAAATGAACAACTTTTTATACAATGCTGGGAACTCAAAATAAAAATGCCGTCTTCATACCCATACGGCTGCCCGGATCGGCAATTGGTATGGGTATGAAGACGGATTTTTTTGAGTTCCCAGCATTGTTCTCATAGAAAAAGTTGTTCATTTTGACGGACTATACAAAACAGCAAAATCGGTAAAGCGGTTTGGGCGTGAAGAGGTAACATACGGACACACTGTATGGGTGAATTAGAACAGGAGTATACTCTTATATCACCTACCTACTACATAATATATCAGTATGTATGTATATCTAGTGACTATATCAGATTCAGAGCAAATAGGGTGTTATGTTTGCTGGCGATAACTGTATGTATGTATGTATGTATGTGGCTGAGTAACTTTCCACCAGACTATATTCTGCTATTTAAATATAACGTCAATACAGCTTTGATTTTCTTAGGATCCTAATTCCTATTTCCTATACAGCAAATTATTCTTATGACATGTTCCACCGCTTCCTGATAAGGTGCCCGATAGGGTTATTTGACAGATTTTTCATACTCTTTTCATACTCTCATATTATACGTGAGAGAGCCATGCTTCGGCACGAATGGGCCGACTCGACCGGATAAATACCACGTTTTCACAGAAAAACGGCGTGAAACAGCGCTTGCGCTGTGTTTCGCCGAGTGAGTGAGTTTACCGGAGGCCCAATCCCCTACCCTATTCCCTTTCCTACCCTCCCCTATTCCCTTCCCTTCCCTACCCTCCCCTATTACCCTATTCCCTCTTAAAAGGCCGGCAACGCACATGCAGCTCTTCTGATGCTACGAGTGTCCATGGGCGACGGAAGTTGCTTTCCATCAGGTGACCCGTTTGCTCGTTTGCCCCCTTATTTCATAAAAAAAAAATACTCCATCTGTCAAATTAAGTGGTGGATAGCCTTACCAGAAAGCGGTGAAACAGGCCCTTATACATTTTTATTATTATACACCGTCAAACGACTGATTTTTTTGGGTTTAGACCAGTGTTCTTCAATCTGTTTTATGACGAATATTTTGCGACCCCAACCCTTTACTTTTTTAGTTACCGACGCAAAAATAGGGGTGTTATAAGTTTGACGTGTCTGTCTATCGGTTCATCCCGAACGGATGAACCGATTTCAATTTAGTTTTTTTTCTATTAAAGATGACTAAGGTTTGTTAAACTAATATGTATTCTGTGCTAAGGTGCGAATGTTCTTAGACATGTTTGATGAATTTATAGGTTGAGCCGTTTAAAAGTTGTAGCCTGTGGGGGGTGAAAGTGGGGAAGAATTACCGAATGTCTGCAAATATATTATACTCGAGTGGGGTCTCAAATGAAAGCGCATTTCGTGCATATTGTAATATGTGGGGTTTTTTTACAATTTTTTATTTATAATTATAATTATGCCTGTATGACCCCCCGGGGGTCGCGATCCACAGGTTGAAAAACACTGGTTTAGACAAATCAAAACTAACAATCTGGGAGAGAAAAATAAACGAACTACCTAACTTTTGATCCTAGGAAACTGTGCATTTTGAGTTACTTATGTTTATGCTATTCTTCTCATACTCGGATCATCAATTCTCAACTTCATCTACATACATTACACTCGCAAACCCAAACTTAAAATGGACCTTACCCCCATAATCTTGATGTCTAAAATCCCAAAACCCTACAATAAGTCACCTTGACATGAAACTCCCGCGCAATCATCCAATTGGCGCGAAAACAAGATGGCGGACAAGATGGCCGCGCCGGTGACAGAGGGCGGTCGTCGCTGATCGAACCTTGACGCTGTTAGTCCATTGTTGCCGTCAACGGGTTACGGGACGTCATCGACAAACATTCAAATAAAATGCCACTTTATTTGATTGTTGGTGTGTTAAACCATTTAGAAATTCACGCCAACCAGCAAAAAAGTGCTCAAAAATTTTTGTTGCGGCCCACGAATGCCCACGACATGACACACCAAGACCAAAACGTGTTTGTGGCCCGCATAAAAAGGTTGAGTACCACTGACCTAGGCTATAGGTTTCAATTTCTACCGATATTGGTCTAGCGATTACCGCCGCTGCTTTGTAGTGGCGTAGACCAAAATGAAACCTATGGCTTAGGTCATAAAGTGGCATTTTATTTGAATGTTTGTCGGTGACGTCCCGTTGACAGGGGCGGTGGACAAACCGTATACTGATCTGTACCTCATCAGTATGCATCGATTATGCTGCTAATAAATGAATTAATGAGTTGTACGGTCGCGGAAAACGACGAATACACAAACTTCTTAGGGACTAAAGAGGAGTTCAGAAGACGCAGGGAGATTTGAACTATAATTCGATACAATAGAGTTGAAAATCGAATGTCGTGTCTAATATCGAAACGCCTGAGTGTTCGATTTTCAACTCTATTATACAAGCATAGGGTTCCAATGTCAGTTCTGTGTTCCCGCAACTTCAAAATTCCAAAAATAGTGTGCAGTAGTAGCCCTAAAAGCGCAGGATCGCGCTATCGAAGTTTACGATATCGGTGCGATGAACAAACAAACCAACATATAAACTCTTTATAACATTACTATTTAGTATGTATTCACTATAGAACAGCCATTTTCCCAACCCAAAGATGTTTGAGAACCGCTGGTATATCGATTAAAATGCGAACAAATTAAGAGTGCGAATTTCGATCAAACTGCTAAACATCACCTCTAGGCTTTTCCTGACTGTACCTCGTTAGTATTCAAACGATCATTATTATATTAGTTATTCATTTATTCTATAATGTACCTATTAATTATATTAAACCACCTGGGTCTTAAACTATTAGCCAATCTACCAGCTGAAATATATACTAATATTATAAACTAGCTGACCCGGTGAACTTCACTTCTATCCTAACATAAACCCTGCCTGGACTTCCACAAGTATTTCAAAACTAAAATTAACCAAATCGATTCAGCCGTTTTCGAGTTTTCGCGTGTATCGTCTGTTTATTACCAACTTACGCTTAAATCATTGAACTGATTATATGATAACATTTTGCATGGAAAAACCGGGAAAAGATGGATGGATGATGCCAAACCATGATTGCGAAGCGATCGTGGACTTTTATAAACAAACTAGCTGTCCCGGCAAACGTTTTTTTGCCATATAAAGTATTTCTCCCGTATTATTTTATTGAAGTGACTAAATAAGTGTGTCACCATGGTAACGTCCATCGCTATCCCGTCGCACAAACAATGGTCGCCGTCAGTCAGATATGCCCCTTTACACGTTCATAATAGCTTAAATTGTTATTTGCCAACGTGAAAGAACCGCATAAGAGTAATCAACTAATCACAATAAAAACAGTCGCGCCAAACAAAACAAATAACTGAGACAACGTAAGATTATACCTACACGTAATATATTACGTCATCACAACATAGTACTATCTTTACATATCCATCGTAATGAGAAAAGAATCAATATTATCAAGAATGAGCATAGCAGCGCCACCTAACGTCAAGTAGCGGTACTAAAATGTTTGGTTTGTTTCCACGCGGGTAATACGGATGGCGCTTTATAGAATGAAGTTACATTTTAACATATTTTCCCGCGATAAAATGCAATAATTATGTTGTGAAAATTGCATTTAAATGATAATAATTAATATGTATAATTTGTATAACAATAAAATATATCGTGAGAATTTCTAGAATTTCTAGAATTCCGATTGGTCAAAACTACGGACTCTTGAAGCCGTTTGAAGTAGTCTGATTCTCAGGACTCGTACATTTTTTCTGGATAAAAAGGATCCTATGTTCTTCCCCGGAACTCATAGTATCTCCATACCAATTTCCAGCAAAATCGGTTCAGCGGTTTGGTTGTGAAGACATAACAGACAGATAGACACACTTTCGCATTCAGTAGATACAGACAAGACCGAACAAGAATCGAAACTGTATTAATAGTTATTATTGCATCAAAACTATGACCATTTGACGCACATAAGACCACCATTTTACTCTATTATTATCCACACTGGACCCAAACTATATTGTTAATATTGTATCCCCGTATGACGTCACGGCATACTCAATTTGAGTAGACACGCGAAAGGCACGTTTGTCTAAATTATTAATTACTGGTTAGGGATAGTGGTTATTGTTGAGTGGACGAGTTTATACGGCATAGTGACTTACTAACAAAACAAAGTTACATAATGAATGGGTCTTATACAAGATGTTAGTGTAAGCACCGTTATCCTTGAAACCATCAAATGAGCCCGTCAAAATGAACAACTTTTTCTATGAGAACAATGCTGGGAACTCAAAAAAATCCGTCTTCAAATCCATACAAATTGCCGATCCGGGCATCCGTATCCAGGGTATGAAGACGGCTTTTTTTTGAGTTCCCAGCATTGTTCTCATAGAAAAAGTTGTTCATTTGGACGGGCTCATATTTTGATGGTTTCAAGGATAGCGGTGTTCACACTAACACACTCTATAGGTAAAAACTAAAAATAGGTCTGCTTGTCATTGCCTGTCACGTTGGAAGCTTGGAACACATAACAAACGAAGACAGCGGACCTTTAATAGTTTTACGTTGCGTAAAAACTTTTTTTAGTAAGAGGAGTCCATCCATTTTGACCGCTGAGCTAATATCACCACAGAATGCGATAGACTACGCCGCCGTGGCCGGCCTCGAAAAAGATGGCGCGATGAGCTAGACAAATACGAGCCAGACTGTCCTAAGTCTGCGTCGGATAGGGAGAAGTGGAAGACTTTAGGGAAGGCCTTTGCCCAGCAGTGGGACAGCGTAGGCACTAGGCTCTTAACCACATTACGATTAGCAGTTACCACATTTCAAGTCAAGAGTCAAGACCAATCCAAAAGCGGTTACCATACCGGTTTTTTATAGCTAGCTGTACAGGATTGATTTTATGATGCCAATTTTTACCGTGGGAGAGCCATGCTTCGGCACGAATACGCGAAAAACGCACGTCAGAAGACTGCCACCCATCAAGGAGGTACTTCTGTCTACTCTGCTATGTTTAGTAGCTGTGATAGATTGACTGCTATTGCTCTTGGTAATGATGATGATGATGTTGCCGGCAGCTGACGTAACCGCGGAAGCCGCGCGCGTGACGTGACTTACCATCGCCAGTCCGACCGTACTATACACGCGAGTCGCAAGCGGCAAGCTTATGGTCACCATTGGAATTTCTTTACTTACAAAAATTCACTTATTACATATTATTAGTAAAGGCGCATAAAGACATTTAATAATTAAGAGCCCATATGACCCTAACTTTACATACTTTAACCTAGATCTCAAAATCTGTAAGGTCTAGAAAACTGATATTTTGACACAAGTATCTTCAGTTCATAAAGATTAAATGCTCAAGACGAAAACACGATTACTCAAAAAATGCTCCATAGTTACTTTTTTACAAAAAACCTTGTTTTAGACACATTTTCGCTTGGATCTTCGAAGTTTGCTGTCTTTTCTTTAATATTTTTTAATATCTAAAAAGGTATTGATAAAAACTAAATTTGCTCAAAGCACTTTTTTCATAATCATTATAGTTCGTCTTTTATTCAAGTAAAACTAACTCGGCGATGATTCCGCGCCGTCCTTTTTCACCTGGCATATGAAAGACGGGCGTGAGTGTGAAGAGAGGATGATGTTTGATTTTTAGAGTCAGGTGAGCTCTTAAGTTTAATTTAGGTCATAAATTGTATGGTTTGTGTCAATAATTAAATTAATGTTAAGTAATCATTAAATGTTTGAGTGTTGAGAATTGGGAGAAGTTCGCCACATGCTCGTTTCATCTCTTTCCCACCATGTGCTTACTATCTTACCTACTCGCTTTTTAGTTGAATAAGAAACTCTTTATCTATTATCTAAGTGAACTGCACACACTGGCCGGCACTACGGCGCTCCTGTACGTGACGTCACCTGTCACTTGACAGTTGGCACCGCTGCCGAGTGACCGGTCTCGCGTCATCGCAGGGTCATCGCTCGCGACGGACATTCATCATCATCAACTATCAAAGCACGTTAACAAAAGATATCGAGAAAAAAAGTTACATACTACATAAATGACGCTCGCAGCTTCACTGCGCCGAAATTCGCGCGGGAACCGTACATTTATCCGGGATGAAAAGTATCCTATGTCCTTTCCCGGGGCTCAAAGTATCTCCATACCAAATTTCATCACAATCGGTTCCGCGGTTCAATCTTAAAGGTGTTACCTCACTAACCTTGCTGACACACACTTTAGCATCCTTACTAATATTATTTTGCGAAAGTGTGTCTGTCTGTCTGTAATACCTCTACACGCCTGAGTCCTGACCCGCCAAACCGATTTCGCTGAAAATTGGTATGGGGATACTTTGAGTCCCGGGAAAGGACATAGAATACTTTTTATACCGGAAAAATATACACTTCTCGCGCAATAAACTATGTAGTTTTTTACGTCTTGTAAATTCTCTTCTTATTCCCATCAACATACAAAGTTTATTAAAGGTGGTAGGCATCTGTGTAGCCCCGACGTTCAGAGAATATTTGAAAAAATTTATTCTGAATAAAAAATTTTGAGTTTGAGTTTGAGTTTAAAATATTATACAAAATATACACACACGGTCAACGTAGGACCTTGGTGGATGTTGCAAGTCTTATTAGTGGTTTCCGATCCTAGAAGGTTCATTAAGATCTGTTCAATGATAAATTAATTATTATTAAAAACAACCGAGGTTATGTGTCGTTATAAAAAATGTGAAATTCGCTGTACGGTACCAGTGGCAAGCATGTTCTGACATCAAGGGCCTGTTTCACTACTTACTGATAAGTGCTGGATAGGCTATCCGCAATTCATTTGACAGATGGAGTATCTGTCATATAATTTGTGCATACCCAACTTATCCGGTCCACTTTCCTTATTCCTTATAACTTATAAGGAACTAGGAAGTGGACATTAATTTTTTATATCACTTTTTTTTGGTAAAAAAAGTGGGCCCCGTGCGAGTTTCTTACGCCGGTCCTTTCTGGGATGGTTCCCGAACCGATTCATTCTGAAAGCATTTTCCTAAAATCTACTAAGAAATAAAACATTTTTTTATAGCCAATTTCAGATTTCTGATGACTTTAACTACTAAACAAATATTATAACAAGATGTCTGCTTTCCAAGATGTTGTACGTACGTAACTCTACATATTGAAATGAAAAACAAGTACGTGTAATATCTATACCTGTCTCCCTTACCTCAAGCCTATACCGCAGAACGCGATAGAGACAACTGCAGAAAATCAACGATTCGTTGTCCCCTGATTCCTTCTCCAAAACTTAACCGATTTAAGTACTTTTTTCATTAAAGATTAAAAAAAGGCTTGAGCTATGTTCCTATGTTTTATTTTTTTTGTATAATCTAGCCAAATCTGTTTTCTGGATGTTTGAACACAGCGGGAAAATGTAGCCATTTTTTTGGGTTTTTGAACGTTCATATCTTATTTAATAATTAAGTTATGAAAAAAAAAGAAAACATGGGGACATTGTATTAGTGGCCGTAAATATTCAGGAAAAAAATTATAACTCTACTAGCATTATCCAGGGAGGAAACAGGGGATAACGTTTGTATGGAAAAAAGGGCGGTGTGGACTCCTCTTAATCGTGGAAAAATGTAGAGTAACTCCAACTGTACATCCGTGTTAAATTTTATCAAAGTCGGTTCAGTAGTTTGGCAATTATTTGAACTTTTGATGCGATTCAAATATTATGTTTCTCTCTAGTGGCAAATTGGCAAGTGGCAACCCTATTTATGGGGCGTTCACATCACCGCTTTTGGCGTGGCGATCGTCATATTGTCTCGACAGATATGCCTTTGGGCTTGTCTGTTTGACTGTCACACTATTTTTATAAACGACTGATTGCTAGGAACTTTGATTATGGCGAGGTAATTAATTGTTATCTAGTAATTCTAGTATTCAATATTATGTTTTCTATTCCATGTCATTTTGCTCCAATCCTTGTCATTACACTCAATAGTCATTACATTCTCATTTTTTTATAAGGGAGCAAACGAGCAAACTTGTCACCTGATGGAAAGCAACTACAGTCGCCCATAGACACTCGCCACATTAAAAGAGCTGCAGGCGCCTTTTCGGCCTTTTTTAGTTTGGGAGCTACATCGACACACGCAAACACACACTTCCTGACACAACCCGTGACATTGACCACTGTCACGTGGCAGACAGCCAACGCTTACGTAAATAATTAGTAATTATAGAGATTACAATGAACGGGATTCAGACAAACGGACTCTGCGTGTATTATTGACACTGCAACGTCTACTACAGTAATAATAGCTCCCACGCCGGTGTCGGTGACGGTGGCCGGTTTCATTGAAACCAGGCCAGCTACGCAGGAGTAATTTTATAGTGCCCAAGTGTGTGCGCAGTACACTAGAGCACTCTCTATTCCTTTACTCTCATAACCCAGTGGGACGGAGGACCGACACGACTGGCGAGAGATCAGGCGCAGGACCGACTTTTTACATGCCCATCCGACGCATGGATCATCTTAATTGTCAGACAATCAGGTGATCAGCCTGCATTGTCCTAACCAAACTTGGAAATAACATGTTTCCAACGCGGGAATCGAACCCACGACCTCCGAGTCAAGAGCCGCGCTCTATACCACTAGACCACGGAGGCGTCCTACTACAGTAACGCAGTTCTCAAACTTTTTTAATGGCGGACCCCTTTTAAGTTTTGTCTTTAAATGAGTTGTCTCCATGCTGGTGTCTGATGAGTGATGACATTTCGAAAAAATAATTTTGTATATCGCAGCCTCTACAAAGCCTTCTCGGAGCCGAGAATGGCTGCCATAGCCTATCGTCGCCTAGGCTAAATCCTCAATTCTATACGACCTAGACATGTCCTTAATAAAACTTGGACATATTATAAGATCCATCACAAAATACCATCACACGAACGTGGTTTACGACTTAATGACCGAGTATTGTCCAGTTCATCACTTCAGACTGAGATCATCCTAATATTACGATTATTAGATCAAAATTCAAATCAAATCAAATCAATTAGAATGTTTGTAACGACGACACGTACTAGAAAAAATTTGGTGCTCAGACAAATAGATTTTTTCGAAGAAATTCGAAAAAAAAATAAGAATTCGAACAAATCAAATCGATGATTTCGATCGCAGTTACAAATGAAATATTAGTACTAGACTAGATGACCATTGAGCCGGTGAACTTCGTATCACTTCCGTTCTAAAAATAAACCTTCCCTGGACTTCCACGGATATTTCAAAATAAAGTAGTTATTACAAAACCTTCCAAGCCCTCCAACTTCAACAAAATCAATCCCGTTCGGTCCGGTCAGTCTTCACGCCAAAACCATTATACCGATTTTGCTGAAATTTAGTATGAAATACTTTGAATTTGGGATTTTCCCATAGGATACTTTTAATCTCGAAAAAATGTACGGTAAACGATAAACGGCGCTATTATCGCCGTCATAATATCTAGTACTTAAACTAAATACAGCCTACTTCTCACTTTACGACTATAATACCTAGAGCACGAATTACATCACGAAATGCTCAGCATAAGCGAAATATCACAATATAATTGTTATTACAGCAAAAACTCGTGATTGTGACACTGTCGACGAGTTTATGCAACGTTTTAAACTCGGTCGACCAACTCGAGAATAAAGTAAACTGCATGTATATTATAGATCAGATATTCTCAAAGTATTCGTGGAGCCCTGGGGCTCGGCAAAGGCCATATCATGGGGCTCCGCGAGCATTACATCAATCCATACTTACTATCTTAGATATATGTATATAAAACTCAAAGGTGACTGACTGACATGATGATCTATCAACGCACAGCCCAAACCACTGGACGGATCGGGCTGGTATTTGGCATGCAAGTAGATGTTATGACGTAGGCAGTAGGCACCCGCTAAGAAAGGATTTTGATAAATTCCAACCCCAAGGGGTTAAAATAGGGAATCAAAGTTTGTATATAATAATACTTCTTAACGCGAGCGAGGCCGCGGGCAAAAGCTCGTAATATAATAAATGCGAATGTGGGTCCGTCTGTTTGTTAGCTCTTCACCACAAACGGCTGAACAGATTTTGCTCGAATCGCTTATGAAGGACATGGGATACTTTTCATCTCGGAAAAATGTACGGTTCTCGCGCGATAACTAAATAAATTTAGCGCAACGGAATTGGGGGTTTCATCTCGTTGTTTATACAACCACATACAACTGGCACTAGCATGATGACAATTTATTCAAATATAAAACATTATTTTTGGGGGTGCGTCAAAAATGTATCTTCTTAATAGGGTGCCGCCACCAAAAAAGTTTGAGAGCCGCTGTTCTAAACTGTTTTATCACAACCCACAACGATAGCTGACGTCACCGACACAACAATAATTAAGATAATCATATAATTAGGCGACTAGGCTTATGTAGTTTACTAGTTTTGTAATTTTTAAAGTTTCGTACCCAAAGGGTAAAACAGGACCCTATTACAGCTAAGACTTTGAAATAACCCTTCGTGCGCGACTCACACTTGGCCGATATTAACTATAATAAATAATAATACATGCGCAAAAACATAATAATATTTTCTTTTTTTAAATCTTATGAATTGCATAATAAGAGCATGGGGTATTTTGGATACCCAAAAAAAAGCAGAGGGGCGTTTTAAGTTTGACGTTTTTCTGTGCGTGTGTCTGTCCGTGGCATTTTAGCATCTAAACGGGTAGACCGATTTCAATCTAGTTTCGTTATTCTGCTACTCAAAAAATATTGTCTCTTGGTCTTTAAAAACGCACGTTTATATTAACAAACAAATGTTTAACTTTATAAAGTGGCTTATTCATAATTTATTATTGTTATATCCTCGAGGAAAACATAGCGATCGCCATTTCAGCTGCTTTGAGTATTGAGTAATATTGTATAGAAAACTATGAATGATATATGAAGTATCTAATTTTAGAAAATGAAACAATTCGGGGCTTATTTTCAAGTATAAAAATGAATTATAAAATCGACAATTTAGGGTTAGTCGCCCTCTTAATAGTCATTAAAACATACATAAGTATTACATACACATAACACTCCTCGATAAGTCCTCGAAATCAGAATCGCTAAACATCGAGACTACACGCAAGCGAAGTGATACTGCATTTCGTTCCTGTCTCAAATAACGTAAACGTTAAACTAAATTTTAATCGGGACTTAACGCGACTTATTTAAGTAGTAATGCTACTACGAGTACATACTTATTATAAAGGATTCCTTACCTTTCCAAACTCCTGGGGTTTATAAAATATATTGTAGCTGTGGTAGTTCGTACATTGGCCAAACGAAACGGACTATTGGCGAAAGAGTGAAAGAGCACATAGCCGCAGTGAAAAATCGCCAGACAAATAAATCCGCGGTAGCAGAACATCTGCTCGATATGGGGACTAATCACTGGATGGAGCTACACGACCCTAAAATCCTCTCTACGGATCGTATTTACTACACGAGAGTAATACGTGAAGCCATTCAAATTAAAAAGTACAAAAATTTCAATCGTGAGGACGGATTTAAATTGTCGCCCGCCTGGAATCCAGTGATTAATAAGTGCAAACCGCGTGTTTCACCTGTGTCTATAAGTGTAAACCCGGATACAGATAGTGTTGTGTGTCGCAGTGAACCTACTGACTTTCAGTGTATTGGAACACAAATATTGGACAACTCGAGGGTAGTCGTAGAACCGACCGCCCGGTGCAAACGAAGACGTCGCGCTCCTGCAGTCCCCTCGTGACCACGGCCGTTGCAACACGGCCGAAACGTCGAGAAAAAGTATGTACTCGTAGTAGCATTACTACTTAAATAAGTCGCGTTAAGTCCCGATTAAAAAGTTTCATTATAATGCAACGCGAAAGTTTAAAATGTTAGGAACGTAGTGTAGTGTCAATTCGTAAAAAAATTAAGAACCGCTGCAGTAAACCATCTTCAGTATAAAATAGTCCTAACATACTGCAGCGGTTCTTAACTTTTTTACGAATTGACACTGACGGACCCCTCAAAAATAATGCTTTGTCTTTGAACGTATTGTCTTCATGACATTTCTTATTATACTTACATAAATATATCGCTCACGGTGCCACTACAATTGGCCTTTTGCGAAACCCTACGGCTTCGCAGAGCACACTGAGACGGGCCGTGCCGGGGCTCAGCGTGCCGGGGCTCATCGCAAAAATCTGCCTCCATACAATTTGTATGGAAGCGGATGCGCGTATCGCACACTGTGTCGGGGCGCTGAGCCCCGGCACGGCCCGTCTCAGTGTGCTCACTCCTGCACGGTGGTGTCTAATATCATACAAATTGGACTAAACTGATGCGCGTGCACTCTGTCAGCGACAAATGACAACGAAACGCGTGGCTTATCTTATCATCATCAGCGCGACATGGCCACAATAGAAATTAAAAATAAATATAATAATATATTATTATATTTATTTTTCATTTCTACTGTGGCCATGTCGACACACATTTTAAGGAAAAAGCTGTCAGATTTTTGACAATCGATATATATATATATATACTATGTCCCCAAATTGGGGGTGTTGTATGGTAGGTCGCAAAAATACAGTTTTTATATTATTATTGCGGTTATAAAATTATTGTAGTCGCAATATACTATAAATTACATATCGAAATAAAGGTAGGAGCTTCTAAAAAAATCAAAATCACCTAAACCTGGGTACCAGTAACACCGACGTTCCTCAAAATACCGGACATTGTTCTGTCCGGTATGACCGTTTATTTTTTACCGGACAAGCCTTGAAAATACCGGACTGTACGCTTAAATACCGGACATCTGGCAACCCTAGTCCTGTCCCGGGAAAGGACACTTCAGAACGTACGGTTCCCGCGGGCGATAAACGCCTTCGTCAAAACGTCATATACTTCCCAACATAATATATCACATAATATGACAATGACATACATCAGTCATCACATACAACATACAGGGGGTAGAAAGTTTATGTCAACTCTCTACCGCCCGCGCCATGTAAGGGAACTGGCTGCACTTTTTGCGACCGCGGCCCGACGCAGACCGAGTTTTCGGACGGAGCAGACGAGCCACAACTAGCAGCTACGCTACACAATTTGGAGTAGAATTTAAGTGTGATACTGTGCTCCTTATTGTTTTTGAACTATCTATAATGTACTTATCTCGCGGTAATCTTAAATTTTTCTGTGCACTTGCCTTGGGATGGATAAAAACATTTTACACGTTAGAGCGTTGTGACACTATCTAATCCGATATCGGTGTCGGACGCCGATCCGATATCGGGGTAAGTACAAAATGTATGAACCGTTATCCGATATCGGGCCGGACAATATGAAAGACAGATCGTACGTATTTCATACATTTTACTTACCCCGATATCGGATCGGATAATATGAAAAAGCTCTTACACGTGCCCTGCTCGAAAATGCAATAATATTGTTCTCTATGTCGTAAACGTATGTATGTCACAAGTTTTCACTTAAATATGGTATGGCGGTATGCCGTCACTCCCAAAGTGCAAACCGCTTTTATTGTATTTTTTATTTATTTCAATAAAAATGTAGTTTAATCTCGCGACACTTTCGGTCGCTCGTATGCACAACACAATCACTTATAAATCACTTAGCAGTTCGCGGGTTCATCCAACTTTTGCTGGCCACTGGGTGGGTCATTGACCTTTTAAAATGTAGGTAAAAGGGGCACGTTATTATTTTAACGTTTCACGTAATAGGTATCTTTCGAGGGCTTATGTAAACACGATCCTCTGTAAAGACAAAGTGTTAAAGTTGTTAAATAATTGCCTCTAAAATTAAATTAAGTAATTTTGGCACAGAAAGAAAAATGTATAATAAGATAGAGTTTTAGCGGTAACCTAGGCTTTAGTAGCTTTACCGTCAAGACCTAGAAAGTCGACAAGAATCGAGGCACAAAAATGCACACAAAATGTCAAAATTCGTATGAAATTCGGTACTTAATGTTTAATTTATGGTATCGAATTATCGTATTTTCTATCGTTTACTATTTAGCTAGTTAGGCACTAGACTAAATATCCTAGAACTAGGCAAAAATCACAAACGAAAGTATTACAGTGGCCGATTTACAAGAAAAAAAAAGAAATTCAAATTAGGAATCGGAAATTCGGAAATCAAATCAAACAGATAAGCGAGCAACGAGTATCATGAGTCATGACCCCGTTCGTTACCCCAAGCGACCCCTTGTGGGATGAGGTGTGACCCCCTCTGCAGGGGTGCAAATGAACCCCTAATTTTCTGGGGGTGCAAGTGACCCACTACATTACTGGAGGTGCAAGTGATCCCCTATTTTGGAGGTATAAATGAACCGCTAATTTTCTGAGGGTTCAAATAAACCTCTACTTTTGGGGGTGCGAATGACCCCTACTTTTCTTGGGGAAATGTCATTTCGGGGGTGCAAGTAATCTTCGATCTGGGGGTGCAGATAAACCCTATGACCCCCTCCGACCCCTCACATCTCATTGATCAAAGGAAAAACTGCTTACTTATGCAATCGGTTCGTCTCGTCAGGGGACGGAAAAATGAAATTAAACTTAACTCGACCGAGAGAGCGGAGAGGTACATCGTAGAACGTAGTCGTAGTTATCTTAAAACGAGCAAAGGAATCGCCTGATAATACGTATTATTATTGAAAGCGTCGAATTAAAAAGTTGTCTACTTATGGTTATGACCTATTTCGTAAATTTTTGACAGAAGTTTATCTATTCAACAACGTTGTTATTGGTTTTCGTTATGGTCAATAAAAACTCAAATGAATAGATAAAATCCTATTAAAAAACGTTAGAAACAGGAGAGGTTGCAGGAAAAAAACAGGATAAAGTTTTGATTTAGTTGCCTTCCAATTAACATGTACCTTAGCTAATGTTGTGTCACCTATAAAAGTGCATGTATCGGGATTGTTCTATCCACTCGTGCTGCAATGTTCAGTACATGTACTGTGAGAATAAACTAGCTATTTGACCGAGCTTTGCTCGGTATTCGACAAAACACGAATAAAATGACATTTTCTAAAAATGATTCCTAGCTAGATCGATTTACCGCCCCCAAAACCCCCTATTAGATACTAAATTTTATGAAAATCGTTGGAGCCGATTCCGAGATTCCAATTATATATAATATATATTATATACAAGAATTGCTCGTTTAAAGATATAAGATTCTTATTTTTTTCACGAGAGATTGCAATAACGAAGTAATAAATGCGTTAGATTAGATGGAACCAACAGGTTTCCCCACTCATTATCATAGTGTTGTTCAGCCGAACGTAGATTTCGGTCTAAATATAGCTTCCACACCGTTATGTCTTCCAGGATATTAAAATAACTTCGACTATCACTATGTTATGCCTTGACGCCTCCGTGGTCTAGTGGTACAGAGCGCGGCTCTTGACTCGGAGGTCGTGGGTTCGATTCCCGCGTTGGAAACATGTTATTTCCAAGTTTGGTTAGGACAATGCAGGCTGATCACCTGATTGTCTGACAAGTAAGATGATCCATGCGTCGGATGGGCATGTAAAAAGTCGGTCCTGCGCCTGATCTCTCGCCGGTCGTGTCGGTCTTCCGTCCCACTGGGTTATGAAAGTAAAGGAATAGAGAGTGCTCTTGTGTACTGCGCACACACTTGGGCACTATAAAATTACTCCTGCGTAGCTGGCCTGGTTTCAACGAAACCGGCCACCGTCACCGAAACCGGTGTGGGAGCTACTATGCCTTGACCATAAAGTTAATATACCTAGCGGAATAGAGCAACAATCTCGAGCTGTCAAACGAAACCGAAATTGGTTTTCATCTATGTGAAAAATATATTATGTACGTATACATTTACACAAGCATGATTGAACATGAATTATACGAGATTAAATTGTCAACGTGCGGCACGTGCCGACTGGACGTCAAAAAAGAGTGCTGCTGTTCATGTATCACACATCTCTTTTTACCACGCAGTGTTACTGATAGTGACATCTCGCTTGCTCAGGCCTTTGTTTCTCTATTCCGCTAGGTATATTAAGGTTGGGTTGCACCAGACGCGTGGTTAAAGTTAAAGTTTAACTTTAAACACGCCTCTGGTGCATTTTTATAGTTAAATATGGCGTTCTTTAACTTTAACCTTAACTTTAACCGGAGAATTTCACGTATGAGCGGAGGTAAGGACGCCATATTTAACTTTAACCAAAGATTTGACATTTTTCACTGTAGTTAAAGTTAAATTTACAGTTAAAGTTAGTTGGTGCAACCCAGTCTTACTTTATGGTCTTGACATAATATTACAGCGGAAAAAAGCAACTGATAATAATAATGGATTTATATGCGTCCGCCTGAAAGCGCGATTTTGCGGCAACACCGCCAAAAAAAAAACACCGCGAGAGGGTCGCGGTCGCCGCCGGTCGCGGTCTCGAGTCGCGGTCGTCTTGATTCGAATGCTACCAAATGTATGTAATACAGCGCGACTGCGCGACCTAGCCTAGTCACAGAAATTCAGTAATTTCATAATATGAATTTTTGTAACTCACCTTGTGGTTTTGACTAAGTGAACAACATTAAAAAACATATAGTAAAATTGTAGTGTAATTTTATGAGTTATAAAACGTTTTCAATATCATATAATATAAACTGTTAGGAGAAGAATAGTAATTAATTAATATCATAATAAAAGGCATTTAGCCAAGGCTTACTCCATTATAACATCCTATATCACGTAATAAGTATGAAAAACATAAAACATTAAACCTGTAAATTCACACAAAGCGTAGATAATTTCTCAATAAAATTCACAGAAACGTAGAAGCGCTAAGCGTACATAGAACACTATAGCCAATCATAGTCAATAAACATAAAGATAAGCAATTGAAAAAACCAAACTAATCAATCATCCAGATAAAAATGTTATACTTTAAATGAGACAGTCTTGTATTTAAATCACATATAAATTAGTTTCTTGGTAATACCTCAATCGTGGTAATCGCAGACACAATAGATTTTCAAATTTCAATTTTTATGCGGCAGCCGGGTGCCCCTTGGGGATTGATGGGGGAAATAGCTGCATATTTATGAAATATAATGTGGTACATATAGGTATTTTGGAGAAGGAAGAATGACCTAGGTCAACAGTTCCCAAAATTTTTTGGTGGCCGAAGCAAAGTTTTAAAAAAAGTTTTTATGGATGTGATTCCATGGAGCCCTGGGAGCCCTGGAGCCCACCGAAAATGCCTTGTAGGGGGCCCTGCGACCGATACATTAATTCTATAAATAGCATCAGACACCAGCATGGAGACAATCATTTAAAGACAAAACATTTATTGGGGGTCCAAGAAAGAAGTCACTTCTTAAAGGGGTTCCACCACCCATAAAGTTTGAGTACTGCTGTATTATGACTTATGAGTTAAAACACTTCCCCTAATGGTAAGAGTACACCTTATCAATCAGACCATACTTTGGTAGCAGTTTTCCTTTTCAATAACTATTTACTAACCACTATTGATGCATGAAAACCTGTTATTTTATAATCAAGCAATGTTTATAACCATAAAGACCAAAATGACATCACCTATCTGACTGACTCATCTTCAACAGATATTTGATAATAAACCACATTCTATCTCTTTTTGTTTCTAATTTAAATTTTTTTTACTCTTATTTATAAATATAAGTTAAGATGTTTTATTTTTGAGCATTATCTTTGTTGCTTTCAAAATAATACAAGAAATATATAATTATATAAGTTAAAACAATCTATATGTATCAATATCACAGAAACTGTAATTTGAAAGATCTTTTTAGGATTTGTTTTTTGGTATCATAACTAAAACCTTATTACTAAATTACAAAGACTTTACAATGTTTAGGAAGGAATTACCTAAAGATTGTAACATAATACTAATCTATTCAGCTTATAATAGAATTATAATAGCTGATACGATCGAAAAAATATAATCATTAGTTTTGAAACCTGATTTCCTGTAACTAGAAACTAAACTAGAACTAGACTAAGTGCTTAGTTATACACTTAAAACCTGGTAATAAATACTATGCAAGTTAGTTGTGAGTGAAAAAAAAAATGTACCAAAAATTCAAATTTGCACTGCTAGGTTTGCATTTTTTAAATTATAATTTCAGTTTAGGTTTTAACAATTGAGTCAATCATACAATTTTCAGATCTACATAATATTTGTCAATAACTGGCCTAATAGCCACATGTAAGTCATCCGTTTCTTTACTACATTCCATTGCAACATAAAAAAACATTATAAAAGTCTAATAGGAAGCATCTTGAACGATATTGTTGTGAAAGTAAACAGTTAAGTGTAATTCAACAAACCCAAGAAATGCTTGTTACTTCAATAAAATACATGTTAGCAATTTATTTTCAAGCAGATAATGAATTTGATGGTTGCGATATGGTACAGCGAACACTTTCTAGACATGAGCCTAGACAACTGTTTTTTTTGCTATAAATGGTACTGTTAGTATTTTTAACTTCTTATATTTTTAGAAAACAGTTAAAAAATTGGCATAATGATGTACTCCTGATCCTTATACCATGTAAAATTAAAAAAAAAGTGTTCTAAATTTGAATAATGGAGGGATTAGGGAAGTCAAACCTGTTGCAAAAACTACATTATCCTATTTTTTTTTAATTGGAACGAAGTTCTTTATTCATACTATGGTAATTTAAATATATTGGACTACTAACTAATCTCACAAATTAACATACACAGAGAAATGTTGCAATATTCTGTCCATTTTCAAGAGAATGTAAGACTTGTTAGTGATGGACATGCCATCTTCTTCTCTAATGAGGAAGTTAAGCTCAAAATTCATGCACACATTTTATATTTTGCCTCATTATCTAAAAATAAGGATTTGAGTATTAGCATCAGAGGCCTAGCTGTTAGCAAAGAGTAGTTGGTACAGAGACTATTGCATACACTAGCAAACTACTGTTACCCTCGTCCTTCTCGGTCTAATATTTGACTAGTGTCTCAACAAGTTTAGTCTATTAGAAAGCTATGATCTCTAGGAATTATGCTTGATATAGGATCTTTGGGGCTTGGTCTTTTCAGAGATAGTTTGGTCTTTTCAAATATTGCTACTTGGTAATAGGATTGGCTATTTTGATTTCTTCAAGTGAAGGAATGTAAATTGACTGTGATTGTGGAGTAAAGAGGAGCTATAGACATTATAGAGGCTCAAAGTCTCGTCAATGACGTTACGAACTGTCAAAGCTCCCTTTTACAGTTGAAGGGTGGAGCACCTACCTTGAATATGGGTCGCGGGTGCCTCGGCTGGGCGGGGGCGGCCGTGGTGGCAGGCGCCGTCGTCACATGGTCCGCTGGTAGCGCCTCCGGTACCGTCTGCAGCGTCGGCCGCATTGTCGTCGACATTCTGACGTCCTAGCTCGCCAGTCCTGCCAGTCCAGCCAGTCCTGCCAAAACTAGCATCCCGCGCGCCGCCCAGCTACGCCCATCTAACGACACTCTCCGCCATGCCAGAACACTCGCGAGACGATCGAAAAAACTGCGAGAAAGCTCGCAGTGTCACATAAACACAAAATTCGGCGTTTCTACTGGTGCACACGATTGCAGCGGATTCTTAAAGCGAACGTACACTTGTGGTTATAAATAAACGAATAAAGACTAAAACACAGTCAATTTAATATTAAATTAACTAAAGATATTCACATTAGTCCAATAAAAGTCCGTATATTCTTAAATTCACTCTCAAGATGGCGGATTTTACCTACTCCTCGTAAATGGGCACAAGGCTGACACGAAAACATCAACCGGCTCTCAGTCTGTCTCTATTCGTCAGTATGATCTAAAGCGAGACGGATATATACAAATTTTACCAGAAGTAAAAAATGTGTCGTGGATACGTCATTCAAAGTTGCCATTGTGACATGCGCAAAAATAACGTTACCTTTTACCAAAAATTTGAACGCTTCTTTTTATAATTTTGGTAAACATTATTAAATATTTACCGATTTTACATAACACAATAAATTCCATAATATAAATGCCCATGACATTAATAAAACTACAGCAATGATGAAGAGTGACCATATTTTTTAATTCAGCAACACTGACAAAAGCAGGGATGTGATTGGTCCTCGACGATTTGACGTTGATGACCTTGTTTTTGTGGGACATTCAACTTAAAATAAGCAATGCTAACTACAAAAATGCATGGTTCTGTTCAATGCATATAATTTGTGGCTAGTTAGTGCCATGATCCCACTGACCTCCATTATACAATGTGTTCTGACACTGCACCGGTGCCATAGATCATTCTCATGATCTATGGCATTTTTAAACCGGCACCGTTGTAAAATGGCAGCCATATTAGGTTTTCTCAGGCTTTCACACTAGTATAGTCTGTCAAGAAGGTAAAGAAATTAAAAAGTGGCAACATCGTAGTGTCATCCCTTGACCCTTTCAAATCAATCCAAGAAAAAAGGGATGCAAAACGATGTTACCACTTTTTAAGTTCTATACTTCCTTGACAGACTATACTTCTCATATAAATATCATAAGAAGATTAAAAAAGGTCTAATTTGATAGCTAAACTTGTGGCCTATGCTTATACAGGCAATATGTTAAAAATTTCGTGGAATTAAACATAGAAAAACCAAAGTTGTGCATTTTTTAATTAATAGCTTTTCGTGAAATATCTAGCGCATTAAACTGGTTCCTTTTTATTTTAAAAAGATAGAAGGTTTTTATCTTGAATAAATTCCTTTACTTCTATGCTCTAAGTCAGATAGTTTAAAAGTTATAACGATTTTCATATGAAGTATTGGTCAGATTAGTGTATGAAGCCAAAGCAAAAATATTTTTTCAAAAGTTGTAGAAAAAAATTTTTTGAAAGTCAATTTGTCACTGAAATATGCCATACATCTCATGACATTAAAGGATCGGACACCGGTATCGGGACACATTGTATAAATTATAATGGAGGTCAGTGCATGATCCAGAATAGTACAATCACATTCTAACAGAGTAGAACTGATACTCCTCGACTTCGCAACGTACGTCAAATGTACGAGATCTCTTTACTCTACTGACCTCCATTATACAAATACGCTGAACTTATGATACCCACCTGCTTTTTGTGTAAATCCGTGTGGCCAGACTATCTGTCTGTTTGTTACGTCTAAGCCTCTTTACTAACGGCCGTTCCCAATATTTGATCTATCTCTGGTTTTGCCCTACTAGAGATAGGAATAGCTCACAATTGACATAAAATATATGTCTCTAATGTCAATTGTGAGCTATTCCTATCTCTAGTAGGGCAAAACCAGAGATAGATCAAATATTGGGAACGGCCGTAAGGGTCAATTTATACTAGCGCAGAGTCGAAGCCAAGTCGAAGTGGCTATCGAAGCGAATTCGCAAAAACTGAACATAGGAAATTCAACCTTAACTCCAGAGTATAACGTTCACATTACTTCTGCGAGACCAATCAGCGTGTCATAACTTTATAAATTGTAACAACAATATATAAAAATGAGAAATACGTCCAACCAACAACAAAATTTTGCGGTCTGGACTCTGGAGAAATAGCCTAAAAATTTATTATAGTTTTCAACTTTCAGTCTTCAGATCAATCATGGATCAATCAGATGACTGGAGTTTTTTTTTAATATATTTTTGTCCAGATATTCAATTATGGCAGCAGTAAAATTTTTTGGCAACACTGACAAACGCCATATTAAAATTTAAAAAATGGCTGCCTTGTTGTTGGCGATTGTTGAGCGCTTGTTTGGATAATAATTATACTAATTTTCCTTTGTTATGTGTTCCATTAACTACGTACTTTCCTGTTATTTAGTGCTGCATATATAAACAAGGTAAGTTTCTTTCGTACGACATTATATAAGGCTATTTTGTGTTACCGTTATTTAGCAACAACGTGAGTAACAATAACGTGTTGAAATGGTATCGTGTAGATTTTTGTCGCAAAATTCATGCATTTCAAGTTAATTCCACCATCATGAGCAAATATTAGCTATCACAGACACAATTGACCTTACCATATGAAATGAGTCGACATTAAGTATATTTTATAACTTTGCCGTGAAAAACCCTTTCGAGGTTTTATGCTGAGTAAACAAGTCTCCTTATTTTGCGCTTATAGTACATAGCATATAGACGACAATGAATAGGCGTCTTTTGCATAGATATCTATATCTATAAACACGATGTTTGCTATCACAATCACCAAACAAAAACAATTTCTTCATTGATGTTTGTGACGTTGTATTGTGGAATATACGCGTAACTTGCGAACAGAGCGACAAGGTACCAAAATAATTATACTCAGACTCCATTTCTCCTAATCCCTTTCTTCAAGAAAACTTATACATGAGTGAATAACTAGAATTTAAGACATTATTTAACTACCTAAAGAGATATTAGTGTTTTGGTATGTTTCTTTTATTATTGGTCAAACTCTTAAAATAATCTTACATTGTAACTATTGTAAGACTGTCAATCAAATTTTGGTTAAAGTTTTGAAACAATCATTCTTTAACTCTCGCATTGTGAATTTTGCATAGAGTTACTGTTGTAGCCTTGAGTTCATGGTTAAAAATTGTTTTAATACTTCCTCAATCTTCCTCAATATAATATTGTTGTGTTTCTACTTCAATTAATTTTGATTTCAATGTAACTTAAATAAAGTTTACGCGAGTATCACTCATGATATTAAAAAATAAAAAATAAATAAAATAAAATGTTTTTATTTCGGTCTGTGGACCATATAGTGTTAGTAAACATTTAACTTAAAAACTATGTTAGCAAGAGTACAGCATTGCGAATTATAATAATATATTATGGGACAAGCACAATATCACGAATAATATGACTATTATATGTGATATTAGTGTCCTTAACTAGGTGGATGCGAGTCCAGTGCTGCATCATAGCACTGTCCACGTCCAGTCTCTCCGCAACACTTACGGATTTTGTCGTGGAGCACTTTTATTAATCCCGACGTTTATGCTGCTTTACAACGGCCGTGGTCATGAGTGGACTCAACAACAAAATCCGTAAGTGTTTCAACCTAGTAACATAAATATCGAAACTAGACTAAATAATTCATGTGCTATTTTTCTTTATTTGATGGGTATTGGGTAATGAAGCATTAGAATTTAAACTTTGTTTACATTGATGATTCAGACCAAAAAAAAATTCAAGCATAATAATTATTGAGTCTGTTTGTGTGACTCTGTATTATAAAATTGCTAAGCTGTTTACCACAGCATAAATTTCTTGTTTACAAAACTCGTTTGCTCCGTTATAATTTAAAACCGTTATAATTTTATACGTGGGAGAGCCATGCTTCGGCACGAACGGGCCGGCTCGACCAGAGAAATACCACGTTCTCACAGAAAACCGGCGTGAAACAGCGCTTGCGCTGTGTTTCGCCAAGTGAGTGAGTTTACCGGAGGTCCGATCCCTGATGGAACTTGCTTTCCATCAGGTGACCCGTTTGCTTGTTTGCCCCCTTATTTCATAAAAAAAAACCTTAAAATCTCTGAGACCCCCGGCTTTAGCTGCCAACGCGCTCACCACTGAGCCACAGAGGTTGTCAATAGAAAAGGCTTATTTATTAAACCCTGGTTCCCTTATTGTAATTAACATCTATTAGTTACAATTTTGCAAAAAAAGTTATAGGAGAGAGGTAGTTAAAAAATTTCCGGTATAGAAAATAATTGTCTATACTGGTAATTTCAATTGTGAGTTAAAATTTTCAGTATACAGTTAAATTTTTTTCTGGTATCATGGTAATTTATGAATAAAAAAAGTTACAATTAAAACCTTGAAAAAAGTCTGCTTATAGTTAATAGAGACAAGCGATTCAGCCCACAACAAGCAGCCAAGATGTGGCCGGCGTCGCAGTACACGCACACCAACTCCCAGAACCTGGTGAAGACCAACGAGCACCAGAATCAGCAGAACCTGAAGACGCTGGGCATGACCTCCGCTATATCTACTGCTGGTGAGTTTAGCTAAAACAACTTTATACGTGGGAGAGCCATACTTCGGCACGAATGGGCCAGCTTGACTGGAGAAATACCACGTTCTCACAGAAAACCGGCGTGAAACAGCGCTTGCGCTGCGTTTCGCCGAGTGAGTGAGTTTACCGGAGGCCCAATTCCCTTCCCTATCCTCCCCTTTTCCCTTCCCTTCCCTACCCTCCCCTATTATCCTATTCCCTCTTAAAAGGCCGACAGCTCTTCTGATGCTGCAAGTGTCCATGGGCGACGGAAGTTGCTTTCCATCAGGTGACCCGTTTGCTCGTTTGCCCCCTTATTTCATAAAAAAATAAGGAACATGTACTAGCTTTTGCCTGCGGGCTTCGCTCTCGTTACGTGGTATGATCGGTTTAAAATTGACAAAGTTTCATACAAACTTTCATCCCCTATTTTATCCCCTCAGGGGTAGTATTGATCAAAATCCGTGGTGGATTTCTACGTCATAACATACATGCCAAATTTCACCCTGATCCGTCCAGTGGTTTGGGCGTTGATAGATCGCTATGTGAGTCAGTCAGTCACCTTTGAGTTATTATAAAATTTGGAAAACTGGTTTGATTTGTCACCCTATAGTAGTAGATGCTGGGCATAACCTCCGCTATATCTACTGCCGGTGAATTAAACTGAAAGAAACTTTTCGCCATAGTTCCCCGCGAAAAATATACCATCCTAATCATCTTGATGATTGGCAGTCTTCCACCGTTCGTTTTTCGCGTAATTTTCTGTTGCGCACTGTAAAACTTTGGAATGAACTGTCACCACTCACCAGCAGTATTTCCGGACCAATACGACCCGCAAATCTTCAATCTTATAGGGTCGTCAACGCACCTGCAGCTTCTAATGTTGCGAATGTCCATGGGCGAAGAGTTGCTTTCCATCAGGTGACCTCTTTGCTCGTTTGCCTTCCTTATTTTATTTAAAAAAAATGTAAAACTGGTTTATTTTGTCACCCTATAACCTATGCTCAAATCGCCGAATTCTGTCCGTAGCGATCATTGACCTCCTGTCAAGTATTAAACGGCTTATCTTGAAACTAGCTGTTGCCCGCGACTTCGTTCCCGTACATCGATTGAATCGTTTACGCGCAAATCAGAAAAGTATATTGTGTGGGAACTGCACATTCCTTGTCCCAGATTCAAATTAGTATCTCCAATCTCCATGCCAAATTTCATCAAAATAGATTAAATAGTTTAGGCGATTTTCCGGGACAAAATTAGTATTCCTTGTCCTTTCCTGAGACTCAAAGTATCTCCATACCAAATTCCATCAAAGTAGATTGAATAGTTTACGCGCAAATCATAAAAGTATATTGTGCAGTAACCGTACATTTTTCCGGGACAAAATGTATCCTATGTTCTGTTTCGGTACTCGAAAGTATATACCATATATTATACCAAATTTCAGCAAAATGGGTCCAGCCATTTACGCGTGATGTCGTGACCGCGCGGCTTCGCCCGCGTAAATTAGATATTTCACAGACAAATTAGTGCACAAAAATAGCCTATGATCCTTCACGTAACACGTATTACTTACAAAAATAACAGAAAAATTGCTCCAGTAGTTCGTGAGATGTGCCGTTTCAAATAATTTCCCCCGTTTTTTTTTCACATTTTTCTATTTCTTCGCTCCTATTAGTCTAAGCGTGATAAAATATAGCTTATAGCCTTCCTCGATAAATGGGCTATCTAACACTGAAAGAATTTTTCAAATTAGATTAGTAGTGCCTGAGATTAGCGCGTTAAAATAAGCCCTTTCAAATAATTTCCCCCGTTTTTTCCACATTTTCCTGTATTTCTTCGCCACTATTAGTCTTAGCGTGATAAAATATAACCTATAGCCTTCCTCGATAAATGGGCTATCTAACACTGAAATAATTTTTCAAATCGGACCAGTACTTCCTGAGATTAGCGCGTTCATATAAGCCCTATCATATAATTTCCCCCGTTTCCCACATTTTTCTCTATTTCTTCGCTCCTATTAGTCGTAGAATAATAAAATATAGCCATATAGCCTTCATCGATCAATGGGCTATCTAACACTGAAATAATTTTTCAAATGGGACCAGTAGTTCCTGAGATTAGCGCGTCCAAATAAGCCCTTTCAAATAATTTTCCCCCGTTTTTTCCACATTTTCCTCTATTTCCTCGCTCCTATTAGTCTTAGCGTGATAAAATATAGCCTATAGCCTTCCTCGATAAATGGACTATCTAACACTGAAAGAATTTTTCAAATCGAACCATTACTTCCTGAGATTAGCGCGTTCAAACAAACTAACAAACTCTTCCGCTTTATAATATTAGTATAGATTATCACGAAATCCTCAATTATATTTTTATTACTAGATGACGCCCGCAACTCCGTTGCGCCAAAATTAGGTATTCGCGCGGGAACCGTACATTTTTCCGGGATGAAAAGTATCCTATGTCCTTTCCCGGGACTCAAGGTATCTCCGTACCAAATTTCAGCAAAATCGGTTCAGTGGTTTGGGCGTGAAGAGGTAACAGACAGACAGACACACTTTCGCATTTATAATATTAGTATGGATAGTATGGATGTTGATTTATAAACTTTGAAGGTTATACTCTATTCAAATTGTTTACCACCCGGCACCCACATACTAAATTCAGTACAAAGAAAAAGAAGCCTTTAAAACTCATATTTTGCTTGAGCAAAAAACATTTTGTATTTATTAGTGAAAAATTTGATTTGTGTGACTTATGAGGTTTTTGTAATGACCTATACTTATTTAATATTAATATATTAATATAATATTAAAAAAAAAACTAGGCCTTTACATCCGTTGTGGTCTGTGGATGATCTATACAGTATTTTTCAGAGCGAAGTAACCACTCCTCAAATACTGTAGTGCCTGGGAAAAGATTTTTAAATGTCCGTATGGTTGCCCAAGCGCATACGGCATTCTCGCATCATAGTCGGCCTAGTCATGAGGAAAGAACTAGTCAATACGTCTGGGACTAACTATGTGCGGGTTTCTTCACGATGTTTTCCTTCACCGTACGAGCGTCCGTATTATGTACTTGAGATCAGAAAATGTCTCATAGGTACACGTCTCCACCCGGGTTCGAACCTGCACCCTCTAGGAGTGCGAACGGAAGGTCTACCCATTAGGCCACGGACGCTCACATATCGACGGGTGCAAAGTAAAAAAAGTCATCTGCAATTTTGAGTTTTTCGTTTTTTTGTAGAAACTAGCTTAAAATATCATGTTCTACAACATAACAAAAACAAAAATTCAAATATCACCTTATTTCTGGTACTTTTGTCACGTAAAAGAAGACATCTACTCCTGTTTTGTGAAATTGCACGACGTAGATGCGGATAACTACCGCTGGTCGTCTATACGCGGGACGCGCGGGGATCATGTTATGCGGCATAAGCGGCTATCTGCCATATAGCTTTTTCTACGTTGCGATTGTGATTTAGATGTCTCAATTTACTTTTGTAAATTAGTATTGTTTGTTATGTTTATGAGTACCTTTCTATGTTAATTCTTATTGTTATTATATTAATTGACTTCTAATTTCTTTCTGTTATTTTTTACTGTTGTTTCATGTTCAGAAAGTCCAAAACAACTTTTTAAAGAGGTTGAAAGTTTCCAGAACATAAACGATAGATTTATCGAGCAAAATACTGTGTTGCCCGATGAAGAATTATTGAACTTCTATAGAAAACCTTGATGTATCAGCGATGAAAACAAATGAATATAAGTTAACTTCGTAAGATAAGTCCCCATGATCTGAATACTCTGGGCCAGTCACACCAGTTCACTCTCAGTCTAAAATATAAAATGATTTTGAAAATTTGGATGTCGATCTAAGCAAATTATTAAATACGCCAACGCCCTCAGAATATAATTCATCACTTCAAGTCCGCCGCGTCCATTATCAGTATTAGATCAAAATATTATGTCTTTTTTATTAAACAGATAGTTTGATCTCATATAATCTATGACCTGCTTGAGTTTATTAACTCATATATCGAGCCATCGAGTATATTATCACTCTCAAACTGTGAATCTTCTAAAGACAACACCATTGATACTTCTTCGGCAGTGGAGGCATCAAGTGAATATTCTACGCCTTCCTCGTTAAACGGTAGAAAAAGACGTCATCAGTTCAGTATTGATCTAAAGAAAAGGCGATTGAGAAATAAAGACACGTGTATTGACACATGACGTAAATTACGACAAAATTTAGGTAAACAAAATATGCAAAACATCATATTCCGGCATTTGCAAGTTTAACTGTAGCGCAAAAATATCTCGCGAAGTTTTCCTTTTAACTTGTCTTTGACCGGTTTTAGGATCTCTGTGATCATGAAAAGCAATTGAGAAATCGTTGAAATAAAATTTCATTTTGTGTTCTGAAGAATCGTATACATCCCTCCGATGGTGTAAAACGTCCGGCGATGCTTATGATGTTATAATGAACACATCATGATCACAATTCACAAGTGCCAAGTACAAAGACTTACTCGTAATAAGCCTCTGCCTAAATTATAATAATTTACAACATAGTTCCTGTACTGATAATGATACTGAATACTTTTTAAATTAGTTTTAAAGTAATTCCAGTATTGACACAGAATTTTATTTTTGTTGTGAGAAATTACGATTTGTACGAAAGTAAATGAATGATTCCTAAGTATATCCAAACTAATATTAAAATGGGAAAGTATGTTTGTTTATTTATTTATTTGTTTGTTTGTCCTTCCTTCACGCTCTAACTAAGAAACTAATCGTATTGTTTTTTTGGCATAAACTTATTTGAAAAGATAAAACCGCTTATGTTACTAGACTACTTTTGGTCTTGGAATAACATCATGTTTCTAAGGGAGCTTACAGGAATATTTGCATTTTACGCGATTTTCAAATTCCACGCGAGCGAAGCCGCGAGCAAAAGCTAGTATTTCATATTTTAACTTCCTTCTAAATCGTGCACCTTGCACCGAATCGACAACGTAGAAAAAGATATCTATGCAATTATGTTCTGAACTTGGTGTTTTTAAGGTGTAAAACGCGCATTAACTACATATTTTAATAATATAAAGTGTTACACTTTACGTAGGTACTGATAATCGCACTAGTAATCGGTAAAAATACTTTAATAAATATAATTTTTAATTCCCACGTAGAAACGACCAAGTGGTAGTTAACTCAGTTGTCATATTTTCAAGCGCAATGTAGATGCAGACAACTACAATATCTCGTAAATTAAACATAAATAGAAGAAATTAAATATACATGTAGATTAATTTATAAATAATGAAACAACGATGAAAATTTCAATAAATTTGATTGGAAATTGACAAAATGGGAGCATTTTTTCCTATTATGCGCTCTCCTGAAAAGTAGCTGTTTTGTAGATGACTCTTTTTACTTTGCACCCGTCGATATATAATATTATAAATGCGAAAATGTGTCTGTCTGTCAGTTACTTATTCACGCGCAAACTGATGAACTGATTTTGCTGAAATTTTATACAGAGATACTTCGCTTTGAGTCCCGGGAAAGTACATAGGATACTTTTTATTCCGGAAAAATGTACGGAGTTGCGGGCGTCTTTCTAGTTTGTAATAAATGCTATTTCTTTATTACAAACTAGAATGGGCCGGCTCGACCGGAGAAATACTCCGTTCTCACAGAAAACCGGCGTGAAACAGCGCTTGCGCTGTGTTTCGCCAAGTGAGTTTACCGGAGGCCCAATTCCCTTCCCTATCCTCCCCTATTCCCTTCCCATCCCTACCCTTCCCTATTCCCTTTTAAAAGGCCGGCAACGCACCTGCAGCTCTTCTGATGCTGCGAGTGTCCATGGGCGACGGAAGTTGCTTTCCATCAGGTGATCCGTATGCTCGTTTGCCCCCTTCTTTCATTAAAAAAAAAAATGACCTCTCCTAGACCGCGCCGGCAGTCTATTCTGAAAAGAGTCTGTGTTCGGTTCCACAGTTTTTGAGATAGGAAATTTTAATTCTCAATTACGTACAACATTGAAGTCAGAGTTTTATCATTTTTTTAATACTATTATGTCCAAAAATAGTGCACAACACACCTAAAAAAATAAACTTTCAATTCCCAGGACCAAAGCCCATAGACATTGAGAAGACGAATGAGCTCAAAGAATCTCTCGTACCCTTTGGTGTCTTCGAGTCTGAAGCTGAGATGCATCATCGGATGGAGGTGCTCGGAGCCCTGCATCGGTTGGTGAGGCAGTGGATACGCGAGGAGAGCCTCCGCAAGAACATGCCTCCCAGCATAGCGGATACGGTCGGAGGGAATATATACACGTTTGGATCTTATAGACTTGGGGTGAGTAATATTTTCATAGCTTTAGTAGTTAGCTCTCGTCGGTGTGTTCGAGTCTGAAGCTGAGATGCATTATCGGATGGAGGTGCTCGGAGCTCTACATATTGGCTGGTCAGCCAGTGGATACATGGGCATATCTGTGCAAGAATATTCCACCAAGCATAGCTGATACCGTGGGAGGGAACATATTATACACGTTTGGATCTTATAGACTCGGGGTGAGTTGTTGCAGTTTCGTATTCAATGTATTCAACACTGTAGGTAGCGTAAAAAGTCGCATAAAATAGTCCAATCCGGTTACGCATTGTGGAGGATACTAAATAAATAAAAATAAAAGGTCTTTATTTCAGGCATAAAGGTACCCATAGAGAATATATACTAGTCAAAACAAAATAAGGGCCACGCGTCTTTTTTGTCGTTGGAAGCGATTACTTTCTTTTAATGCATTGTTTAAGTGGCTAACGGTTTATGATTGTGTTAGCACACGTGTTAGCAAAGATTTCTTAAGTACCCCACTTGGATATTTTTTTGAAATGGATAGTTTTGGACACTTTATTGTAACCACATGACTCTACCTGATTTTAAGACAGATTTTAAACTCATTTCAAATAAAGATTTCGTCAGGGGCAGTTAAAGTTTTCTTTTACTAGTGCCTTAATTATCATTTTGAGGACATCATGCAGAGAATTCGACGACATATGGACTTAGCAACCGTATCTAGGGCCGTAACATTACTGCAAGAAGGCCATTCACAGCGTTCTGTGGCGTTGCAGCTCGGTTTTTCTCGGCGAGCGATTCAAAATGCTTGGAATCGATTTCAAGAGACTGGGGCACTAACCAGAAGACGGGGATCTGGTAGAGTAAGAGCAACCACCGCACAGGAGGACCGCTACGTGCGCTTGACGGCCCGTAGAGAGCGCGCCAGCACAGCTCGCTCTATACAAAACCGTCTGCGGCAGGCGACGGGAACCAGCGTCAGTGACCAAACGATTAGAAATCGGTTACACGAGGACCAGCAGTTCTCCAGAAGACGATTAGTACGAATTCCCTTAACGAGTGCTCATCGGGCAAACCGATTATCGTTTGCCAGGCGGCATCTCGTATGGAATATGAGTGATTGGAGCAGAGTATTGTTCACTGACGAGTGCAAAGTGAAATTTTGTAGTGATGATCGTCGCATTAGAGTCTGGAGACGTGAAGGAGAGCGATTTTCCGATGCCTGCATACATGAAAGTGATAGATTTGGGGGTCCTAACGTTATGGTGTGGGGAGGAATCTCTATGTCTGGCAGAACCGAGCTAGTGATTCTCAGTGGAGGTACGATAACGGCTCAGCGATACATCGAGGAGGTCATAGGAGCCCACGTGGCCCCATATGCACACAGAGTTGGCGCAGGATTCCACCTAATGCACGACAATGCTCGCGCACACACAGCTAGAGCCACCAGGGAAGCCCTAGAGTCCGCTGGTATACAGGTCTTGCCCTGGCCTGCGAACAGTCCGGACCTGAATCCCATCGAGCACATGTGGGACATCTTAAAACGAAAGGTCCGAAGCACTGACCAACCCGTCCACAATGAGAGACAGCTGATCGACGTGCTGAAAAGAAACTGGGAAGAAATTCCGCAAGAAACAATTGTTCACCTTGTGGAGAGTGTACCTACAAGACTGGAAGAGTGCATTAGAAAACGAGGAGGCCATACCAGATATAAAAAAATAAAAAAATAATTGAACACCTTTTTATTTTTTTAGTTATTCAGTTATTTCTTTCTCTATAATTTTCCCTCAATATTTGATTTTTCGGTATAAGATGTTTTAAAATATTTTTTTAATCTTTTTTTTCATTAATTTAAGATTAATTAATTTAAAATTAATTAATATATCTAATTTATTCATTAATTTATCCTGTAATCGCATAAATTCTTGAGGGCACTTAAAAAACGTGGTGGCCCTTATTTTGTTTTGACTAGTATATAAAATATTATGTAAAATTCAAATAAAAAATAAAATAATGTAAAGGGGTGTCCAGTCATAAAATCACTTCTTGTTCTGGTTCATGTGAACAGAGATCCACCGCACGTTCAATAGCTATGTCCACACTGTGCACTTTCATCTTCAATTTTCGTCATCAACTTTCATATTGGCGCATTCAATAATTGAATGCGTCAAGGAACGCAACGCCAATATTGTCATTTTTGTCAGTTTCATACGGTCAAAGGGCATGCGTCGCGGGCATGCCTCACGTTCGCTGTCGACTGCGCTATCACGCATGCCCTTGACGAACAGAAAAAGGCACAGTGTGGACAAAGCTAATAGATTATTGTAGTACTCGTCAGACTATCTCTGACGAGTATCCTATTGCCAGAGCTGCGTAGTCTGTGTCAAAATGCAGCCACCCGTGTCTTATACGTGGGAGAGCCATGCTTCGACAAGAATGGGCCGGCTCGACCGGAGAAATACCACGTTCTTACAGAAAGCCGGCGTGAAACAGCGCTTGCGCTGTGTTTCGCCGAGTGAGTGAGTTTACCGGAGGCCTAATCCCCTACCCTATTCCTTTCCCTACCCTCCCCTATTCCCTTCCCATCCCTACCCTCCACTATTACCCTATTCCCTCTTAAAAGGCCGCCAACGCACTTGCAGCTCTTCTGATGCTGCGAGTGTCCATGGGCGACAGAAGTTGCTTTCCATCAGGTGACCCGTTTGCTCGTTTGCCCCCTTATTTCATTAAAAAAAAACCCGACTAAGATTTTCGGTAATTTTAGCTGCAAGTTGATCTGGCAAGTGATCGCAAAAATTAATATAAAATGCCATTTTATCACCTATAGTCCTATATTATAGGGTACATTTTGGTCTGCGCCACTACAACGCAGCGGAGGCATGGGTCGCTAGACCAATGTGGGTAGAAACTGAAAAGTCACATTTAGAAACAGTTTTCGATATCTTCTTATTTTCAAGTGTTGTACTTACAAATAATAAAATTGTTTATGAATTCGACATTCGTAATACATCGAATTACAAATATCACAAACTAAATGTACATTTTTTGCTTCATATCTTTGTAATTTCAATACTTAAAACCCCAAATAACATGAGACAAAACAGATGCAAACACATTCTATTTGTACAATCACATTAGTTTTTGTTTCAATATCATGTTTATTGATGTATTTCTATGATATTAACCCTATCCCTAAGTCCATCCAGGGCGCTTTTGTTGCCCGCGAGACAGAAAAAACGTCTGACATGATGGGATGCGCGCGGGCAATGATAGGAAAAGTAACCTGTTTTTGAATCTAGACTCTGGACCAGAGGTTATAAGTATTTCAGAATCTTAAACATATTTTGTTATCAGGTGCACCACCGCGGTGCCGACATCGACGCCCTGTGCGTGGCGCCGCGCCACATCGACCGCGCCGACTACTTCCAGACCTTCTACGAGCTGCTCAAAACGCAGGCGCAGGTCAGTGCGAAGAGTTTGTGTGCCCCCCCCCCCCCCCCCCCCCTCCACCTCTCATGCAGTAGTGTCAGTTGTCATGTGCACCACATCGGCGCCGACATCGACGCCCTGTGCGTGGCGCCGCGCCGACTACTTCCAGACCTTCTACGAGCTGCTCAAGACGCAGGCGCAGGTCACTGCTGAGAGTTAGTGTGCTCCCCCCTCCCTACTATTTTCTAATGGCACTTATACTTTAAAAGTATGTAATAATTTTCATGTATCTCACAGGTGAAAGATCTCCGCGCGGTGGAAGACGCATTCGTGCCGGTGATCAAGATGAATTTCGACGGCATAGAGATAGATCTGCTGTTCGCCAGACTCGCGCTCAAGGAGATACCGGGTAAGACTATCATAAACTTTTAGTACGGTACACTGCGACAACAATAGATAATATAATAATAAAATCTGAAGTTTAAATTTAGTTTGTTATTATTTTTAGCAATATTCCGCGAAAACAACTTCCACCTTTAAGTAAATGAGTGAGTGTACGCATAGGCATGCGTACAGCACCTCCCTCCTCCCACACTGCCTATGCGTACACTCGCATGCAAGAACTTGCAAACACCACCACCACACAAGCAATAATGTTGGCAAATCCGTGCAAGGCCCCTCACCACCATGCAGGTTGAAAACCTCGACGCGCGTTTCGCCCCAACACCGGAGCATCCTCAGGATGTGGACTCTACGAACAACGTCCGTCAAGACTTGATAGGATTTGCCAACATTATTGCTTGTGTGGTGGTGGTGGTGTTTGCAAGTTCTTGCATGCGAGTGTACGCATAGGCAGTGTGGGAGGAGGGAGGTGCTGTACGCATGCCTATGCGTACACTCACTCATTTACTTAAAGGTGGAAGTTGTTTTCGCGGAATATTGCTAAAAATAAAAACAAACTAAATTTATACTATGGATTTCCGCAAAGTAACGCCTGATTCCATTAACTATTTAAAATCTGAAGTGCCAAGCCCCTGCTAAGTATCTGAAGGATTTGTGTTACGGGTACCAGTCAATGGAAATATATTTAATACTTTTACACGACATATACGTAATATATTTAGGATTTTTTATTATATCATACTAATATTTTTGAAAGATTTTTGTTCCGTCGGCGGGATTCTAACCCGCGACCCCCAGCTTGAGCTAGAGCTACCAACACGAACACGCCCACCAACTGAGTCAGTAGCCACAGAGGTCGTCAAAATAGATGGCGCCACAGTATGCGATGAATGCAGTTAAATTATTATGATGCCCACGTCTTCGTAGTATCGAATTTTTTTAGTTAGTGTCGCTAAAACTCGCGAACGGCTGAACCGATTTGGCTATTTTGATCTTGAAATATTTGTGGAAGTCCAGGGAAGGTTTATAGTTTATCTATACTAATATTATAATTGGGAAGAGTTTGTTTGTTTGTTTGAACGCGCTAATCTCAGGAACTACTGGGCCGATTTGAAAAATGTGTGGTTCTCACATAATACACTTTTCTGACTTGCGCGTAAACGACTCAATCGATGTACGGGAACAACTATAAACTAAAGTCCACGCGGACGAAGTCGCGGGCAACAGCTAGTACTTTATATTAGGAAAGGAGTGATACAAAGTTCACTAGGTCATCAAGTGCACATATATGCTTCAACTCCCAACCGGTCGCATAATAGATTAGCTATTGTCTGGTTTTTCCACGATCGAGGTATTAAATATATTTAAAAGTTTTCCCATTAACATGCATCTATTTCCAGACTCGTTCGACCTCCGCGACGACATGCTGCTAAAGAACCTCGATCAGAAGTGCGTCCGGTCGCTGAACGGGTGTCGCGTCACCGACGAGATACTGCGCCTGGTGCCCGACATCAACAACTTCCGCCTCACGCTGCGTGCTATCAAGCTGTGGGCCAAGCGTGAGTTCCTAGAACCGAGAACTGGTGATATACTTCCACCCCCTACCTCAGAACCATCGAAATACTGCGTCCCACCCCTCAGAACCGGCAAAATACTGCCCCCCCCCCACCCCTTCTCAGAACCGCTGAGAACGTCCCCCCGCCCTCACGGCGGCGGCCAACGGCTAAGTGCTAAGCGTAAGTACTCCTGGTGCGTGATTTTCAAACGTTGAATATCTTTTCGATCGCAGGCTAATGATCTCGCGTTTGAGACAACATGTGCGCACGCGAGTGAGAAGATCTGCGATAGAAACGAGATTCGACGCTTGAGAATCCTCTCCCTTGTGAAGAGCTGGTGATATTAGGCGTAGCTGGCTATAGACTCAGATCGAAGGTTCGATAAAATATAGTCGACATTCGACTGATGTTAATTCCATACAGGCTAGGGTCTCTGCTGCAAGAACAGTCGTGACTACGAAGCAGCCAAGCTACTTGTTTACTCGGTTAGTAGCATCCGAAAAAAAGTACCAACGAAGGACAAATATATCTGTAAGGCCCTTAAATCAGTGCTCTATTCCTTCGTATTTCTCCTGTAACGCAGTTCAAATGTAACATCCTCTAATAATATGCTTTCTCCCCAGGTCACGGCATCTACTCCAACACTCTCGGCTACCTCGGCGGCGTGTCGTGGGCGATGCTGGTCGCCCGCACCTGCCAGCTGTACCCCAACGCGCTGCCGGCGACCCTCGTGCACAAGTTCTTCCTGGTGTTCAGCCAGTGGAAGTGGCCGCAGCCGGTGCTGCTCAAGCAGCCGGACAGCGTCAACCTGGGGTTCCCGGTGTGGGATCCGCGGGTGAGTGTCTATCTATACATGTACTGTCAGAGAAGTTGATTCCTAGGCAGATGGGGGACCTACGTAGTTTGGTCGCGTTACGTCAACACAATTAACATTGAATTGACGTGATCCGACCAAATGACGTTGGTCTGTCAACTGCCTAGGAATAAATTTCCTCGATGGTACATATCTCCAACACACTGGTCGCTCACACCTGCCAGCTGCCAGCTGCCAGCTCTACCCAAACATTGTACCATCGGGAAATTAATTTCTAGATTTCTAGGTAGTTGACAGACCAACATCATTTGATCGGATAATGTCAATACAATGTTAATTGTGATCTGTCGGGTGGGTTTGACATAACGCGACCAGACTACATAGGTCCGCCATCTGCTTGTCAATCAGCGGGGCTATAATGGTCGCTTTGTAAATAAATAAATAAATATTCTTTTATTTCTGAACCATTACATAACATAACATTTTTACAATATTTTTCAAAAGTAACTTTTGTTTACACACAAGTATCTAGGTAAATTGTTTTATTATACAGTTTTGTTTTAGTTATGTAGTAAGCCATACAAATTACAATGGACCCCAAACTAGGCAGAGCCTGTATCTTGGTGGTCCTTAGTCTTTCCAGTACATAATTTACTGATTAATGCAGCGCTTACGATTTGATCATAATTATTATCCACAGCTAGAATAAAAGTTTTTTTTTTTTTTTTACAAAAAACTACAATCTACTCAGTAATACTAGATGCATACAAGGATAATCACTAAGAATGGAAACATATTATACAAATTGAAATTATTTAATTTAATGTGATGTGCTTGCGTGCGCGTGTGTGTTTGTGTGTGTGTGTGTGTGTGTGTGTGTGTGTGTGTGTGTGTGTGTGTGTGTGTGTGTGTGTGTATGTGTGTGAGCGAGAGAGAGAGAGTGAGTGAATGAGTGAGTGTGATACGCCATTTAAGATCGTGTGCTATATTAATCATTGTTAGTATTTGAGATGCTACAATTATTTATGCCCTTTGAACGTACTTCCACTAGTAGCTCTGTTTCCGCATAAGATAGTGATGAAAGCCAGGTTTTTGTTTTGGATGTTATCGACAACCCCGGAGTATTATCGTTAGTGTTTACTTTCTTCATTACCGATCGGGTGACGAATGCATGGATATACGGCGGTAATCGCGACGCGAATACTGATCTTATAGTTGGTAGCACCACCTCGGATGGAAATTCATGACAACGTCTCAAGTATTTCTTTACGCTTTTTAGAACGAACAACTGTCTCACGCTGAGCACGTCAAATTCATGCAACAGTTCTGCAGTCGGGTAGCGACGTGGCTTACCAAGAGCAACTTTAATGACAGCGCGCTGCGCCCGTTCAAGCTCAATCATATAAGACTTTGCCGCACCACCCCATGCTCCGATGCAGTACTGCAACAGAGATTGACAGAGTGCACTGTAGACAAGTTTTTTTATATGAAGACTTGAAGCTGGTCTAAAGGATCTCATTAGGAATATAAGCTTTCGTGTTTTTTTAGCCACATTGGTGATATGTAGTCTGAATGAGAGATTTTGATCAATCTGGATGCCCAGGTATTTTACCGATGCAACTCTGCTTATGTTATCGCAAGGACATCTCTGCAAGAGGGGAAACGATAAAACCGGGCAATTCTTTTGGTGCATTTTTATTTTGTGGACTGTTGGCTTGGTGGCGGCGGTTTTGTGAAAACCTTTTTTTTTTTTTTTAAGGACGGGAAATGCTCCTACGCATTCCGCGGGGGACGGGGAAATCCTGCCGCGGATATGTGGGGCTCTCTGCGGTCGGCAAGGTGGTAAATTGACCGCAGCTCTACCCACTAAAACCCGTCCGTGCCTTCTCCTCCGCTTGGCGCTGAGCCGCTGGACCCGCCTGAGGCGAAAACTGCAGCGGCCCAGTTAGCGGCGTCTGCTTTCGCGCAGATACTCCGCGCGGCAGTCTGCTGCCGCCTACTCCGGGAAAGCTGCCCAAGGCACCGGTTTTGTGAAAACCTACAAAGTTGGATTTTGACACGTTAAGCGTGAGAAGGTTCCGATTTAGCCATTCCTTGATTCGGAAAAGGCCGCTTTCGGCAGCGTGGGAAGCACTTCGCCAGCATTTGCCTTGAAATATTGCGACCGTGTCGTCAGCGTAGCATATAATTTCTGTGTTAGGTATTTCTTGCAGTAAAATGTCGTTCATGTAAATTATAAATAAAGTTGGAGAAATAATGCTACCTTGTGGAACTCCCATTGTGATTTTTTGTTCCTTACTCAAGTGGTTTCCGATTTTTAGCCTTTGCCGTCTATTACTTAAGTAGCTCTTGAACCACGAGCGGGCTTTTCCTCGAATCCCAACACTTTCAAGTTTATTCAAAAGGAGTGGAATGGACACAGTGTCGAAGGCCTTAGCGAGGTCTAAAAATACTCCTATAGACCGTTTACCTTCGTCTAGATTTTTAGAGATAATAGATGTTAGGAGTTCAACTGCGTCTTCGGTAGAGCGACCCTTCCTAAAACCAAACTGACGGTCTGATATCAGTCGATGGCTCTCTAAGAAGTTGACCAAACGCTTGTTTACGACCTTTTCTAGAATTTTCGACAGGGCCGGTAGCAGAGATATTGGTCTGTAGTTTTCAATATCTTTTTTTGAACCTGTTTTGTGTATAGGTCGCACTATAGCGGTTTTCCAGCAGTCTGGAAATTCACCCGTTTCGATACTCAAGTTACAGATGTACGTTAAAGGTAAAGTTATCTCTCTTTTTATGTGTTTTAGGAGGGAAGGTGAGAAGGAGTCTAAGCCAGGAGCGCTGTCAAGTTTCAAGTCTGAGATAAGACTGTCAATTTCGTTCATGTCGGTTGGGTATAAGAAAATAGATTCTTCGTAATGTTTGTCTAGTTGAAGTTTATTGTGTAGGGTCGCCATTGTTTTTGGGGTGTTTTGTTGTATATTCGCGGCTAGTTTAGGGGCTACCTCTGCAAAATACCTATTGAAGGAATCCACGGCCTCATGTGGTGATGTTTGATTTACCAAAAGTTCTGAATTATCCGATTTGGATTGGGGTATATCACATATTTCTTTTATGGTTCTCCATAATTTTTTAGGATCGTGATGATTTTGGGTTAGTTTTTTATTGTCGTAGTCAGATTTGAGTTTCCGAAATAATTTGTTACAGAAGTTGCGGTATCTCGTATAAGTGACTTTTAGGGTAACGTTATTGGGGTCGTGCTTTACTTTTAGATGGAGGCGGTCTCTATGACGCATGCATCGTATAATACCCGGCGTGATCCAGGGTTTTAAATTGTGTTTATTTCTACTTAGCTTTAATTCAGTAGTAAACTTATTTATCACGGTGGAGAGTGTGTTATTTAGTGACGTGGTGGCAGCGTTAACGGTTTCTGCATTAAGAACTTCACTCCAGTCTTTAGTACTTAGTTCTTCCTGTATAGCTCTGTAGTCTGTCTTGAGCCTTGTTCTTCCCTTATTATCTATTCTAGGTATTTTAACACTGTTAAGACAGATACCGGCTAACGTGAGGTTATGGTCGGTGACTGTGCAATTACATACAACACCCAGGGCTGTGTTAGGCGATTTGATAAATATGTGATCGAGACATGAATAGAACCGAGTTGGTAGAGTGATAGCTGGGAGAAAGCCATTTTCAGTCATCACGGATTGATACGCAATAGAAATGCCATCAGAAGAATCGTCTAATAGGTTTATGTTTATATCTCCTGCTAATATTATATTTTTGTCATTTTTTCTACTATCAAGAAGTGTTTCCAGGGATGTAAGGAACGGTTGTGTGCTAGCGGCAGATGGTGATCGGTAAATACCAATCATATTGAATTGGTCCTCAACATTAACCATAAGGCAATTCGCGTCATCAATTGTCGGTTCTTGCACATTTGCCCTCCAGCAGTCTCTGATGTAGACAGCAACTCCACCACATTTATTTATGACTTTTCTAGTATGGAATGCGTTGTAGCCTGGTATAGCTGGGATATGCGGTTCTGAGGAGTGAAACCAGCATTCCGAAAAAATAATAGCATCGAAGGGGATGTCTAGGCGTTCTAAGGCAACGAACAGCTCACCTGTGGCTGCTTTGTGTCCCAGGCTTCTTATATTGCAGGAGAGGATTTTAAAATTCAGGTTCACCAATTCACCGTAACAGTCTTCGAGCTGGTCTACATAGCGACATTCGATAGAGATAGTACCATCAATTTCATTGTATAAATCTAAATTATCTATAATTTGAATTGTTATGGGAATTGAAATTATTTAAACAATACTGAAAGGTCGCTCTGTAGACATTAAGCTCTTGTCTGCCAGAAGAAAGTATGAAAATGAAAATTATATAGGGACCACGAAATTTCTTGTCCAAAAAATGAGTTAATTTTGAATAAGAATAAAAATTTTTTGATAACAATAATTTTTTAGGACTGTGTTTTTTGGGACTTTGCAGTGTAATAATGTGCGTGAAATATGAGTGAAATTTGAGTTTAATAAGTCTAAAGAATGTGTAACAATTTTGCAATATAATAATACTATTATTTCTGAATATTTTAAAGTGATATAAAAGTTTTCTTATTCTGGGCAAGTTTAAGATTAACCTGAGAAGAATCTTACTGTTACTATTTTTATTTATTAACTGTATGAGTTGATTTTTGGGAATTTTGGCAAGTTGAGCTAGTATCTTCCTGCTGTTGGCATCCGAGCTTCTCGTCCAGATCTGTTTGGGTACGAATAGGGATTGCTGGATGGTGTTCTGCTTTTCGAACGTAAATAATGCCATTTCGTGTCCAGCAGTATTGAAATCCGTATATTCGAGCACGTGTCCGAGCTTCACGAAATAATAATCTGTTGGCGGAAGTCAGGCGCTCGTTTAAGTAGATTTTGTTTAAGGTGCCGCCTTCAGAAGAAAGCGGTCGTCTTGATTTTGCGGCTTTAAGAATGTTGTTCCGCGTCATACGTCGGGCGAGCCTCAGAACAATAGACCTAGGTTTACCTGGGTTGGTGTTGCGAGATCCCGCGCGGTAAACCTCGTCGATATCCGCTTCTGACATGTCTATACCAATTTTTTTCGCCACTAACATAGAGACATGGGCTAAATTTTCGTTGTTTTCTTCGTTGATTCCAATAATTTCGATTTCGTTTCTCATATTTCCCTGATCGTAAGTGTGTAATTTGTGATGTAGATCTTTAACTGTGTTTTTTAGTAAAATTATTTCCTTATCCTGTTCTTCAATTTTTTTATTAAGTTGTTCTAGGTTTTGATTAAGAGCCTCAGGAACTTTAGAAAGTTTGAGCCTGATGTCTTCGTTCTGTAATTGTAATTCACACATCTGTTGCCTCAGTAAACGCAACTCAGCCAGAACCAAAGCATTGTCTATCGGAGGCGTTGGCGAGTTTGGGGTCTCTGACTCTTGCAGACATGCGGTGCTAGTGTTGACAGGTGACAGGTCCATTCGAGGGCGCTTCTGGCGAAGTGAAATATTTGTATTGTCTGGCGTACCCAATAATACTCTCTGCAGGTCTGGTTCTGATTGAGTTAACTGGACTGCCATGTCTACAGATTTTGGAGGATTGTAGATTCATAATATGAATCATAATATGATTCATTTTCTTAAAATTGCAAAATGGTCACTCTGCTTGCAATTCATGTCTACAGATCGACAAGGCTTTATATGAACGTGGCGAAAAAAGGAACTAACACTGCCATTAATTTGTACTAATTTGACATTTGTCAGTTTGACAGTTTTGACAATTCATTTGCTGAATTGACTGAGAGGAATTGCTAAATGTGACCATTTTAGCCCCGCAGTTCGTGCATTCGACTGCAAGATTTGCTCCGTATATGGTATCTCCGTATATCTCATCCTGATATCTTTCCCTGTCTTCCCCAGGTGAACATGTCAGACCGGTTCCACCTGATGCCGATCATCACGCCCGCCTACCCGCAGCAGAACTCCACCTTCAACGTGTCCGCCAGCACGCGCACCGTCATCGTCGAGGAGTTCCGCCTGGGTGAGTGATGATGGTGATTGTAGAATTAGCGCCGGTTGCGTGATGATGTTGATGATTGTAGAATCCTCAACGCGCGGCGACCGAATCAATAAATTCCGCCACAGCGGTGCGACGTTGCCAGACTTCGTTTGTGTGCGTGCAGCTAGACTTATGTGAATTATATTAATTAATATGCAATTGCATAAGTTGATAAAAACGCTATGCGTTTCTTATTTAATTAAGAGAATACGGTGCGAGCGGTATTCACGTCGCTTCTAGACTTGTATGGTCAGTGACCGCTGGTGCTTCGTTTCTCCCTTTGACTATAGAATAACGTCTTCATTATATATTTTTGATCATGTTTAACTCGTCATCTTATATCCAGGTCTCGCGATAACGGACGAGATAATGCTGGGCAAGTGTGGCTGGGAGCGTCTGTTCGAGGCGCCGAACTTCTTCGCCCGGTACCGACATTTCATCGTGCTGCTGGCGTCGAGCGCCAAACCGCACGACCAGCTGACGTGGTGTGGACTCATCGAGAGCAAGATCAGACATCTCATCAGTGAGTATACACCTCTGTCTAGTGTCTATGCTGGACGGGAGCGAGGTCAATGACCGCGCTGTCTAGACACGCGACAAACAGTATGGGTTCCGTAAGGGTCGCTCGGCTGGTGATCTCTTGGCGTACGTAACTCATCGTTGGGCTCAGGCAATTGAGTCGAATGGAGAGGTATTGGCTGTTTGGACATTGCGAAGGCCTTTGATTGGGTTTGGCATTAAGCGGTGCTATCAAAGCTTCCATCATACGGGCTGCCCAAGAAATTATGCAATTGGGTCACAAGTTTCTTAGCAGATAGAAGCATAAAGGCGGCGAATGCTCGGAAACTCTGTCTGTTGATGCTGGTGTCCCTCAGGGTTGTGTGCTATCGTCTACCTTATTCATACTGCATATCAATGACATGTTACAGACCAACGGCATTCATTGCTATGCTGATGATATGATAGTACAGGTGATGCTGTATAATGTATATACCGGCTCTCCCAATATTTCTCGGCTAAATGTCATTGGGAGTCTATACGGAATGGAATTACGCCGAGATGTAGCTTCACTCTGCATCCTCTATCGGTTGTATCACGGGGAGTATTCTGAGGAATTGTTCGAAATAATACCTCCTGCAACTTTTCGCCATCGCCCCACGCGAAAAATAGAGAAACTAGAACACCTAAAGAGTTCTAGTTAGAAAATAAAGGTTACTCAAAACTAATAAAATACTACCCACTAACCTAGTTTTTAAGATATTTGTTACTAACAATTTGGGCCTTAGTAGCTCTCAATAATGAATTTGTTTATGTATAAATATACCATCCTCATCACCTTGATAAGTGGCAGTCTTCCACCGTGCGTTTTTCGTGTAACTTTTTGCCGCGCACTGTAATTAATATTCAAAGAATACAATTTATCCTCCATCCTGCTCTTTCTTCACCGCTCTAACTCATGCTATCTCTTTCCAGCTACCCTCGAGCGGAACCAGCACATAACGATAGCCCACGTGAACCCCGAGTGTTACAACTCCGTGCCGCTGCATACTAACGACGGACATCCGTTGGCGCTGCCACCAGGTAAGTGCCATACTATATATTTATAATAAATAATAGCTCCCACACCGGTTTCGGTAACGGTGGCCGGTTTCATTGAAACCAGGCCAGCTACGCAGGAGTAATTTTATAGTGCCTAAGTGTGTGCGCAGTACACAAGAGCACTCTCTATTCCTTTACCTCATAACCCAGTGGGACGGACGACCGACACGACCGGCGAGAGATCAGGCGCAGGACCGACTTTTTACATGCCCATCCAACGCATGGATCATCTTACTTGTCAGACAATCAGGTGATCAACCTGCATTGTCCTAACCAAACTTGGGAATAACATGTTTCCAACGCGGGAATCGAACCCACGACCTCCGAGTCAAGAGCCGCGCTCTATACAACTTCATAACGGAGGCGTTATGACGCTTCACATCACGTCAGTCTGGCCCCGTGCTAAGTACCTGAAGGACTTGTGTAAGGACTTTTATACTATACATATATTTAAGATTTTTATTATATGATACACATACAGGGTGTAATTAAACCTTCCTGCCAAATTTTGATATATTGATCCTTGTTGAAAATAAAAATACACGTATTATTTCTTTCATAATCACTCAGTACTAAAATGTTGAGAAATAGCTCTCGAAAGTTATCCTAAATTATTTTTAACAAAAAATTTAAACCGACTTCCAAGGTAAAAACAATAATAACATGAACTAAAAAGTATTAAAAAACTCTTACTCTATAATAGTGCCTTTTTCAGAATTCGTCTAAATCTCAACTATTTCTGTACATACTACAGTCTTCATTATTTGAAGACGCTTATGGATTGCGCCAATCTAGCTTAGAGATACAGCCCTGTAAAAAAATTGGCAGAAAGGTTTAATTGCAGCCTGTATTTAATACACATCCATGACCCAGGAACTTTGAAAACTTTTTGTTCCGTCGGCGGGATTCGAAGCCCGAACTCCCCGGCTTGAGCTACCAACAGCCCACCAACTGAGCCACAGAGGTCGTCAATATTTCGACGGTCGTCATATTTATAATATTAGTAGCTGTCCCGGTGAACTTCGTGTCACTTTAAAACCTTCCCTGGACTTCTACGAATATTTTAAGACTAAAATCAGCCCAATCCGTCCAGCCGTTTTCGAGTTTCAGCGCGACTAATACATTTGAATATATATATATATATATATATATATATATATATATATATATATATATATATATATATATATATATATATATATATATATATATATATATATATATATATATTTCAATATTTCAGATATTCAAATGTGTTAGTCGCGCTGAATTGATTACATGTTGGATTTTAAACTCGAATAACTTTTGAAGGAGTGAACTTACAGAAAAAACATAAGAGACAATTTATTTAGAGCGTTCAATTTCCTTCAAAAATATGTATCGCTCATCCCGACATGTTAATTCAAAAATGAGTTGTAAAATTCCAAATAAAAAAAAAAAAATCCCATGTTATTTAAACGTATACGATATTTCACTGCGGGTTTTGAAAAAAAAAATAGTCGATTTTTTTGAATATATATATATATATATATATATATGTATATATATATATATATATATATATATATATATATATATATATATATATATATATATATATATATATATATATATATATATATATATATATATATATATATATATATATATATATATATATATATATATATTATTATATATAACGATCCTCACGAGGCCCAGGGATTGTGCTACGAGAGTGTTCGACACTAAATGATCTTGTGGCGGTACCCACAATTCGCCTGACAATCCTGCATGCGTTTACGCGGGAGAGCCATGCTTCGGCACGAATGGGCAGGCTCGACCGGAGAAATACCACGTTCTCACAGAAAACCGGCGTGAAACAGCGCTTGCGTTACGTTTCGCCGGGGGAGTGAGTTTACTGGAGGCCCAATCCCCTACCCTATTCTCTTCCCTACTCTCCCCTATTACCCTATTCCCTCTTAAAAGGCCGGCAACGCACCTGCAGCTCTCCTGATGCTGCGAGTGTCCATGGGCGACGGAAGTTGCTTTCCATCAGGTGAACCGTTTGCTCGTTTGCCCCCTTATTTCATAAAAAAAAATCGCGCTACCGAAGTTTCGGAGAATGGCAAGATATATACGTCTGACGTCAGGGCTTCGGCATGACCGAGCATGCTATCTCGCTCGGTCGGAAGATCCTTTTCGGCCGCTACGCATATCGTTAAAATCTACTTCACAGACGACTCGGATGACGCGCGGGGCAAACTCATAATAGCAGTGATGGAAACATCTTCTCATGCCAATATGGACTACAATGCCAAGATGGAAATAAATAATTGAAAAAATGTACGGTTCCCGCGCGATAAACTGATTTTGGCGCAACGGAGTTACGGGCGTTATCTAGTGCGTAATATTTTGAGATATCTTTTCACCAAAAAAGGCTCGTACTTATATTTAATTTCGTTTACAGGCACGCCTGTCTCAGAGGAACAACCGACTGAACTCAAAAAGAATGAAGAGGTAAGAGTTATAAAATTGCAATTTAATGCTGTCTTTTCAGTTTGGTCCATGATGGACAAATACAAGTGATCACAAATGTATAAGGTCAATATTGCCCTTATTATCACTTCGTTTTGCTACATCCTGTATATACTAAGCATCTACGTTTCCAGGGCGAGGTGATACCCAACGTGTGCTCCATGTGGTTCATCGGTCTCGTCTTCGACAAGACCAACGTCAACGTGGACCTCACGTACGACATCTGCTCCTTCACCAAGGCGGTCCACTACCAGGCCGAGAGCAGCAGCGTGCTGCGGGAGGGCATGACGATTGAGGTGAGTTACACCGACTGCGCCAACTACGCTTATGGATTGCGCCTATCTAGCTTAGAGATACAGACGACTGCGCCAATCTTGCTTATAGATCGAGCTTATTGAGCCAATCAAGTGTGTAGATATCCAGCTGTGTAATAATTATATCGAACGTCAACGTGGACCTCACATACGACATCTGCTCCTTCACCAAGGCGGTCCACTACCAGGCCGAGAGCAGCAGCGAGCTGCGGGAGGGCATGACGATTGAGGTGAGTTACATCGACTGCGCCAACCACGCTTATGGATTGCGCCAATCTAGCTTAGAGATACAGACGACTGCGCCAATCTTGCTTATAGATCGAGCTTATTGAGCCAATCAAGTGTGTAGATATCCAGCTGTGTAATAATTATATCGAACGTCAACGTGGACCTCACATACGACATCTGCTCCTTCACCAAGGCGGTCCACTACCAGGCCGAGAGCAGCAGCGAGCTGCGGGAGGGCATGACGATTGAGGTGAGTTACATCGACTGCGCCAACCACGCTTATGGATTGCGCCAATCTAGCTTAGAGATACAGACGACTGCGCCAATCACGCTTATGGGTCGAGCTGATTGAGCCAATCGCGAGCAGGGATCCAGCTGTCATTGTAGCTGCGAATGAATTAATTATCCTGACTTCATTCGAATGGAACCAAATCCTCAGCTATAACGACAACAATTCGTTATAGCTGAGGATAATCGAGTTTTAACTGTATTCCAGGCCCGTCACGTCCGCCGCAAGCAACTCCATCAATACCTGTCGCCGTCGCTGCTCAAACGCGAGCGGACGGTCAGCGGCGCGAAACGCAAGCACGACCCGCCGCCGCCCGCCACCAAGAAGACGAAGAGGCTGAGTGAGAGCAGCGTGAGTACATAGACTGAATGACGCTTCGTTCGTCGAGAGGGAACCGTACATTTTTCCGGGATTAAAAGTATCCTATGTCTATATACTATAATATGCACAGAAATAAATCAAGATAGAACGGCGACGCGCGTGCGTTGCTAAAAAATCGATCGTGTCAATTTTTGCTTTGCTTTTAGTTAGAGCAAATAACTTACCCGCGGCAAGAAATACTTCCTTTTGACCGATTCACTTTCGTACTTCTGTTTTTACAATTAGACACTGCACAATGAGGCATTTTTGCACAACCGCTCCTGTGTAATCAAGTCGAGACGTGCGCGCTGACTAAATGAACGTTCAACGAATCTTGCACACTTGTGCAAGATTGAAACACGCGTACTCCACCTGCTTAGCCGTTCTATCTTAATTTATTTCTGTGATAATATGCCAAATTTCAGCAAAGTCGGTTCAGCGGTTTGGGCGTGAAGAGGTAACAGATAGACAGACAGACAGACAGACGAACAGACACACAGTATTAAATTAGTATGGATAGACTTGATAACGCTTCGTTTATTGCGAGGAAGCCGTACATTTTCCGGTATAAAGAATATCTTATGTCCTTTACCGGGTCTCAAAGTATCTGCAAGTGAAATCCATTCAGCGGTTTGGGCGTGAAGAGGTAACAGACAGACAGACTTGCGATTTATAATATTATTAATAAGGATTATTATTTATTTTGAAACAAATAAAGCTAACTCGGTTCAGAGGTTGGGCATAAAGAGGTAACAGACATACAGACACACTTACGATTTATAATATTAGTAAGGATTATTATAACAAATAAAGCTTATCAAAATTTGTATTCGCCTGAAAGTAAGAAGTGAATGTCTTGAACATGCCCATGAGTTAAGTCAGTAATAAGTGAGTTCACTTATTCTCTCTATTGATTCTGAATTGAATACTGATTTAATACTACTTTTATATATTTTAAAGTTTTGATATTATAGGTCTACCAGAATCCGATGGCAAAAAGTGAGAAATTAAATTGACTCTAGCAATACCGGGGTAATTGGAATAAAACAGTTTGATACCTTTTTTCCTAATAGCGGCTGATTCTGTGTGTGAAACATGCAAATATAAAAATTTATCCAATGATCAAGGATATTTTTTGAAAATCTGCTGTCAAAATTTGCCATCAGATTCTGGTAGACTTATAGTTAGTTCGAAGTGTGTTCAATGTCTAATTCATTTAATTTAAGTTTTATTAGTACTAATACGATTACTAAAGTAAACACTAATTAGTATGTATTCCGTACAGATTACTAAAAATGGATTGACTAGAGTAAGTTTTTAAACTCTACTAAGGCCCATTTGCGCCAGTCTGCCTTAAAATTGTGGATTAAATATGTCGTCTATATCGTTCTTCGTGTTAAGAAGGCCTGATGTTTTAATAATACATGGTGTAACAAAACTAAGTGATAATACTTAAAGTTGTGTATGGGTGTCCTGTATATAGGGTTGCCATCACCTTTATTGCCGTCGCCGGTCTAGCACGACAAAAATCCCGGACATTTGGCCGAAATATGGCTATTTTCGCGGACACCCATTAAAAACTATTTACAATTACGTCCCAATTTTTTCAACAAAAATTTGTAAAAATTTGATTAACTTAATTCTTTGAAATCATACTTGATTTTCATTAAAGAAGAAAGAAAGTGTATTTGCTTAGCGAGTTTTGCCTGGCAAAAAAATTGGATTTCTCTCAACAAAAGCCTCCCGATTTCACCCGGAGACTTTTCAAAAACCCAGCCAGACGGTCCCCGGACGCCCTTCAAACTAGGACAAATCCAGGGAAATCCGGACGGATGGCAACCCTACCTATATAGAGTTCGCTGTAAAAACAGCAGTGCTGAAAGAGTAACTTTTTTTCATCTTTGTGTGGAAAAATTCATGACGCGCCGGCTCTTGCCCATACAAATCACAAAGACAATTTTGCTCTTTCGGCGCTGCTGCTTTCACAGTGAAGTCTGTACAGGGGACACATACACACCCTAAAGTATTATCACTTAGTTTTGTTACACCTTGTATACAAGGCCCTTATATCGTAATTCCCCTTTTCATGATGGATATTGGATACTCAATATTTTCATTTTGTGATTCACAATTGCGAAGCTATGGCATGCATGATTCACAAACAATGATGAGCGATCATAGACCAATATTTCCTGTACACGTTAATAATTGTCTTTATTGGTACATTATTGGCCAACATGGACATTAGACTGGCGCAAGTGGATCTTTACTGTCATTTTCCAGTATTTAGAATTCTGTATTTTGTTTATTTAAAAAAACTTTTTATTTCATTTTGCTAGTTGAATCTTTTTACCCCCTCACTACTAACAATATTTAAAAGTAAGTAACATTGAAAAGTAAGGTCTGATTGTCTTGGGCACATTAAATAAGTCAAATGACAAACCCAGTGAACTTTCGATAGTCGTATTAAGGGAGTAATGCTTATCATTAGTTGTTTCCTTAAGATTTCCTCCACTTCAAAATTATGTTATTTGTTCAGCAAAAAAAAATTGTGGTTGAGTTGATTGGAGAAACCTCGACAAACAAATAATAATAATACTAGTTAGTTATGTACTTTGTGTTTTAATAGTATCTTATGGCCCAATTTTACCAATGACTGTTAAAGTTAAATGTTAATGCTCAAATTGGTATCATGTCATCTCTTTCGTTTATCATATAGATTTTAACAAGTAATTGTTAACACTAACAGACGTTGGTGAAATTGGGACCGAGTTTCAAATATTTTTTTATACTACCTTCATTTAACAATTTCCAGACGGACGAGGTCAGCATCCTATCGTACAACGATGACTCGAACTCGTCCAATGTGTGCGAGGTCAACCTGCACAACGGTGCACCGGAGAAGGACAAGAACCCCGAACACACGGCGTCGACGTCCAGCATAGCCTGCACGTAGCAGTACGAGGCGTGGCGGCAGAGGTTCATATACGGAACCAAGAGAGTGTGACACTGACAATGTGATAAAGTGATAGTGTAGTGTACTGTGTAAGTGACAAGTGCGATGGACTGTTTGGTGAGTATCGCTCGGTGGTTGAAATGACATGTCAATGTAGCAGTAGCTTCGTAGGGTCCATCGTGTCAAACAACTGTCATATGTCTGTTTGACACGAAATACGTCCCTCTGGTGGCAAATGATATATCGACAACCCTCATTGGAGTTATATTTACACATTTACAACAGGTCTTAGTGGATGTAGCTCGATTTATATGCGTCCACCTGAACGCGTGGCTTAGCGCCTGGCGGTTACGCCGCGATATCACAAACAATTGAAATTTTTAAACTTTCGCGTTGCATTATAATTATAGCTTATTTATTGGGACTTAACGCTACTTATTCTAGTAGCAATGTTACTAAACACTTTTTTCTCGACGTTTGGAGGTGGTCACGAGGGGACTGACTGTAGTATTACTACTAGAATAATGCCTGTTTTCACCAACCGCCTCCTAACGATAAGTGGTCCTAGTGGCTATTGAGGAAGATGATGGTCATAGCGCTCGCACTGGCGGACCAAACGCGTGGGCGTTAATAGAACGCGTCAGATAAATAACGAGTGTCGAACAATTTGTTCCACAAAAATGCATGTATTTTCAGATAGTCGAAAAAAAAAGGTAGGTAGGCGGTAGCGTAAACTTCTCGGGTGTGGCTTACAGCCCGCCATACCGACGCGAATACATTAATTTTAATAAAAAAATTGAACCATTTGTACAAGGCTAATTTTTGCATAGCTAATCATCGTCGAGTAGCCATTCACGAAAATCACCTTGCCATACTTTTCCGACAGGTCCCAAAGGCCGCCATACCACTGCAAAGGTGTGATTTTTTTCTTCCGCCAAACGACTTGTACCAGCATTGCATTTGAATTTTTGGAAAATTGAAATTTTGAGTTATTATTTTTCCCATACTTCTAGTAGGGGGAGAAGTGCTGGCATACTTGAAATACTTATTTATTTGACACAATGATGATTAGCTATGCAAAAATTAGCCTGGTACAAATGGTTAAATTTTTTTATTTACTTACTTACTTACTGCGGCGCAGTGACCCAAATTGAGTCTTGGCCTCTGACACAAGCACACGCCATTTCTTTCGATCCTGGGTGACATCTTGCCATGATTCGGCTCGTAACGCCTTCAGGTCCTTTTCTACCTCATCCCTCCAGCGGTATCTGGGTCGGCCTACCGGTCGTTTGCCGGTCGTTTGCCAGTCATTTGCCCCACATACGCTTTTTTTGCCGCTTGGTCATCATTCATTCTTTCTACGTGACCGAGCCAGCGGATTCGGTGAGAATTTTTTTTATTTAAATTAATGTATTCGTGTCGGTATGGTGGGCTGTAAGCCACACCCGAGAAGTATGGCATTACACTACCGCCTACTTATGTTTTTTCGGCTATCTGAAAATACAAGCATTTCTGTGGAACAAATCGTTCGACACCCTGTTATTTATCCGACGCGTTCTATTAACGCCAACGCGTTTGGGCTGCCAGTGCGAGCGCTATGACCATCATTTTCCTTTTTGCCTTTACGTAATTATACCCCTGTAGAACCGCCAGCCTGGTACAAATGACCAAGAATTTTGTGTCACCATCTCCCTATACCTATTACATATTGACTGTCATTTTAACGGCTGACATTACAAGCTTAGATCTAATCGGACTATACACCTCATATGTTTGATCGTCGCATGGATCATAGGTTTAGATACATTTTTATTATAGAACAAAATGGTAAATAGCGAAAATGCAAAAAAAAAATTGACGTCCAGACTATGGAATTTTGTTCTACTGTTAGTAGCAATATTTTTTTTAACAATCTGTATATTGTCTCTGGTTTTTTGTTGTAGGCACCTGTTGATCGATTTCGACGGAAGGTAACCATTTGATTCATTTATGTAGCAGTTACAACAAATTAAAGTTTTATTTCTTAACAGTTTTTATAATGCAGTGCGGCTGACAGAAGATATGAACTATATGTTTTAATTCACAGATCTTTGTCGTATGACCGCATTGTATAGAGTTGAGAGCGAGTTTTTGTCATTACTTATTGTAAAGAAGTCAACTACATGGCTTTAGAGATGAGTGCAAGCTTATGGCACTTTTCACCGAGAGGTGAGAATTTATATGGCATGAAATTAGTTTTGACCAATTTTTGCCACTAGCCGCTTTGTTTTTGATGCCACGCCACGTAAATTCTACAAATTCTTGTTAACGTCACGGTGAAAAATGGCAAAAACTTACACTCAATATTATAATGACATCCATACAAATTGTAGTCATGTTCATAATGAGTTGTGACCAAAGTTTGTTTTCAACATAAAAGTCTAATTCAATATAAATGTAAACAAAGAGATTTGACCGAATTACAATAAATTTTTATTGCTTTGTTGCGATGCATGTGACTTAATAATAATAATATCTATGGATGCTTCACACCACGTCAGTCTGGCCCCGTGCTAAGTACCTAAAGGACTTGTGTTACAGGTACCATATATATTTAAGATTTTTATTATAATATGATACATATATTTAATACACAAGCAGACCCGGGAACATTGAAAACTTTTTGTTTCGTCGGCGGGATTCGAACCCGCGACCCCCGGCTTGAGCTAGTTGGTAGCTCAGGACTCACCACTGAGCCACAGAGGTCGTAAAATTTTGGACTTGCATTGCCACAGCGGTACCGCAGCGTTATACTAACGATATGCCACTTTAATGCGTTGAGCTCTGAGAGGGTAAATGATGCGATGTGACCATCTTCCGTTGTGTTAGCGCATCGCCAGAAGTCGCAACACAGATTTGTCATACAATGATTTTTTTGACGACCTCTGTGGCTCAGTGGTGAGCGCGTTGGTAGCTCAAACCGGGGGTCGCGGGTTCGAATCCCGCCGACGGAACAAAAAGTTTTCAATGTTCGGAAACATTTAAAACTTTTTGTTCCGTCGGCGGTCGGCGGTCTGGATGCGTATTAAATATGTGTATGATATAATAAAAATCTTAAATATATGTATAGTATAAAAGTATTAAATATATTTCCGTTGTTTGGTACCCGTAACACAAGTCCTTCAGGTACTTAGCACGGGGCCAGAATGACGTGGTGTGAAGCGTCCATGGATATTATTATTATTATTAATGAGTTACACCACAGCGCAGCTAAGGTTTAAGGCCTAAGCAATGTAGCTTTAGGTTATTACTTATTAATAAAGCTCTTACTACTAAAATCATGATCAAGATCATTCTTGAATTGCTAGAACAGGGGTCACCAAATGGCGGACCGCGGTCCGGATGCGGACCCATTGTGTGCGGACCAAGCATGTTCGAAGATGGAACTTCGTTAAAAATTAATTTCGGTCTCGACTTACTGATGAACATGTAGCAACAAAAAAGTATCACATTGTTGTCATTGATACAAAAATCTTTTTAATTTCTGCAATTACATTTGTTTAATTTTATCTTAAAATGGACCCCGAGCGAAACTAATTGGTGACCACTGCGCTAGAACATACTCAAGTATACGCACTGTTTTGACTTGTGTATCAACTTATTGCGAATAACCCAAACTCTGCACTCAACTCCTCTGTCAAACTAACTAAAAAAAATGCTATTAGTATGAAACTTACAATAACGACCATCTTAATACGCTGAGAGTGTATCCCATAAAGTTAATATACCTAGCAGAATAGAGAAACAAAGACCTGAGCAAGAGATATGTCACTATCAGTAACTCTGTGTGGTAAAAAGAGACATGTGATACATGACAGCAGCACTCTTTTTTTGACGTCCAGTCGGCACGTGCCGCACGTTGACAATTTAATCTCGTACAAATCATGTTCAATCATGCTTGTGTGAGTGTATACGTACACATATTTTTCACACAGATGAAAATCAATTTCGGTTTCGTTTGACAGCTCGAGATTGTTGCTCTATTCCGCTAGGTATATTAACTTTATGGTGTATCCCCAAAATTGGCGTTGAAAATGATAGTGGTATATTAATATGGGCCCTAGTGTCAAGTGTGTTATATTTTGTTGGACCTACTTCTTTGTTTACATTTAGATTAAATTGGATTTAAACAGAGTAGTGTGTAGTACTTTTTGGTTTTGCATTTAATGTGACTTCGATACTGAGTATCTCGCAATGATTATAGCCCCGTTCGTTGTTGTTTTGCCTCTTGACACAGCAATGTCAGAATTTTGGTATATTTTGAGTAAAAGACGATTCTTTCGTCGAAACTGGTACACGTTTAAAACATACTTGTTTTTCCCTGTACTGATTAAAAAAAAAAATTTTTGTCTTGTTATTTGAGTAATTTTTTTTATGTCATGCGAGAGCAAAAGTAGTTATAGAAAATAGCTTACTCAAAGATGTGTGATCTTCGTATCCTAATATAAACCTTCCCCGGATTTCCACAAATATTTCAACGTTAAAATTAGCCAAATCGGTTCAACCGTTCACAAGTTTTAGCTAGGCTAACAAAATATAAAATTCTTTCTTAATGTAGATTCTGAAAAAGCTGCTGCTAAAATTTGAGGCAAAATAACTTTGAACAGATCAGTGGATGTTTTAAATGAATCTGATAATTTTCAGGTTAACTCATGTTGAGCGAGTCATTTTGGCTGGTACAAAAATGAGGTGACTTTTGTAGGAAAACCTCACCAAACAATGTTACAGGATCGAAGGTTACAGGAGATTTATTATTCTGACAAAACATGTTTAATTTATAATATAGAACCGTACCATCGTAAATTCTCCTTAATTCTATTTAAAAATTGAAGCTACTTTTCTTCTCTAACAGCACTATAGCAGTAAAGTTTTTTTAATTATATTTTTTATGGTTTAAACATATGCGATTATGGGTAAAAATTGGATTATATGCGAAAGTCTCTATGAAGGGATGAAATTTTCATTTTATTTTAATGTTATTTTTTTAGATTGGTAGAAAATTTGAACTGCAAATGCGAATTTGAATTAAAAATATACTATAATATATTTGTATATTATTAACGAAAGAAACTGGAAACAGTCGAGTATTTTTTTTTAATTCCGAGCAAGTTTTTCTATGGTTTGAATGAAACTACAAAAGTCACATCATAGTCAACAATTCCACCTAGCTGTAAGACTCAATTGTAGATTAAGGACCGTGTAAGTTGTAAATATTAGGCAATTGATTATAATATACACAAAACATATATATGAAAATGAACAAAAACAATACAAAATGGAAAAAAGTAATTAAATATTTAAGAAAATGATGATGTTGTTTCAATTCTTTTTTAAAATAAGGGGGATATTAGATTATCATATATATTGGATCCGAGATCATTGAGCCAATGATATTGGATAATGTAATATAGACATATGAGGGGGATATTAGATTATCATATATATTGGATCCGAGATCATTGAGTCAATGATATTGGATAATGTAATATAGACATATGATTCATTTCTTCCTTGATCATAGATTTTTGACATTTGCTGAGAGAATACGGTCATAGAAATAGGTGTTGCCAGTTATTTAATACAAAAAAGAGTTTTTAATTTCTTGTTCGTTAATATGTTTCAAATAATGTAATGTTATTATTTTTGTAATTATATACTTGGATAATCTTGCTGAAATAACAAAAAACAAGCCATATTAAAAATGACGATGTCTTTTGACAAATCGAATTCTCTGAGATCTAGTAACCCTGACGTCAATACCTGTCAGCGTTGGCGCTCTCCATTGGCTATTGAAACCACATATGACGTAAAATAGGATCAATGAAATATGATAATGTAATATGCACATATGATCAAATGATCATATATATTGGATCCTATATATGATCATAGAAATGATCATATATATGATCATATATAAATGATAATGTAATACCCCCCTAAAAGCAAAATTTGATCATGCTAATATATTGAAGCTGCGCGTGCACTGGATCGGAATCGGAGCGTACGTTGTATTGATTTGTATGGCACTGCGTGCACTGGATCGGCATTTCTGCGCCTGAGACCGGAATTTATGCCGATGACGTCATCCGCAGTGAACGCGTCATTCGTATTCCGATGGTTTCAAGTTCTGACGTGTTTGCGACGACGCGACGGCTATACATAAATATTTATTCACGATGAATGACGATATTTTAATTACTTTAGTGGAAAGATATGAAGAACTTTACAATCTAAAACATCAACATTATGATAACCAACTGAGGAGAGACAATATTTGGGATGAAATTGGGCAAATAATGAATTTCGTTTCCTCTTGTTTCTCTTTTCCTCTTCTGATAAAATACAGCTAATTACAAGAATATCCTCGTCACTATCATCCATAATGCAAATGCACGCAGGCTATGACGGACTAAGAATAACTAAATTGTCGATGCGGAATCCGAATGCAGTGGACGCACCCCATCGGCATTTCGTAAATGACGACGCTCCGTACCTACGCTCCGTACGCTCCGATTCCGATCCAGTGTCCCTATTGTATTCGTAAAGCGTACTGTTTTCATTGTATGCCGCTAGATGGCGATAATAAGCAGGGCCCCCACGAAGCTAAAACAAAGCCCCGTAAGGGCTAATAGCGCCTGTGTGCAAAAAAGGATTATGGCGCCCCTTAAGGCAGATTTTTGAATCTTTTTTATGGTAGTTAGGTAAAATAAAGCAAATAAAAATCGGCCAAGTGCGAGTCGGTCTCGCGCACGAAGAGTTCCTTACCGTTAAAGTGCGTTTTTTGAATGGGAGCTCTCTTAAATTTAAATATATCATTTAAATTTTATCATTAATTATTGAAGCACACATTTAATTTAGGATTTTAACTATATAATTTTAATAATATATAAATTTGAGAAAATTAAGAAAAATAAAGATAGACACTATCTTTATTTTTCTTAATTTTCTCAAAGTAGGACCATTTCGATTTTTTAAATATTATTAGCTAGACTAAAAATATTGTTTTGGGCCCTTGGATTTTGCGCCCCTAAAGGATGACGATTTGGCGCTCCTAAAGGGTGGCGCCCGTTTGCATTGCACACATTGCACATATGGTAGCGGGGGCCCTGATAATAAGGTGTTTTTAGTTGGTTCTTGGTTATCCTCCTGTGGCCGACGCGTTTGCGAGCTTGCCGCGCGGTGTCGGTAAGATCAAAGGACATTTTTGTCGCAAGCTTCGCGCTCCATGAGTCCAGTGCATCCACACATAGCCCATAGGCCGCGCGATCGCCGATCAGATCGCCCGGAGCGGCGATGAAGAGTGCACGTTTTCTTCTTGTGGCGAATTATCATGTAACTTGACGAAATGGCAATTTAATGGTTCAATTTTTTTATTAAAATTAATGTATTCGCGTCGGTATGGCGTGGCGGGCTGTAAGCCACACCCGAGAAGTATGGCATTACGCTACCGCCTACTTTTTTTTTTCGACTATCTGAAAATACAAGCATTTTTGTGGAACAAATCGTTCGACACTCGTTATTTATCCGACGCGTTCAATTTACGCCCACGCGTTTGGGCTGCCAGTGCGAGCGCTATGACCATCATTTTCCTTTTTGCCTTTACGTAATTATACCCCTGTACAGCCGCCATTCTGGTACAAATTACAAAGAATTTTGTGTCACCATCTCCAGGTCTAAAACTATTGATATTTTGTTTCTCTTCGGATATGTTTGTAGTTAATAAAAAATACACAAAATATACGTAATTTCCACGAAGCTAAAACAAAGCTTCATGGTAATTTCTAATTACTACTTATCAGGGGACAATAGACACACCTGAGAGGTGATTAGAAAAATTTCTTAGGGCTGCCTCGTTACAGTTTGCCTATATATTCATTATTGGATAAAGGCAAGCAAACTCGAGGTTTAGAAAATAAGGCTTATAAATAAGAACAATTTTATTTAGTAATGCATATATTCTTACCTTAATAAATATAATACACTTAATTCATAAAACATTAAACAGTGTTAAATCGCGATCCGTATTGGTCAAACATTAAACAGTGTTAAATCGCGATCCGTATTGGTCAAACATTAAATAGTGTTAAATCGCGATCCGTATTGGTCAAACATTAAACAGTGTTAAATCGCGATCCGTATTGGTCAAACATTAAACAGTGTTAAATCGCGATCCGTATTCAAAAATTACAAAGTGAAAAAACGAGTGATATATTATCTTTAAAAGTTAAAAAGTGACTCTACTAACTAATTTTAAAAATTAATATGCAAAGCCCTCGCTCTCGAGATACACTTCTTGCTGCTGTATCTAAGTATAACAAGAATAGTCAAGAAAGACTAAATACCAGTGTAATTGGTATTGGAGGAGAAAAGAAATATCTTTATGTAAGTGAGCACCTGACACCTGAAAAAAAATCGCTGCATGCTGCAACTAGAATTAAAGCAAAGGAACTGTCCTATAAATATGTGTGGGTGCGCAACGGCAAAATATTTATTAGAAAGATAGATTCTTCTCCTGCTAAAGTTATAAATAACCAGACTCAATTAAATAACCTGCAATAATGTACTTTATGTGATAATCAAAAACATGCATTTTGATTTATGATTAACCAACTATAATGCTCCACATTTACTATCAAAACTTGCGCGGAATGCGAACAAAAACAAACGATATCTTTAAAAATATTTTAATACACAACTACGACATAATCATCTTTACCGAAACATGGCTAAATGAAAAAATTCATGATTCCGAATTTATAGATGACAGGTACCAAGTATATCGTCGCGACCGTACTGTATCACAGTTCTACAACAAAAGTGATGGAGGTGGTGTACTTATTGCAGTTAAAAAGACTATTAACAGCTTGCGGCTTAATGACAAAGAAAGTGCATGTGAGGACTTATGGATTCTATTAAACCTGCGAAAGGGTAAGAAGATGAAGAAAATAGGTATTTGTGCTGTTTATACTCTCTGCTTATCTGCACCAAATAAGCATAACGAACTTTCAACATTCCTAGATAATACTATAAATAATTTGACTAATGAACTTGATGATATTGTAATAGTGGGTGATTTTAATATGGGCTTTCTTTCCTGAAATAAAGGAGTGGACGGTAAGACTCTTGTTGCTGATAACTATCAAAATAATTTAGGCTACGCTCTTACTGATTTTATCTCCTTGACTGGGTTAAATCAAAATAATTCTGTAGTGAATGAAGATAATAAAATTCTAGATTTAGTACTAAGTAATTTGGAATGTCATGTTAATGAAGCATATTGCATAAGCAAATTAGATCCTTACCATCCACCCCTTGATATAGAAATTTGTATTAATTCTGATGTAGAATCTAGTACTAGTGTAGAAGGCGTCCCCAGATGTGACCATAATTTTTATAAGGCTGACTATAGTGAAATCACATCCTTATTGAACGACGTGAGTTGGTCCGAAATATTCTCTTCAAGTCAAACCACTACTCTGCGATCAACAACACGGGTTTCAAAGTAAAAAATCTGTTATCACAAATCTCGTTTCGTACTTAACTCCTATTTTTGAAGGAGTTGACAATGGAATGCAGATAGATTCAGTGTATACGGACTTCGCAAGTGCATTCGATCTTGTTGACCACAAAATACTTATCAAGAAATTGAATTCCCAGTACGGGATCGATGGAAACATGTTAAGGTGGTTTGCGTCTTATCTGCATCGTCGTGAGCAATCAGTAGTAATAAATGGACACGAGTCGGTAAAATATATCGCATTATCAGGGGTGCCACAAGGTTCACACCTTGGTCCGATCTTGTTCCTTCTCTTTATCAATGATATAATTACCTGCATACTTCATTGTCATTGTTCCCTTTTTGCAGACGATATGAAAATATCCCTGCAAATAAATTCATTGGCTGACTCGCTAAGGTTACAATCAGACCTTGACAGAATATACATGTGGTGTCTCAAGAACAATATGAAATTGAACGCCTCTAAATGTCAACACATAAGGTTTACTAAGAAAAGAAAGGTTTTTCCTACAACTTACCATATCAACGGGAGTACCATATCTGTTTCATCGACCGTGAGGGACCTAGGCATTCTTATTGACTCAAAATTAAGTTTTATAGCACACTATGACTACATGGTAAATAAAGCCGCCAAAACTCTTGGATTCATAAAACGAAACTCGCGTGATTTCAAGCGTCCATATACGAAAATTCTTTTATTTAAAAACTTTGTCCGTAGTATTTTGGAGTTCGGAAGCGTTATTTGGAATCCAATGTACAATGCCCATTCACAACGTATAGAATCCATTCAACGCTCCTTTACCAGATATCTTGCCTACATCTCCAATGAGGTTAACCACCGATGCTCGTACGATGAAAGGTTGACTGAGTTTAAAATGGATACGCTGTCACGACGAAGACGTATGATGGACATGGTATTCCTACGTGATGTAGTTATAGGCCGAATTCCCTGTCAAGATCTTCTTGAAGGCATAGCTATAACAGTCCCTAAGCTGAGTGCACGACGTAAACCTGTAGGAGTATTTAATACCCCGAGGTACAAAACTAACTTGGGACAAAATAGTCCTATAGTGAGACTCCCGGCTACCTATAATAAATGGCACAGAATTTTGGATCTAGATATATTTCATGACCAACGCGCGTTGTTTAAAAGGAAAATACTTGAAGTAACCAAAGACTGTATAATTGGTAATCATTTGTGACATTTTATGACATTCTGATATTAATTGTGATTCTTGTCTGTGATTTATTGTTATTTTTTTATTTATATAGGTACAATATTAATAGTGACATTTTTTTTATCATTTTGTATATTTTAATTTTTTAGTTAATTTTATAGATGGACATTTTAGATATTTTTAATTATAATAATGAATTGTTTTATAATATGGCATTCGAGTAGTTAAATTTTATTTTATTTTATTAATTAAGTACATACTTAAATTTTATATGATTATTACTTAAACAAAAACATTTTATTTTATGAATTAATTAATTGATTTTTATTATTATAGAATATTATTGTACTGACTGTTTACATTGAATTGTGTTAATAATGTTGTGCATATCTGTAATTGACATAAGCGCATAGCCCTAGTCTGAATATTGTAACTGATTGTACTGATTGTGTTTATGTTGTTGATGTGCCTCTGAAATAAATAAAAAAATAAAATAAAATAAATAACTGTGACTCGACTAAAAGAACTAGTACCTTTTGTGCAAAAAATCAAGGAATTGTGTCCCAGTGCTAATTATAATAACTATAAATGGTCATAAAAGTTGATATTGAGATTATAATTTGGTGTGGCAACTGAATAAGTAGGTAGATGAAGAAAACATTCATTACATTATCCATACTAATATTATAAATGCGAAAGTATCTCTGTCTGTCTGTCTGTCTGTCTTGCTTTCACGCCAAAACAACAGAACCGATTGCAATGAAATTTTGTATACAGTTATTCTAGAGTCTGAGAAAGGACATAGGCTACATTTTGATGTGGGAAAATATCTTATTTCCATGAAAATATCGATGAAAATGAATTCGCATTGCGCGTGGCCAGCGCTCATCCCGGGGGTCCTGGGTTCGAGTCCCGCAGGCGGAACAAAAAGTTTTCAATGTTCCTGGGTCTTGGATGTGTATTAAAATAAATTTCAAAAATCTTAAACATATTTTATGTATAATATTATAAAAAATCCAGAAATATATCGATGGAATGAACATTTTAGTTCTAATACGATTCAACAGATGGCGTTTTATTTTTTACTTTATTGTAACATAGAACTAATCATACTTATTAGTTAGTATGTTTTTGTTTATAGTTTTTAATACGTTAGAATATTATGTTTAATAATATTATCACTTGGTATAATAATAATCAATCTATCCTATCTTATGTAGAACTCCTACTGCATTTCTAATCCATACTATCCATACTAATATTATAAATGCGAAAGTATCTCTGTCTGTCTGTCTGTCTTGCTTTCACGCCAAAACTACTGAACCGATTGCAATGAAATTTTGTATACAGTTATTCTAGAGTCTGAGAAAGGACATAGGCTACATTTTGATGTGGGAAAATATCTTATTTCCATGAAAATATCGATGAAAATGAATTCGCATTGCGCGTGGCCAGCGCTCATCCCGGGGGTCCTGGGTTCGAGTCCCGCAGGCGGAACAAAAAGTTTTCAATGTTCCTGGGTCTTGGATGTGTATTAAAATAAAATTTCAAAAATCTTAAACATATTTTATGTATAATATTATAAAAAATCCAGAAATATATCGATGCAGTGAACATTTTAGTTCTAATACGATTCAACAGATGGCGTTTTATTTTTTACTTTATTGTAACACTAGCTGTTGCCCGCGACTTCGTCCGCGTGGACTTTAGTTTATAGCGCGCGGTGTCAACAAAATTTGTGTCAAATTTAAAAACTTTTTAAAACCCTGGTAAGTGGTACCCCTCTTAGGGCCGCGCTACACCGGAATGGCAGCGCTGAAAGTGCTCGCCTCGCCGCTGCCATTCCGGTGTAGCGCGGCCCTTAATTAATCAAAATACCCAAAAACAGCTGTGCAGTGTGCACATAATCTATACTAACATTATAAATGCGAAAGTATCTTTGTCTGTCTGTCTGTCTGTCAGTCTCGCTTTCACGCCAAACGCCAAAAGTATCTCTGTATGTCTGTCTGTCAGTCTCGCTTTCACGCCAAACGCCAAAACTACCGAACCGATTGTAATGAAATTTTGTATACAGATAGTCTAAAGCCTGAGAAAGGACATAGGCTACTTTTTTACTGGAAAAAAGGGTTGTAAGGGGGTGAAAATGCGTAAATTTGTTCAAATTAAGTTAGTTCCAACAATTCATAATAGATGGCGCCGTGCGTCTTCTACATCGCGCTGACGCTTGCTCAAAAGTCTTTCTATAAGACGTGGTATCATCTTACATTTAAGTTTCGATTTTTTTCGATTGTTATATCTATTCTACGGTATTAAATAAGTCAGTACTTTATCTGTGCAGTGACGTAACGTTAAATCTATCAATGATAAATAGTTTATGGGTAAAGTTGTGTAATTGGAGGGCTAAATAAGCTTTAAAATTTGGCATAAAATATAAAGTTTAATATAAAAAAATGAAATACTTATTGTGTGCACACTGCACAGCTGTATTGATTTAAGGGGTACCAGGGTTTTTTTATAAAAGCTTTTGACACCAATTTTGTTGACATCGCGCGCTATAAACTGAAGTCCACGCGGACGAAGTCGCGGGCAACAGCTAGTCATTTATATATGATCATTTCTATGATCATATATAGGATCCAATATATATGATCATTTGATCATATCATGATCTGGATTGTAAGGTAACATATATGTGCACACCATTAAAAACACATTGCAAAGTATGACATATTTATACTTTGCAATGTACATAAATAATATTAATATGCTTGGTAACTAATACAAAATAATTTATTTATATATAATAAAAAGGTGAACACTAGAAATAGGTTATTTGGAACCTTCTAAGGTGATATGGAGGATGTCTTTGATCCTCCATATCATAGATGAAGCTTATCAAAAATGTCTAAATTTTTATTTTGTTTTGAGTAATTATTATATTGACGTAAGCCTTTTTTTTTTTTTTTTTTTTTTCACGCAGAGAAATGCATTAACGCATTTGACGCAGGGGATGGGGACTCCCGCTGCGGATATGTGGGGCATATTGACGTAAGCCTGTATAATTGTAATTTGTTTGTCTGACGTGATTTTTAATTTTAAAACTGCGATTCTCTCAGAGTAGCCGATAAACTCTGATATGTTATCTTTCCACTTTTTAGATACCATAAAACCCACACCGTATTGCCCGTGGGTTTCATCATAGTAATGAAATATTGAATTATCCCTTTCTTCGGTAGACTCGCCTTTTCTCCTGACTTCAGAGAGTCCTAAAATGTCCCAGTTGATGTGTTGTAAGGCATTTTCCATTTCTACGAGTCGAGCGTCTTCCTTTAGTGTTCTAGCATTAAACGTCAAAATGTTTAGAGTATCGGTGTCCTTTTTGGAGTAAGCCAAAGTCGTCGAACGGTCAGAGCATCTCGCCCGGAGATTCTTCTCACCCAAGATTACGCTTAGTCACTCAAAATTTGTAATTCAGCCCTGGATGACACCTGGATTGATTCTATGCTCCAAACAAAAAGATAAACTTCGCGCCGACTCAAAAAAAATCCTCAGGACGATATAAAAAGACTTATCTTTACTCGGTACCGTATTTTTTACAACTTATTGATCCGAAAGCTTAAAACCGATTTTTATACGTGGGAGAGCCATGCTTCGGCACGAATGGGCCGGCTCGACCGGACAAATACCACGTTCTCACAGAAAACCGGCGTGAAACAGCGCTTACGCTTTGTTTCGCCGAGTGAGTGAGTTTACCGGAGGCCCAATCCCCTACCCTATTCCTTTCCCTACCCTCCCCTATTCCCTTCCTTTCCCTACCCTCCCCTATTACACTACTCCCTCTTAAAAGGCCGGCAACGCACTTGCAGCTCTTCTGATGCTGCGAGTGTCTATAGGCGACGGAAGTTGCTTTCCATCAGGTGACCCGTTTGCTCGTTTGCCCCCTTATTTCATAATAAAAAAAATAAATAAAAAAACGATTATGAAGAAACAAAACGCAGCGGACCCTCACTTACTAAGAACCATATACCAAGCACTCTGTCAGTCTATCATAAGCTACTGCATACCTGTGTGGGGAGGTGCAGCGTCTACCACCCTTATCGCTGCCGAAAGAGCTCAGCGTGCTATACTCAAAGTTGCTTTGAACAAGAGCAGATGATATCCCACTTCTGCTCTGTATCAGGATTTTCGAGTATTAAGTGTTAGGAAATCTACATACTAAGAGAAGGAATGGCTATGCACAAGCATATCCTTAGCTCCTCCCAGTACACAAATCCGGTGAAAGACACAAAATAAAAAATTATAGACCTATTTCCATTTTACCCACCTTTGCTATGATCTTTGAGAAATTAGTTTATCCGGTTTTACTCTGGCATATAAAACCCTTTATATCTGTTAATCAACACGGCTTCGTCAACACCAGATCTACTACTACCAACATGATTACCTTCGTAGATGAGTTTATGGATTCAATTGATAACGAAAACTCCGTGGATGTTATCTATACCGATTTTAGCAAAGCTTTTGATAAAGTTTCACACATTAGACTTATAAGCAAGCTGGAATCCTTCGGCTTTACCTATCTTTTCTAACCGATAGATTATCAAAAGTTGTTGTCAATGGTTTCTCTTCTCTTTCATTTCCTGTATTATCTGGGGTCCCGCAAGGTTCTAGGTTTGGTCCTTTATTCTTCATAATCTTTATTAACGATGTAACTGCTTGTTTTCTATATTCTGACTTCTATTTATTCGCAGATGACCTTAAAATAGTGAAATTAATAAACAGTGAACAGAACATTTAGAACTCCAAGACGACCTCAATAGATTATATGTCTGGTGTGACGACAACCAAATGACTTTAAATGTTAATAAGTGCTTCCATATGCGCTTCTCCCGGAAACTTAAATGTTCTCCAGCCACATATTTCATCAACAAAAACCAATTATCTCAAGTGCAAGAGATCAGAGACCTTGGTATAATACTGGACTATATTGGTATAATACTATTACAAATGAATAAACATATAGACCACATAGTATCTCACGGATTAAAAATGCTAGGCTTCATTAAAAGGAACTGCACTTACTTTAGGAATCCACACACCTCCATAATACTCTACAACGCCCTAGTACGCACCAATCTCGAGTACTGTGGCGCAGTATGGAATACACATTACGCGATATACTCGAACCGCATCGAAGCTGTCCAAAAACGATTCCTTTGGTACCTAACCTACAAGCATCGTTTAATTAACAAACTACTTCACTACGTCAATAGGCTCAAACATTTCCATCTCGATTCACTGCTTGTGCGTCGAAAATATCTTGAATTAGTTTTTCTACACAAGCTTCTGACTGGTGCTACTGAGTGATAACAATATACTAAGTAAAATTTGTATAAACGTTCCTACAAGATTACCCAGAGAAAACCATTATAAAACCTTTAATGTCAAATTTGCAAGAACCAACCTGGGCCATTACGCACCACTCAGAAGATTGTGTAGATCCTACAACGATTTATCCAACTGCTTCAACATTTGTATATTTTCCGACAAGCCAAGTGCATTCAAATGTAAATTAAAACAATTTACATTTGAATACACTTTAGTGATAACAGTAATACAGTGAATGCGATTAATTAAGAGGAGTCAAGAGTTAAGTTAAGAGTTATAATTTTTTTCCTGAATATCTACGGCCACTAATACAATGTGTCAATGTCCCTATGTTTTCTTTTTTTTTCATAACTTAATTATTAAATAAGATATGAACGTTCAAAAACCCAAAAAAAAAAATGACCAGATTTTCCGCTGTGTTCAAACATCCAGAAAACAGATTTGGCTAGATTTTACAAAAAAAATAAAACATAGGAACACTGCTCAAGCCTTTCTTTAATCTTTAATGAAAAAAGTACTTAACTCGGTTAAGTTTTGGAGAGGGAATCAGGGGACAACGAATCGTTGATTTTCTGCAGTTGTCTCTATCGCGTTCTGCGGTATAGGCTTTAGGTAAGGGAGACAGCTATAGATATTACAAGTACTTTTTTTTCATTTCTCTAGCCCCTGGTGTATCCTCTTAATTCCGCAAATATTGTTTCCCCGATCATAATAATATTAGTAACGTTATGTATTGTAACATTTTCCAATAAGCGTTAAAACAATGTTTTAATTTAGTTTATAAGAAGTTATTGTTTCTTTTATCAATTTTATTTTTCCTTGTCTCCTACTATATATTTTAAACATAATATTGTTAATTAATAATACTCATTTCATTCACAATATTTCATTTCATTTTATCCCATTGTCGCAAAGCATGTTGTATTTCACCTTTCATTGGAACACATTTCATTCATAAAAAACTGTGCTGTATTATTTTGTATTTTGTTAAATGTGATTCTGTTGGTGAATCAATAAATAAGTAAATAAATAACACTACTGAAAAAACGGACTTTTAGAGTTCCCGCAGTAGCCATCAAAACTTCGTTCGCACAAAAATTTGGCTTGTTTCTCCTGCCTTACTTATACAATAATCTTATAAAATTATGCCAAATTGAAAAGTTATCTTTTATGAAGGCTAAGATTGTTCTTTCTGAAACTCTTCTTGGAATTTCGTACGAGGAAGCTGAAAATATGATCAAAATTACGGAATAAAGTCATGCACACACACACACACACACACATAAACACACGCGCGCGCGCGGAATCACACACGCACACGCACAAACACACACAAATAACATCAATAATAATTAATGTAATAACTTTGATTTTAGTGTCAGTATATCAATAGCGGCTATACCGACTGTATGGGCGCCGCAGACTCGATCACACAAAAAGTCTGTCGTCTGCGATCCCTAATTGTTACAAAAAAATTGTAAAAATATGTAATCATTGTAACTTCGTTTCGTCCCCACGGAACAGGCATCGCCTGGTGTGGGGATTATCGCAATATGTTTAACAATACTTGATCAATAAATATTTGTATTTGTATATAAAAGTATCAAAGTAGCTTTTATAGTTACCGGATACAGTGTGGCCAGAAGAGGCCACACCGGATACAAGTGGCGACTCTATTATTTTTAATCTCGTTTTTGACAGACCATACTCTGATATTTTTTAGAAATACAATCAATATGTCCGTGATGGCAACCTGCAAATAATTTCAGATCGGTGGGGAACCAATAGAAAATCTAGAAGTATCTATCGTTACGCCATCTGTTGTAGATTCCAAAAATTAAAAGAAAGAAAATTCCCTATTTATTATGGCTTCTCACCAGTATGAATTACTGAATGTCTTTTTATGTAGCTGCATGCTGTGAACTTCTTTTGACATAATTATTTATTGCAGTTATATGGTTTCTCACCAGTATGAATGAATAAGTGTTTTTTTAAGTGACATCTTCGTAACAATTTCTTTTGACATATGTCACAGTTATATTATTTCTCCATAGATAAAGTATTATAATATAGATGTAGTCTTAGCCCGTCATCGCGTGGCCATTTTGTGATTATTTTCATACAAGTAGTGTGCGTATATTTTCTTGAATATTTCTATTTGTCGATTATTTCGAAGCACATGATGATACAGGAAAGAAAGTCAATTAGTTCATGATATCGATTAACTATAGTTTAAGTGATGAGAATCCGTAAACACACGTAAAAAGCTATGCAATTTATAGCCAAATTATTAATTGATGTGACATTTTTAGCACTAATGCCTTACATAGCACGAATAAGGGATTAATATACTTATAAATTATCTTTTTAGCTAACAAAAATACCGATTGAAAAGCCCAAAAAACGTTGTTCAAAACTTACGTATTTAATGTTAAATCCACGTGTTTGAGGCATTCTTTGACCATTCTTATGGTTTATTATTTAGCGGAACCACAAAACTAATAATAATAATGTACTTTTATTCAGCTCGATAACATAAAAACCTTAAACCTGACAATTACAACATGCAACTCAACAATATCTAGCATTCAATGTTCACTAAAAACCTTTATTAACACTTTTATTACATGAAAAAATATGCCGTCCGACTCCTTTGTGATGTCCTAGTAAGTAGGACATAACATTACACGCTTTTGACGCTTATACACCGATATAAGGCTCTCTCCAGTATATAGTACCTCAATGGGTTTCTCACTAGTATGACAGTATAGCAATATGACATTTGCTATACTGTGCCAGTATGTATTAATAAGTGTCTTTTTAAGTTCGATCTTCGTAAGAATTTCTTTTCACATATGTCACAGTTATATGGTTTCTCACCAGTGTGAATTAGCAAGTGTCTTTTTAAGCCCGATTTTCCTAAGAATTTCTTTTGACATATGTCACAGTTATATGGTTTCTCACCAGTATGAATTATTAAGTGTTTTTTTAAGTCCGATCTTTGTAAGAATTTCTTTTGACATATGTCACAGTTATATGGTTTCTCACCAGTATGAATAAATAAGTGTTTTTTTAAGTCATATCTTCGTAAAAATTTCTTTTGACATATGTCACAGTTATATGGTTTCTCACCACTATGAATTAATAAGTGTCTTTTTAAGTGCGATGTTTGTAAGAATTTCTTTTGACATATGTCACAGTTATATGGTTTCTCACCAGTATGAATTAATAAGTGTTCTTTTAAGTACGATCTTCGTATGAATTTCTTTTGACAAATATTGCAGTTAAATGGTTTCTCACCAGTATGAATTAATAAGTGTATTTTTAAGTGCGATGTTTGTAAGAATTTCTTTTGACATATGTCACAGTTATATGGTTTCTCTCCAGTATGAATTAGCATGTGTAACTTTAAATGGCTTTTTGTTGCGAATTTCTTCTGACAAATATTGCAGTTAAATGGTTTCTCACCAGTATGAATTAATAAATGTCTTTCTAAGTTAGAGCGTAAAGTGAATTTCTTTTGACATATGTCACAGTTATATGGTTTCTCACCAGTATGAATTAAAAAGTGTATTTTTAAGTGCGATGTTTGTAAGAATTTCTTTTGACATATGTCACAGTTATATGGTTTCTCACCACTATGAATTAATAAGTGTCTTTCTAAGTCCGACCTTCGTGAGAATTTCTTTTGACAAATATTGCAGTTAAATGGTTTCTCACCAGTATGAATTACTAAATGTTTTTCTAAGTAAGAGCGTAAAGTGAATTTCTTTTGACATATATTACAGCTATACGTTTTTTCACCAGTATGTGTCCGGATGTGCCTTAGCAACCTGCTTTTAGTCGGAAACATTTTTAAGCAAACATCACAGATGAGTTGTTCCTTGTGACTCTTGTACTGTGCCTTTTTGTCGTCATTATCTACGCTCTGTTCACCAGCGCACTTCCCCTTGTCCCCAACAAGTTCTTCTGTGGCTGTGTGCTGGGAGGGGGGACTTTGGCGTACATACTTGTCAATGACACTTTGACTCAACTTTACTAATTTCAATTCAAGCACCCTTGAGCCTTGCCAAGCATCAATACGGTCAACGCTCAATGATTCCTGTTTGCAAACAGCATCACTATCTGACACATCATCATCTTCAAATTCTAACACGGGTGCATAATCTTCTCCATATGCATTTGTATTATCTACAGTTTGTTCTTCAATTATTTCTATAACAAAAAAAATTCACATTACAAACTAAAAAACTGATCAAGAATTATTAATTATTGATTATAGTTTGTGCGTTTTATGATGATATGCGTGACACATTATAATTGACAATAGTAGGGAAGTTACCTAACAAAAATTAATCGATAGTTTAAAAATATCGAATCACTTCGTAAAGGAATTGCAATCGAAATTATCGATTTCGTACTGACATTTCAGTAGTGCCGGCGATTTAAGATGGCCGCCCTTTTTTATCGATTTGATTTCGATTCAATAGAGTCAATCTCTATTGACATAAGTTCCGTTTCATGCATCTAACATTTTTCAAATGTTTTCGTAACAATAATTTTATACTCCTATTTCACAGTTAATATTTATAATTTTATATTAATAAGTTAGCATTTAGCAACTTTTAATTTTTATTCATTTACAATTATAGGAAACATTTGTTTTTGTAGATGGAATAATTATAATTTATTACATTTTGTTTCTTTTTGTTTTCTTTAAAAAAACCCCTAGCAAGGAACACGTATAGTAGATTATAATCATTATAAAATACATTATACTCAATTTCACAAAGTTAAAAGAGGCAGAGCAGTTAAGTGGCAAACAGAACACTACATATGTAGCCCATCTGGAATATAAATACATAAAGTACAGTAAAGTATACATTACCGTCTTCATCGTATTGTTCAGTCTTTATGTCCGGCTCCTCTTTTATAATATTATCTGTGGTAGGATTTGTTGTGGAAATGTTTTTCTTCTTATAGATTGATAGTTCTAACAAAGATCCAATTGCTCCAATGTCAGTATCAGTCTGTAAATAATAGAATATACTTAACATTATATTTTATGAGTCACACAAAAATGATTTTTTATCCACAAATAAAAGGATAAGGGCCGATTTTTCAATCCTGAGATAAAACGTCGGATAATTAACTGAAGAATAAAGTTATTTGGTGGTTTAACCGTCGAATAAGTCATAGTCAATTTTTATAATGACATTTATTCCATAGATAAGTATCTGACCAAAATTTTGAACTCTGGCAACTCGCACTTTACATAGTTGAAACAAATATAGTGAATACTCTATTGTTAGAGCCAGACAGACTATTTCCTGTCTATCAACGAAGTGTCTCATTGTTTTTAGGTTATTTGTCTACATTTGTTGCTTATTGTGATTAAAAATAAAAAGATAGATGCTGTGACAAGCAAAGACTTTTTGAACTGCACCAACTATATTAGGTAGATAGGATAGGTCCTTTGTGTTTCGTGCTTAATTTTATACCTAGAGAAAGCAAATCGACGCCCCCACCGAATAATCAGACAATGTGTTATTGTGGGTTTTTTGCTGTTATGCGATTTTTGGCATCTAGAAGTCACAATACATCATGTGAATTTTTTTCAGAATTTTTCTGTGGATATTTACAAAGATATAAAAAATTATGTTTATTCCATAACAATACTTAAAATTATATTTTACACCAAAAACTGGGCAATAGGCTATTGCGAAAAAATATGTCAAAACGATTTGACGATAAACGACTATTGCATGATTATTCGGGTAAATACATTGCTGCCTACTGCACACTTCCACTCCTGCACATCTCACTTCACACTACTTCCACTCATGTAGCCGCTGATCACCCGCCTCAGGTCCCCTAGACACCTAACTTCAGCTAACCGAACTTTTACAGCTGGCCACCAAGCATTTTCGAAGGCCCCCCTATGTCCAGCGATACCACAACAGAAATTTTCTCCTTCTCTCTCTTCTTTCTGATATGGTTCACTAACATAACTATAGAGGGCGTCTTCGGTGCACCTTTAGGGCATAAAGGCATATTGGTTAGGTTTTAGTTGAACAACTTGTAGAATCCGAGTCGGACGACCATCATAATATCGCGGTGATCATCTCAGTCTACTCACCTCCAGCCTCCAGTCTCAGACCAGCATCAGATCAGTCATCGCAGAGGTTTACATATGACCCAAGACTCAGGAATAGTCAGACTTTCTTAATTAAAAAATAAAAATGTCTGATTGTCCCTGGCTAGCTTTTTTGGATGTCTTAAATCTGATAGACGTAAGAACGACCAGCAGTTGTTTTGGAAGACATCAAGTGGTAAAGTCCTTCCTAACATTCGTTAAATTATGTACATTGCTCATATTTTTATTTTATACTTTACGTTAATCCGTCTTCTTCAGTTTTCAGGATATATAATCATAATCTGCTTCGATTTTTGGAATCCACATGCGGGTTTACTTACAAATAGGATGTATGGGCAATACTTGTTACAAAATAAACTAATTATGACCGATAAGCAGCGAGATCTGTCACAAATTGATGAGAACGTATTTAGATATTTTCTTCTTTCGCAAAGACTTCTAAGTACTTAAAACTGTCACGACAGCACTTGTTACAGTTTCACGCCTGCAAGCAGCTGTCAGACAGTCAAACATTATTCGTGGAAGTTGTCCTGCAGGTCCTTATGGGACCCAATTCAGTATTTAATTAGGAATGCGATTGCTAGCTACCATAAGATGTGCTGTTATAGTGTGTTGTGTGAAACTTGTATTGTATTGTAGCTTGAGAAGCTTTTAACATAGTTTTGATCCTGATTACATTGAACTGTATTACGATGTAGATAGAAGTCGACGATTAAAGCAACGTCATATAAGAAAGGCCTACGATGCTCTCGGAAGATTGTCTAAAGCAATTTCCTGCCATTATCATCCATTTTATTAAAAATAATATGATATTTATTATTGTGACACCAGCTCTGGTGGCGATGAGGGTTATGATTAACATTTTAACTAACTGCAATGATTATAAGTACTACTAAAATGATAGAGCCAGTCTCCAGAGTGTATTTTTTGAACCTAGAGCTGTTTCGATTGCAAGAATATCATTTATGTCATCAAATAATGAATGTATTAAAACAAAAATACATATTATATTTATTTTACCTATATTAGAAAATCATTGGAATAAACGACAATGACTATAATTATAAAGTGTACAATATTTTTTAACCACCGAATAGTAAAGTAATAGGTGTTTACCAATATTCTTATCCCAAACAATTTCCCCGAATAATATTGCAATGAGATATTATATGCGCATTTTATTGCAGTCGAAACGCAAAATTACCCGAATAATCATGCAATAGACAATAATGATCGCAGCTTGACCTACTCCAGAACGATAAGTTGCGTTTTGCTTTATAAAATAAAAACCTTCGGTGGTAATTAAATATTATTAAGATACGTTGGAGAGATATTATTAAGATTACGTGGGAGAGCCATGCTTCGGCACGAATGGGCCGGCTCGACCGGAGAAATACCACGTTCTCACAGAAAACCGGCGTGAAACAGCGCTTGCGCTGTGTTTCGCCGAGTGAGTGAGTTTACCGGAGGTCCAATCTCCTACCCTATTCCCTTCCATACCCTCCCCTATTCCTTTCCCTTCCCTACCCTCCCCTATTATTACCCTATTAAAAGGCCGGCAACGCACCTGCAGCTTTCTGATGCTGCGAGTGTCCATGGGCGACGGAAGTTGCTTTCCATCAGGTGACCCGTTTGCTCGTTTGCCCCCTTATATCATAAAAAAAAAAAGATAGCAAGATAGGCAAAAAAATTAGCTTTCATTTGAGACATAAAAAGTCTTTGATGTTTTTTTTTTTGACGGAGTTATTAACAAAAATCAGTTTTTCGGCTCTCCTGAACATTTTCATTTTTACGATTGTCCGATTATTCGGTGGGGGCGTCGAAATGTAGCACAGATTCTTTTAAAAGTCTGAATCGGCGCTGAAAATCTTTTGGATCCCACATGTTATAATGCTCAGGCCTCGATCTGACGATTCTTTTTCTTTCCAAAAAATTCATATATATTCGTTTATTATGGCGTCTTCTTCAATTGCCAGATCAACAATTTCCTCCAAAATCAAAAAATATCCATATTAAACGATAGTTATTAAAATATAAACGTAAATTACAACCTCAAGCCAAATATCATTTACCAATGTCAACGTCGATCTATCTGTCTAATAGCGGTTATTTGGTGGTTCACGCGACGGATAGTTTTATTCCTCTGTTAGCGGGGTTATTCGACGGTTAAGTCCTATCTGACGATTGAAAAATTCAATATCTTGCTATCTGTCGAATAAATACTATCTGTCTGATTATCTGAGGATTGAAAAATCGGCCCTAAGTAAATATGCTATATAAATATGCTGTTGCCCGCTTTTTCGTCCGAGTCCACATCAAAAATTTTTTTTCGTAAAAATATTTTTGTAAATGTAAAAACTGTACTTTAAGGGACGCGGTGTAGGGGGGGGGGGGATTTCTGAGATATTCATGATTGAAGTTTGAGGTTATGACTGCACTAAAAGTGTTGAAATTCAGTTTTGGATCATCGAATTAAGGGGGGGGGAGGGGGGTTAAAAGGGGGATTGGAGGGGGACTTGCCTTTTCCCTACAAAATTGCCTATCCCCTTTCAGTTGTATAAAAAAGAGATCACTGTTGTCTGTTAAAAAAAAAATAACCACAAAATTACTAACCTATCACGTGACCTACAGGACTTTGGCAAACTAAATAAAACAAAATAATTTAGTCGACAATCATTTTTATTAATTTGTATTGTCCACATACACATATTTAATTGCCTTTAATAGTTCTTCGAATGGATCAGTATGGTTGACCCTTATTTTTCCCCGCCATAGGTATTCGCACAGCCAATCCGTGAAATCTGCTTTATTTTGTTCCTGCCTGAATTGTTTTTTCAATCCCCCCTCCACTGGCTCTCAATGCGCTGCGTGTGTGTCCCATCTGGTGCCACAAATTTGTTTGTGGGATCACTGTGATTCACCCTCTTATGTGTATATCCATGCTCAGGAAGGCTCAAGTAACCTCTCCAATAATCAGTATGGATGATAGAACCTTCCTGAACATGCTTCTTGATGAGTGGCACCAATATTTCCGCAGACCTCTCATTGTCAGGACACACTTCCAGCCGAAGATCATCGCTCCCATCTTGGATCATCCCTATCACCCAATGACCTTCGATCTGTCGACCACGGTTATATTTTCTTTTGCCAAAGGACTATGAGAAGAAACGTCCCCACCAACCAACAGAGCAGAAACAGGTGTCATTCGAAAGATCTACTAAAATAGAGAATTATTTACAATGGCGACATCTGTCAAATACGTGGGGTTACAGTGGAATTCCATCAAACTTGGCGCGGCGTCGTCATCGTGCCATGACACGACGCCGTCACCCTGACACGGTGCGACGCCGGACAGTGTCCCGGTGACGCGAACGGTGCACCGCGCGCCCCTATTCAGGGTGAAACTTCCGAAAAATGGCGTTCCAAACTTAAACGAGGCATGTGAAATACCTATCAAACAAAGTCGCGTAGTGGAAATATTGTCAGATTTCAATCAATGGGCCACGGGGCGGCGCACTGTTCGTGGCACCGGAAGTCTGAACACGCGTCACGTGTTACGGCGGCGGCGTCGTATCGTGGGCCGTGGCACGGTGACGATGCCGCGCCGTGTTTGATGGTGACGCGGCCTTATATTTTATAATAATATATTGTTTTTATTTTATTTTTTCTCTTTTACATACGCATTTCCTTAATGTGCAAATAAATAGTGTTATAAAATTAAATTAAGAAATTTAAAAAAAACCCCGCCAAAACAACTTTAAAAAGTAATGAAATAATATTTACTGCCTTTAAGTTCAAATAATACCTAACTTGTGTAAAGTAATATTTTAGTCCATAATTGTTGTCACGGTGTGTCGGGGGACCGCCAAGTAAACTACAACCTACAACCGCCAAGTCGTTGGTTACCTATCTCGATTCAGATCGCTGTGAATTGATCCTTAAACTTGTTATGTGAAATCAAACATCTACATTAGCGGTCCCCCGACACACCTTGACAACAATTATGGACTAAAATATTACTTTACACAAGTTAGGTATTATTTGAACTTAAAGGCAGTAAATATTATTTCATTACTTTTTAAAGTTGTTTTGGCGGGGGTTTTTTTAAATTTCTTAATTTAATTTTATTTCATACTTTTTAAACTTGTGTTGGTTATAGTGCAGAATAATTCCTATCAACAGAATCATATTCTCATGATTACCAAAATCAAAAATCAAAATCAAAATTGTTTTATTTGTTTTATTTCTGAATAAATTTAAAATAAATGTTTTCAGAATGTCCTACATGATGCCTACCACCGGTTCGGGAACTAACCCGGCGAGAAGAACCGGCGTAAGAAACTCGCACGGGGCCCACATTTTACCAAAAAAAGTGAGAAAAAAATTAATCTTTTAAAATAAAGTTTACAATTTTGTAACTAAATATTATATACAATATCCACATACATAATTGTAAGTCCTATAATAATGAAGAAGTAGCCTTGCAAGAAGCCATCCTACTCCCAAGGTGTGCCATCGTTTATGAAATCATTGACCTTATAATAGGCTTTGGCACACAAACGTTCTTTAACTACTTTTTTAAATTTATTAATGGAAAGATTTTGAACGTTTTCTGGGATTTTGTTGTAAAGACATTGACCTTTAAAAGATTTACTGACTTTACTAAGTCTGATCACCGGCATATCTAGCTTGTGCTTATTTCTAGTATTCCTAGAGTGAATGTCACTTTTAACTTTAAATTTACTTATATTTTTTCTAACATATATTACATTATCCAAAATGTATTAAGAAGCAACAGTTAGAATACCAATTTCTTTAAATTTATCTCTCAGAGATTCTAAAGCAGACATTTTATAAATAGAACGTATGGCTCGCTTCTGCAGCACAAATATTGTATTAATGTCGGCAGCGTTTCGCCATAAAAGGATTCCATACGACATCCTACTATGAAAATAACTAAAATATACTAATCGTGCCGTGTCTTCGTCAGAAATTTCCCTAATTTTTCTGACTGCATATGCTGCAGAACTGAGCCTACCTGCAAGATTAACAATGTGAGGACCCCACTGTAATTTACTATCAAGTGTAATACCTAAGAATACAGTGTTGTCTACTAAATTCATCTTCTCATCATTTAATAGCACATTAGTTTGGACTTGCCTAACATTGGGCAAAGTAAACTTTATACATTTAGTTTTACTAGAATTTAAAAGTAAGTTATTAACATTAAACCAATGTACTATTTTTGAGAGAGCACTGTTTACCTCGTCGTAGTTCGACTGTTGTCGCTTCACTTTAAAAATAAGTGAAGTGTCATCAGCAAAAAGCACTATCTCATTATTATTACCCTTAACTAGATAAGGTAAGTCATTTATATAGATGAGAAAAAGAAATGGGCCTAATATAGATCCCTGTGGGACACCTAATTCTATTCTGGTTCCTTTGGACCTTTTACTATTTACCTCAACCCTTTGAGTCCTATTTTTAAGGTAAGAAGTCAAAAGGCTGAGAGCAGAGTCTTTAATTCCGTAGTGGCGCAATTTCCTGATCAATGTAGCATGCTCAACACAATCGAAGGCTTTGGAGAGATCGCAAAACACACCTAAGGCATCCTGCGACTCCTCCCATGCCTCAAAAATACTGCAAAGAAGTCCTATACCAGCATCCGTTGTGGATCGACCCTTAGTAAATCCGTATTGATTATCATGTAGTAAATTATTTGAATTAAAATGTACTAGTAATTGTTTTAAAATATTTTTTTCAAATATTTTACTAAAGGTCGGTAGAAATGATATAGGCCTGAAATTCGTGGGATCCGATTTAGTTCCGGCTTTGAATAAAGGAACAATCTTGCTATGCTTCATTAAGTCAGGAAAAACACCATTTTTTATACAGTCATTGAAAATCATTGCTAAATGAGGAGCTACGATGTCAATTATTGATCTAATAATTTTTGTGGACATGCCCCAGAGATCAGCAGTATTTTTAATACTCAACAATTTAAAGGTATCAATAATATCTCTGGGGTTAATTTCTCTAAACTTAAAATTGACATCACATTCCTTTACATTGTCTCTGAGTAGCTTTTCGGCAGCTTCAGGCGAAGAATTTAAATTTTTTGTGGTTGAGACCGGAATGTCAGCAAAAAACTTTTCAAAGACCGTCGCAACTTCTTGATCATTAGTAATCTTTTTATTTTCAAAGTATAATTCAAAATCAGAGCTACGACAGGTGACATTTCCAGTCTCACCAGCTATTACCTGCCATGTTGTTTTGATTTTATTTTTAGAGTTTTTAATTTTATTTTTTATATATAGGGCTTTAGCAGCTTTACAAACTTTTCTGAAGGTTTTTGAGTAGTTTTTAACATATGCTTTAAATACTTCACTATTGTTAATACGCCTTTCATCATATAAGTCATATAATCTTTTCCTACTTATTTTTATTCCTTTTGTTGCCCAATTAATAAATTTAGTTTTTTTATTACTGTTTCTAACCGTTTTAGAAGTAAATATTGAATTAAATTGAGTTCTTATCACCTTAAATAATTTATTAAAAGCTTCATCAGAGCTATGTGACCTATCCAATAAATGGATATTTGAATTTAATTTACTTCTAAATTGCTCAATACGTTTTGTGGTCACAGGAATAAACACAAAATTTTTCTTCGCGTCACTGTCACATTTCATATTAAAAGAAGCTATTTGTCCACAGTGATCAGAACTTAGCTTATTAATTATTTCTTTTTTATCAGGAATAAGATTAGTAAATATGTTGTCAATACAAGTGGCTGTAGTTTCACAGACCCTTGTAGGTTCCTGAAACAAACTGTGAAGGTTATACGATTGAAATAAAGATGTGAATCTAACAGTAGTGGAGGTTAAATCTAATAAATTAATGTTAAAATCACCACATATAATAACCTTTTTGTTAGATGCACATACTTTTGACAAAATTTGTTCCATTGTTACTTCAAAAGAATCGTATAACCCTGATGGAGGCCTGTATACGCCCACAACGATTAGATGGCTCAGCTCTATGAGCCATCTAATCGTTGTTACCATCTATCAATGTCCTTTTCGATGAGGCCATTAATATGAGCCTAAACATGAAACCTCCACTTTGGGTTTATACGAAGCTCGGTTCCTATAGAATCCAGGTGATGCTGCAGCAGCAGCATGTAAATATTTGCTGTTTATACTTTATCTACTTCTTCTTAGTTGTCGCAATTAAAATGAGCCCAAACACGAAACCTCTGCTCTAAGTTGGCGAGGAATTGGATATCCTATTGATTACCAGGTGATGCTGCAGCACCAGGTCAACTTTCCATTATTATGTGTATACGTATATTATTTATTCACAAATATCACGAACTAGAATGAAATATAAAACCCATCAAACGACTACAAGTTGCTAACGGCCTTTCATGAACCAGATAAACCCTGATTGTCCAGCACTGAGCAGGCTGATGATGATGAATTATAGCTAAGAACACTCTCGATCATGTCAGCTTTCAAACAAAAAAACTAGATCAAAATCGGTCCACCCGTTTGGATGCTACGATGCCACGGACAGATACACACACAGACAAACAGACAGACAGACAGACAGACAGACACGTCAAACTTATAACACCCCTCTTTTTTGTCGGGGGTTAAAAATATGGAGATCATATTAATATTATTGTCTTCAATTAAATCGTCATTTGTTTGTACATAAAATTAAAAACCAGCACATTACGTATCGGGTCACGCGCAATATAGGGCTCTGTAGTACCGCTAGTTTTTGATAATTTTTGTATCGTCAATGAACGTACATTTGTAACGTGTTTTTCACTACCAACAATACCATCTCAGTTACGTTCAAAAGAGTTTGAACGAAAAGTTTCTTTACTTACTACGTACTTCTTCGAATACATTCTTTTAGTTGATCGACTATTACTCAATTACTTATTTATAGAAGTTTTCTTAGCCGTGATAGTTTTCCTTTAAAGTCAGCATAATATCTCCTACTCCCGCGAATTTTTCCACATTTCCAGAAGCAACCTGAGCTAAACAGCTAAACCTGAGCCTGAAACCTGAGCTAAAACAATTTGAGCTAGTGGAAGGGGGGACACTGGACTCTAACGATTTTTTCCACTTTAAAACTTCATATTTCACAAGTGGATCCCTAAATCGGAAAATGATCTTTGAATACTCTGAATAATATTTTTTTAAAACGTACCCGACGCCGACCCGTAACGACACCCCACACGATAGGATGAACGCGTAAAAAAATCACCCCCACTTGATGTGTATGGGAAGGTACCATAAAAAAAAATAAAGATTTTACATACCATTTTGTTGCCATCATTAAGATAATATGCATACAAGCCGAATTACAGCTTTGTAGGACCTATAGTCTCCGAGAAAAACCGCGGATAGACAGACAGACACACAGACGGACGGACAGACCGAAACTATAAGATTTCCTTGTTGACTACGGAACTCTGATATGCTTTTTGTTTGTAGAAAAAAGTATTTTTTTGTTCAAAAATAAACACCTTTTTTTTGGAGAAAAGTTTATTTTTTTAATAAACCCCATTGATTTTGAAACTGACACTGGTACTTAAGACTTTTTTGGGTCCCAGTGAACAAATCAAGATGCATCCCATGACTGTTGAAGGGTGGGGACGGGGTCCATACAAATTCCCCCATAGGCCTTTGGATTCATCTATTTGTACTATTTTTCCGGGTCCTCCTATTTTCTCACTTGCTTGGTTATTTTCCAGCTCATAAATAACAATTGTTTCTCGGCAATAGCTGTACCAGTCCGCCACAGTTTTCATGGAAATCACAGGCTCATCTTCGGTAGCAAGTTGTTTTTGTACTTGCATATAAGACAAGCCCTCGCTAAAAGCATACATTATTTGAAATGCTAACGTGATGCATAACCTCACATTTTCAAACCTTTTTTGTACCTTGTACCCGGCTCACACTCCTGTTCCTGCAGTTGCTCTTTCTGCAGCGGAATCTGCCAAATTGGGTTTCGGTAGACAGCGTCATTGGCCTGTGGTGTATATGACACATTTTCTGCTTAGGAATAAATCCTCTCTCCTCAGCAAACTGGATACACTGCTGTACCGTCCCAAGTCTTGTGAAGATTTTTTTCCAGTTCCACATCGACCTAAAACAAAAACAAAGCAAGTTGAATGACAAGTTGAAAGAGAAAGATTTACATAACTCCCAGCTACCCAAAGTACAATAACTGTTCTCGGGTGTTTACGAAGTGTTTTTGAAGCAAAACAAGGCTGTGGTTGAGTGAAGGATGTATATTTTTCATCATAATGCAGCCTCCTGCTTCGGAATTGTACTCTAGGGGTTGGCAAATTCGTTTTTGGGACCATGTCCGTCTGTCACGTCTCATACCTCATACCATCCGTCTCATACCTAGAGAAACCCCCCCCCCCCCCCCCCCCTATAACATGAAATATATTTATATAGGTACGTATTATAAGAATCCGTAATAAATTATTACATTACCTACTTAAAATTGTTGGGCTTGATTCTAAACTTTAGCCTACTAACCTCAACTCTTCCGAGTAATAATGGACTCGCCTTCCCGATGAACCAGAAGGGGTTGCTGGCTCATGCAAGTCTTCAGATGATGTGGAAACTGGCATGACGAGATCTGCCATCCCACTAGGACCAGCGATCCCACTAGGACCAGCCATCCCACTAGGACCAGCAGGCGAAGTAGGCACAAGCAGCTCACTTGCGCACTACACAAAGGCACTGAAAAGGAGGCCGTAACAAGCGGCTCAACAGAGTCCAACACTTGCACTTCACTCAACTTTTCAGGCGATTCAGCGGAACTCGAAGACTGGGGCTTCGGAGACGCCATGGTAGTCATACAAATGTAGTCAGACAGGAGTATGGTAAAACGATCTCGACTGCAAGGGGGTTATTACATTATCATTTATATTGGATCATTTCTATGATCATATATAGGATCCAATATACAGGGTGCAATGAGGGATTTTCCTATATTTTTAATTTGATTGTCAAACAGTTTCCATTTCAGTAACTAGATGGCGTATGGGTAGACAACTATCGGTAATACCAGGGAATACCATCAATAATTGCTACAAAACTGGGCAAAAGAATGTAAAACTTGAAACATTTCAATTTGAAAAAGACGCAATAATATTCCAATGAATCGGATAATAAAGTTATTATAACGATGTTTTAGCTAAAACTCACGGAAGAAATAGCCCTATTTACCGATATTCACACCAAATGTCACAGGAATTATACATTTTGCTTTTGACAACATCTTACCTGTTCTTGTGCAAGATAACGGATATTTAATGGCTCATATTTTAACATCAAAAACCCAAATAATACAATTTGGGAAAAAATAATAAAAACCACACCAACAATAAAAAGTAGAAGAAGTTTGAAAGTGACATGCCCGCCAAAAATCTTTCAGTTGTCAGTTTTCAGTTTGACGTGTCAGCGTGTTCCTAAACTGTTACCAATATACTGGCCTAATAGCTTAGGCCAATGAACGCTTAGGTTTAGGATATTTTGATTTATGTCACACTTGACAGTACACTGATATTTTTTGGAAACACAACCCATATGTAGTCAGTGGTGCCAACCTGCAGATAATTTCAGATCGGTGAGGAACCAATAGAAAATCTAGAAGTGTTTATCCTTACGCCATCTAGTTAAGATTATTAAAAATAAAATTAAAAAATATAAATGAAAATCCCTCATTAAATTTACCTGCCAAATTTTTTTTGGGGCTTAGGTATCATTAGGTGAGTCCATTAAACCAAAAAAAATAGGGTGTTAATTTTTTTACAATAACATATTTTATCCCAAAAAAATCGATGCACAATGGTCACTTCATAAGTTAATAATAATTGCGATATTGCGACCGAGCTAGTACATCGCGTCGCACAGATATCCAGTCGAGACCGGTTATGCGTAGGGGTAAAGCGGGGGTGACGCGCGGGGTGGGAGGCGGGAGGCCCGCTGCCCGCCGCGCCGGTCGCCGGCGACCGTTTAGTACCACGCGCGTAGTTGTATAGCTAACACGTAATTATTTTGTTTGTCACGGCGCCCCCGGCCCCCGCGCTTTAATTAGTGTCTGTTACAATGTACCCTAACCACGATCGAGTGTTATGAAATGTGGAGGTGCTACATTTTGAGTGGCGAAAGTTTACGCGGAACCCAGAAACTGTACGAGCAAGAAAGCGTTCCTCGTCTTCGTAACAGCTGTGAGCTGATTGATGATTCTCGAATGCAGCAGCTGTACCCTGAATCTGAATCGCGAGACAATCAAAGACTCGGATTATGGACAGTTCGCACTTCGCAACACCTGCACACGCCTAGCCAGCCTCGAAGACATGCCTCTGACGAGGTTAAAAGTGACAAAGTTGTGCCTAACAAACTTTTAAAGTCTTAAAGACAATGTGCAAAACGCGCTAGACTTTGCTTAGAGCAAAACGGATTGCAGTTTGAACTCGTTTGAACTATGCTAAGTGTAGACAAGATGGAAGTAAATAAGATTTAGAGGTGGGTTGTTTTGATTTTTATTTTTTAATTAGTTGTACTGTGTACATAAGTTAATTGAATTTTTAAATACGCCTAAATGCAAAGGATGTGGTTTAGATTTATTATAAATTTCTAAAGTGCTTATTTTTCGTAATTAAAAAGTTGTAATTTTCCATTCTTTTGATGTGTATCAATTAATTTTATTCTAAACATACCTGTCTACGTCCTTTACATTTGAAGGTCCTAAGTTCGTCAAAGTATGAAGGGAAAATTCGCAACTTATGATAATAACAAGAATGCAGTGACGGATTAGCCCTTAATCAAATTAAGCAATTGCCTAGGGCATCACGTCTGAGGGGGCACCAGAAGAGTAAAGGTTCAAAAACCGATTCTAGTTGAGATACGGATAGGGGGGCCCACAGGCATGGATTGCTTAGGGCATCAAGTAGTCTTAATCCGTGGGCCCACAGGCATGGATTGCTTAGGGCATCAAGTAGTCTTAATCCGTCACTGCAAGAATGTCAATGGAAGGGTGGGGCGGGGCCGGGCCGCGCATGTGTCCATATTTAGTGGTGTTTTGTAGGATAACTTTCGGAGGCTATATCTCAAAATTTTAGTACTCAGTGATTATAAAAGAAGAAATACGTGTATTTTTATTTTTAACAAGGATCAATATATCAAAATTTGGCAGGAAGGTTAAATTGCACCCTGTATATGATCATTTGATCATATCTGCATATTACATTATCATATTTCATTGATCCTATTTTACGTCATATGTGGTTTCAATAGCCAATGGAGAGCGCTAACGCTGACAGGTATTGACGTCAGTGTTACTAGATCTCAGAGAATTCGATTTGTCAAAAGACATCGTCATTTTTAATATGTTTTTTGTTATTTCAGCAAGATTATCCAAGTATATAATTAGAAAAATAATTACATTACATTATTTGAAACATATTAACAAACAAGAAATTAAAAACTCTTTTTTATATTAAATAACTGGCAACACCTATTTCTATGACCGTATTGGATCCAATCTCTCAGCAAATGTCAAAAATCTATGATCAAGGAAGAAATGAATCATATGTCTATATTACATTATCCAATATCATTGACTCAATACTCACCGAGGCGGCCATTTTTAAAAGAAGAAGAAGACTCAATGATCTCGGATCCAATTTAAATGATAATCTAATATGGGGGATAAGAGCAACAAACGATGACTGACATTTCCATTTTCCAGACACGAGTCGACGCATAAAACAAAATGGCGTCGGTGCGTTTCGTTGTTGCACAGTAGAAACACGATATTTCATATTTTACAATTAAATTATTATTCTTTTCAATAAATTACACGTAAATACATAAAATTTTACATTACCAAAAAGACCCCAAAATTTTGTCTACATTGACTGCGTAGAATTAACTTTCACGTAAAGAAACGCAAATGACAGATCGTAGTTTTATAAGGTTGGTAGTCAGTCAAAGTAGTAATCAAAAATCTAATATATAAAATTCTCGTGTCACAGTTTTCGTTGCCATACTCCTCCGAAACGGCTTGACCGATTCTCATGAAATTTTGTGAGCATGTTGAGTAGGTCTGAGAATCGGTCAACATCTATTTTTCATACAAAAAAAAATATATATGGCAAAACAACGTTTTCCCGGGACAGCTAGTGTTGATATAATTTTGCGATTTATAATAATTTATTTCTCGAAAACTACTAGGTTGCTTCAAAAACCGACTTCACGGAAAGACTTCTTGCATTGTGTAGTTTCTAACAAATAAATATGAAACGCCAGACCAGCGTCCCGTAAAGTACAGTTTATCCTATGTTACTTCTAATACCTCTAAGAATATATGTACAAAGTTTTATGATGATTCGTCAGGCGGAATAGGGTCCCGTTTTTAACTTCAGTCGTTCGGAACCCTAAAAAGGGAAAAAAATACACAATTTGTTGTATCTAGGAGCCTTTCTGAAATATTAATTTTATTTAATATAAATAAAATTTATATTCCACAAGAGACATGTAACAAAAGTACAAAATTAAAGCTGCTAGACAGCTAAATTTTTTACATAATATATGCAACTTAGTGAAAGTAGGTACTTAGCCTGCGATTTAGCCTGGAAACATTCAACAAAGTGTTAGTTTAGAGTCCCCTTTAACTATTATGTTACGGTTTCACTTCTGGAGTACCTTATTCCGGCAGAGACCATCAACAAGGCCCCGTGTCTGTACGGCCAACTGCTGCAGCCGGTGACACTGCTGCAGTCTTGTCTGGCAGATGTAACACATCCAGCACTCGCTGTCCCTAACCTTTTATTAAAAAAACACAAATCAAAGTATAAGTGATATAGCTTTTTATTCAGTCTGGGAGATCAGACAATGGGTTCTTTTAATTTTGTTATTCGATTTCTAGATAATGAAAACGTAGTATTTCTATGTAGTTTGTGATAATGAAACTTCGCGCGAACCTTATGCTTTGGCCAACAGTTATGACCGGAGCCTCAGAAAACATTTACCCGATCATTAGCACTACGAGCATTAGCATTTGTTTACGTACCTTATAATTTGCCAGTTGCTCATAAAAGTAAAGCAGATCCATTCTATAAATGTTAACAGTTCTTTTATTTGTAGATAAGCATATACAGCAACAAGTTTTCTTAAACATTTTATAACCTTTTCGTGATGAAACCTTGAAAACTGAACCCTGGTTCTAGAGGACGCCCCATGGGCCGTGTATTATATTTCTTTACGGGACTGAGGAAGTTACGTGACACAAAAAGCAATATTCATACTTTTTGTTAATTTCTTAGTATTTTTTGCAAATTGTTTACACTTCTTCTTCTTCTTTTTTAATTAATGGCTCCTTTGTGAGTCGCCAGTATCAGAGTGTTTTGGCGAAGACTCTGCTTTATGAAATGGCTTTATGAAGCAACAAGGTTATGACACAGTATAGCAATATGACATATCCCTACAGTAGTGAAACGAATGTACTTGCGCAGAGCAACGGAGGGGTACCCGCGGGGAAGCGGGCGGCGCGGGCCCGCGTACACTAACTCGCGGAGTTTGTGTACCTGCGCCCACAGGGGTGACGTTGGCGCGTTGTCTACGAATTTTGTGTTGTAAAACGATAACTTATCTTATAAACAATGGGATATTATAATAAATGTTCAGTGTACGGATGTAAATCTGATTCAAAAAACAAAAACGATTTAAATTTTCATAAATATCGGCTCACAGTTTACACTAATATTGTGTTGGCCTTGGCGGCATGTATTTGCATCTCTGTTTTATTGTTTACGTTGTAAGAAGTGTAACAAGGAGAGAAACAATATAGAATAAATTAAAAATCTGTCAAATACCCTGTTATATAATAACCAGCCGTGCCAACTGCTGTTCGCCATTTTTAAATTTTCGTATTAATACGAACGATAAATTATACAAGGAAAATCAGGAACATCACAATTCACATAAGGAGAAGAGCAATTATTTACATCTCACAAGATAATTTCATCACTATTATATGCTACACTGCAGCTGCTTCGATGAGAAAGTACCTACTAAGAGGTCAATCACAAATATAATAAGTATTTAAAAACAACTTTCCCAGACGCCCAGTTGCTCTTGCGAAAACATTTTTTTTCCCCATCCAATATTACTACACCGGGAGGAAGTCTAAACAGACAGGAATCCAACAGGAATCAGAAAATTGCAAGATACAAAAGAACCTTCATTGCAGCCTTTCAGTGTGCTTCGTTTCAGTTTCTCGGACTCTGCTGTTTATTGTATTAAAAATAGGTGTACATACTATGTTGACATCGTTTTCTATCATTTATTATATGTACCGTACATACAGTAAGTACCTAGTATAAAGTAAAAGGTTGAGGTAAGGTAAATTATTTATTTATTTATTTATTTATTCGGTATAGTAACAGACAGCAAAGTAAGTAATACAGTTAACAATAATAAACAAAAGAACAATTTACCATGCAGTCCAATAAATAAAATAAAAAAAATCAATAATAATAATAGCAAATGTCAAGTACATACTCTAATAATTACACTAAAATATTTAAATAAGTAATTTAACAATTATTAGAATTGCGACTGTCACAGACACACATGTTTTTAATACAAAGGTAGGTACTCAATATCATTAACTACAAAACACAAAATTATAATAAAAATAAATTCATTGCGACCAAGAAGCTTAACATATTGCGACATCTAAGATAAAAATATAATAAAACAAAGAAAAACTCATACATTCCCTAAAATAAGTCAGACTTGAGGATTATACTAATATTAAATTAAATTCATATAAAAATAAAGTTATTTGTAAGAGATGTCAATAAATTAAAATATTAATAACAATAGGAAAATATACAAGTTCATAAATTAATTTAACAATAATAATTCATAGTAACAAATAAAATAAGAATTTAAAGTAGGTATGTCAATTATTAACTAATTAGCTATATAGATTTAAATAAAGTTGAACTTAAATAATAATAATCAAATATTAAAAATTTGTTGTTTACAATTTATATATTTTTAATTAATTTATTTTTAAAAGATGGTAAGCTACTAAAGAATATGTCATAATCAGAACAAATATTATTGTAAGATGTACACATTCGAACCAAAGGATTATTTTTTGATACATTATTTTTACATAGTGGGATGTCAAAGAGTTGTGGTATACGCACGGATCGAGTAGGTATCTTTATAGAAATATTTTTTAACATTTGCGTGTCTAAGGTACCATTTACTATTCCATGCAAAGTACATAAATCAGAGATTTGCCTACGTCCTTCCAGACTCATAAGACTGAATCTTTTAAGTCTCTCTTCATACAAAGGTACTTTCTTTCTAATTCCACACTTTATGCAAAGAAGTCTTATAAATCTACGCTGAATAGATTCTATCCTGTCAATGTGGATATGATACAAGGGATACCATATCGTTGAGCAATACTCAAGGATAGATCTGACCAGGGAAACATACAATATGATCAATGTCTTAGGGTTCTTGAAAGGTTTAGCTGTGCGGTGAATAAATGAGAGCATTTTATTAGCTTTACTACAAATATAATCATAGTGATGTCTAAATGATAACGATGAGTCAAATATAACACCTAAATCCCGAACTATATTTACTTGAGTCAATGCATCATTACCAATTGTATAACTAAATGAAATTGCTTTTTTGTTTCGTGTAAATGATATCACCTGACATTTTTTATATTGAGCGACATATGATTTAATGAACACCAAGCTACCATGGTATTTATATCTTTCTGAAGAGCTGAACAATCCTCGATATTACGAATATGACGGAATATTTTAAAAATCATCAGCATATGCCAGACATTCACTCATTATCTCCCACAACAAATCATTAATAAATATAAGAAACAGAAGAGGACCCAGATTCGAACCTTGGGGTACTCCAGATGTAACCACAAAAGGGACCGAGTCATATCCTCTTAATGCAACCAATTGTGTTCGATTTTTAAGGTAAGAGGTCAACCAGCGAAGTAAATTGCCATGTATGCCTAGGTGTTGGGCTTTTGTGAGTAAAATGTCATGGTTTACGCGGTCGAATGCCTTTGAAAAATCTGTGTAAACTGCGTCTGTCTGCATTAAAGGCATTACAAATGTATGTAGTGTAGGTCAATAAATTAGTCTTGGTAGACCTATTGGACACAAATCCATGTTGTTTCGGGCTTAAAATGTGTTTTAAATGGTTGTGAATTTCAGTGTGAACAAAACTTTCTAAAATTCTTGCAAACCAGCTAAGTATGCTTATAGGACGATAGTTAGAAACTGACTCTCTGCTATCATCCTTGTAAATAGGCGTGATTCTAGCTATTCTCCATAGAGATGGAAAACAACCTTCATTTAATGATTTATTGAAGATCAAAGTCAAAGGCAATGCTAACGTTGAAGCACAGAAACGTATAAATATAGGCGGTATTCCATCAGGACCAGCACCCTTTGATAAATCAATAGCTTTCAATTTATGCAAAACGTCATCTAGTTTTATACTAAAATTAGATATTGTTAGATGGGAAGAGTCAAATTTTGGTATATAGTTTGCTACTGTAGTATTTTCATATACCGACGAGAAATAGTCAGCGAATAAATTAGCAATGTCTTCACCGTTGTTGGCTGTTCTATCTTGATAGTGCATTCTATTAGGAATATCCTGAGTATTTATTTTTATTTTAGTATAACGCCAAAACGATTTAATATTTATTGATAAATCACATTCAACTCGTTCAATGTATGATTTAAAACAATCGTGCATCACATCTTTAACTCTAGACCTTAACATTGAATATGTATCATAGTCTCGGGGATTTCCAAATTGTTTAAATCTGCGATGATACTTATCCTTAGTTTTAATGAGTTTTTTAAGACCTTGTGTAAACCAAATCGGGTATTTATTACTTCGTGCCTTAGTTTTTGGGGTATGTTTTTCTATTAGTGAATAGAGAGCATCATAAAAAAGATGTACAAATTCATCACAACCAAGAGATAATGCTTGACTCTTCCAATCAATTTTAAGAAGGTCATTATTACATTGACTGAAGTCCGTTCTGTGGAAACAATATTTTTCAAATGAAGAATTAAATGTCAAGGGTTTGAATGAAGCTAAATTTAAAGTAAGTTCAAAGGGAGGGTGATGTGAATCTTCTTCTTTCGACGACCTCCGTGGCTCAATGGTTAGAGTGTGTGGCAACTCAAGCCGGGGGTCGCGGGTTCGAATCCCGCCGATGGAACAAAAAGTTTTTCAATGTTCCTGGGTCATGGATGTGTATTAAATATGTGTATGATATAATAAAAATCTTAAATATATGTATAGTATAAAAGTATTAAATATATTTCCGTTGTCTGGTACCTGTAACACAAGTCCTTCAGGTACTTAGCACGGGGCCAGACTGACGTGGTGTAAAGCGTCCATAGATATTATCTGGCCAACTAATCGGTGTAGCAGATATAATTTTAAATGAGTCACTGTCTGTGATGACCAAATCTAAAAGCCGATTATTAGAGTTAAGTATCGAATTTATTTGACGTGTCGCCGTACTATGTTTTAGATCATAAATGGCTTTGGACTTGTCACTAGTACAATTCAAGGGACACCCAGTATCCCAACACCAAGTAATATCAGGCAAATTAAAATCACCTAAAATACATGTCACACTGTTTGTTTTCGATGAGTTCAAAACCTCACTACAAGTATCTACAAATTGTGTTAATACGCTACATGGAATATAGTCGAGTACATAGACAAGGCATAAGTTAAGTATTGTAGATCTGTTGATTTTAATCTGTAACCATAGATCCTCCATCAGACTACACTGCCAATCATCTCGAACAACATAATTAAGATCCTTAGACACAGCAATCAGCACACCACCACCATGGTGTTTATTATAGTGATTGAGAAAAAATTTACTCCGATCCCTTCGTATCACATTGTATCTATCATCAAACAGTTCTGAGGAATAGACAAAATCATCTAACCATGTTTCACTAAGACATATAATATCATAGTTGTTAATTAGAACTTCATTATAAACTTTATCCACTTTTGTCTTTAAGCCTCTCACATTCTGATAATAAATCGTTAATGCCATAATAATTAAATAAAATAAAACTAAAATCTAATTACAAATTAAAATATGATAATACGGAATAAATTAGTGTATGAGTTGAAGGCTGTCCGAGTTTTTGATTAATGTCATCGGCGAGTCATGGGTCTTTCTCACATAAATTCTTCCATTTCAAACCCATATAAATTGGTAGGCACACTCTTTGACCTTGCGACGCGCCATTGCATGTAGCGATTTATTAGCGGGAGAAAGATGTTCCGATATGTAAACAGGTTTTTGGTCACCAGCAAGTCCTAGCAGAGCAGTATTAAGTTTATTCTTTGAGTTTGCTTTGTTATATCTGTGAACTGCTGAATAGAAATCATCACGACATCTAACATTTCTGAATTTAACAACTATACTCCTAGGCTGCTTGCTCTCTTTATTTTGTTTGGCAACTCTAGTGCAATAGACCAAATCACCCTCATTCATTTTGTGACCAATAACATTAGAGCATTGCTGAACCAAATTAGATAAGATTTCATTGCGGTGTTCTGGTACGCCATGTATTTCCAAATTATTTTCGCGTAGATGTTGCTCAATATTATTAACACGGTTCGAAAGTTCATTAACCGAATTCTTAAGTGTAATATTTTCATTCTTAAGGGCTTTGTTTTCATCCAATAACTTTTCGGTATTCTTCTTTAAATTGTCATGCATAGAACTTAGAAAGTCTACGGAACTGCGCAGCTCTTGTAGCTCTTGTTTAAAAGCAGTTATTTCCGTTTTAATTATCTGTTTTAACATCGGTGATAATTCAAGTTTTAACGCTTTGAGCACTTCATCTCGGATAGTTTTAGCAAGGTTATCATGGGAAGGTGATGTTTCAATAGTTTCAATACTATCAATTTTAGTGAGTTTGCTACCCTTAGTACGAAGAGTAACGTTGCTATCATCAGACACCTGAGCAACGTTTCCTTCGGGTTTAGATGGCGATGAGTCCTTAATATTCCGTACAGGTGTATTTGTATTCCCAGCTTTAGGTTGCTTACTCACACATTCATAACACATCCAGTTAATGTAATCTTTAGACTTTGCACGAAAATTCTTCAATGATATATTGGCACATTCCAAATCATACATTTTATTACATTTCCGGCATTGCATAAAATCTGGCTGCGTTATTTTAGTTTTACACCCAGCACACATCTTAGATATTTTATTATCCATATTTATGAGTTGAATATTATCGTGTACTTTTTGCCTTAATAATTTTTCATAAAAAAGTAAAATGGTAGTCTATGCCCTCACTCAATGACAGCTGTCACAATCAATGTCACAATTCAATGTCAATTGTCAGAATCAGCTGTTCAGCCAATGGCTTGCAGGTTAAACAAAGACAAACCGTTGTTGTAATTTTATTTTTATTGGTTTGTTTTCATGATTTAAATGTAGTTACATATATTTATAACTATATTGTTCGTACTTTAATGTGGAAACAAATTTTATGAATGTGTAACTGTGCAAAACTTCTCCACTCAAAATGCAGCTTTAGGTTATATACACAATTTAACACCATGTAAGATAGCAATTTATCACTCGTAATCACTTATTTTTATTTTTTAAATAGGAGCTCTTTTCAAACAATGTTTACGTTTAGATGACATATTCAATCAATGTGTTTCACAGAATATTATTATTGATAATAATATTCTGTGAAACATAATTCACCTAAAGGAACTGTACAATATTATGCATGCAATCGGATCTATCTGATATCCTAAGAAATAAGATTGTAATTTTGTAAAATATTAAAGGAATAAGCATGACGAAATAAAAAACAAAACCTAATTAAAATTATTTAAGTACTTTAAAACTAATAACTTGCATGAAAACTTGTTTGTGGTTTGAAGTTCAAAAGCCTATATAAATAGAATAAGTTTTAAGTTAAGCGTGTAGTAAAGTGATCTAAAACAAAATTTACTTTTCCTGTATTGTAACATAATTATGGTACTTTCACATCAAAAATCTGTAATGGAATGTTCTGTAACATATTATTAGCATGAAAACTACTTAAATGGCATGTTTTGGACTTAGAAAAACCAAGAATATACCATAAGGGAAGCGTGTACCCAAGCAAAGTGCCAAAGCAAAAACAAACTTGTCTTCAATTGGAATATACTCTCACATACATTTTACTCTAGAATTTGAAAAGATATTATCTAACATACTTTGTTAGTTTAAAATAAAAAGTACCTGTTTATTTGTTAATCAGAAGTAAGTACCTACCCAAATCCGCTAGCCATTATTAGTTATTTGCTATATTATTTCACCATAGAATTGGACATGAGATTGAGCTGTATAAAATTTTGTAAGTACAAATAATAATATATGAAACGGCAAACACTAAAGTGGATTCAAATTAATCCTTTTGCCAACCATTTTAAAATATAATTTCTGTTATTAGTTCTTCTTCTTCTTTTAAAAATGGCCGCCTCGGTGAGTTGCCAATGTCAGAGTGGCTTAAAGGACTTATAACATGACAATAATTAAAACAGTGACAATTGCTGATTAAATATATTTTTTTTTATGACTAGTGACATAATATAATATACTTAATTAAATATTTTAATTTTATTATGTACATTGACATGAAATATTTATTATAAATTACTTATGACATTTTGTTTTACATTTTAATTTAATGAATTTTGACTACTAATTAATATTACTAATTCTTTAATAATTTTTATGATTAGTGACATTTTAATATAATTAAATATTTTAATTTTCTTATACAGTACATTGACATGAAATATTTATTATATTACGACATTTTGTTTTACATTTTAATTATAAGTTTATTTAATATTAATTAATTTTGATATTACTAATTATTATTACTAATTTCTATATTAATAAACAAATTGACTATTATATTAATAATAATTATATTGTAACATATTGACATTGTATTTTATTTTTTATTTTTATTGTTTTATTAAAATCTTGCATGTGTCTAATTACTATACCTACCTAATTTGTGAAACCACTTGAAATATACATATATTTGTTTCTCATTTCTTTTTTTCTTTTTACCATTCCTGCTCATCATAGTCGCTTACCTTGTTGCTTTTCCTACACCACAAAGAATGGAACTCGGGGCCAATCATAATGATGAGTATGTGACAATAAGGAGACGCCATAGTCTGAATTACGAGGATGCAAACTTGGACAACTCAATGTATTATAATTCACTTAATTCACCTACATCATTAAGCCGTGATCCAGAAATTAGCAGTCTCCCAAATCTATCTGTTACAATGAATGAGGAACTACAAGAACTGCGTGATAAATTTAAACATGTACAACTTCAACTAGACATAGCACATAAAGAAATAGAACAGTTATTATTAGAAAATAGCAATCTCTTAAAAAAAAATACAAGAATTGGAAAAGAGACTAAAGCTATTGAGTAAAATCCACTCAGAACCAATTAGCAGTATCAAAAAAAGTAATAAAAAGCGTCCTAACATAAATAGCTATTCTGTTAAAAGAAAAATTGACTTTCAAGAAGATGAAAACACTTCTGCGCATAAAACTAATGATAAGGAGAAAACAAATCAGGATCTCATAAGGGAACAAAAATCAGTGAATGATATTCAAAGAAAGTCAATCCAAAGAGGGAAATACATACATATATTAGGTGAACAAAATGTAAGTGGGTTATCTCAAAGATTAAGATACACTAGAAATAAAAAACAAAATAACAACTATTATAACATATTTTCTTTTATAAAACCTAATGCATTATGTAGTGAAGTTCTTGGATGTTGTGAATCTTTAAAATATACAATGACAGAGAGAGATGTCGTTATATTAGGAATGGGTACAAATGAAAAAAATCCATGTAGCTTTCTAAATAATTTAGCACTCGCTTTAGATAAGCTTCGTAAAGCACGTGTCTATGTCCTAGAAGTACAATCAAATGATTATCTTAGCGTCGAGACACTAAATAACCATATACAGTGTCTCCTAAAATTGCACAAAAACACCACCTTTATTAAAGGACAAAGGTTTTACAAAAATTATAATGACTACATACAAGACATAACAGAACAAATAAATTTTAATATCGATTATAGCGACTATGTTAATACTTATTTGCCATTTTACAACACAAATAAAATCATAAAACATAAAAAAACAACGGCTAAAACTAAGGACTTACAAAGAAATAAAATAACTTTCTATTTTAAAAAGGTTAACAAAGAAGTTTCTGCACCTAAAGTAGTAGATAAAAATATAAATAAATATAAAGAAAATGTCAAAGGTACAATACCATACTAGTTACTACTTCAAAATAATTAATAATAGTAATAAGTTATCGAATTTAAATATAGGACAAACAAGCAATGAAGATTTTTTTCGATGAGAACTTAACAATCTTTCACCAAAATATTGCTGGGGCTATAAATAAAGCAGAGTTACTTCACTTATCCTTACTAGATTTAAAAAAAAAAACAAAGTATAAATAACCTAAAAGTTATATGTCTAACAGATACATTTATTAAGAAAGGTTCGGAAAATTTACTTCAGTTGCAAGGATATAAATTATCTGCTGCTTTCTGCAGAAACGCTAAAAGAGGGGGTTCATGCATACTGACAGATAATTACTTAAATTAGCTTAAATTGTAAAGAAATAAAATGGATTAAAAATATGGGAATAGCGAATGAATTTGAATGCTGTGGAATAGAATTACTGGATCATAAATTATATGTTGTTTGTATTTACCGAACACCTCAAAGTGATACATATTCATTCTTTAAAAACTTAGATAAACTACTACATGACGCAAACAAAAAAAGAAAAGAAAAGAGTATAGTTTTAAGTAGTGACTGGAATTTAGACACTCTTAAAAATAACAAAAACACCTGTGAATTACGAAGTTTACTAAAAAATTACAATCTAACATCACACATAACATGCCCTACGAGATTATCATCCTGCATAGACCTAATCGTTAGCAATCTCAAAATGACAAAGTCAAATATTCATCACCTGGCTCTATCTGATCATGATACTGCTCAGACATTAACTATTAAAGTAAAGAAGACTCCAAAATCAAACATCACCTGGGAATTTAGAAGAGATTACAATGCTGATAATATTCGTAAATTTAAGGAATGTATTTCAGCCTTGTCATTTTCAGAGTTAAGAGAAGAAGAAAATGTGGAAGTTACATTCAATACATTTCATGATTAAATAGTCCTTTTTTATAAATTATGTTTTCCACTGATAAAAGTACGTAATAACAAGAATAGACAACGAACATTATGGCTAACTAAAGGTATAAAGAAATCATGTTTGGTAAAAAGAAAAATGTATTTAAAATGTAGAATCTCAAAAATAAATAATTACAATACAAAACAGCGTTTAATAAAATATAATGATCTACTAAAAAAATGTATATACAAATCAAAGCAAATACAAAACACTAAATATATAAATAATCAAAAAAACAAGTGCAGAGCAGGATGGAAGATAATAAATGAAAACTTAGGAAATAATAATGAAGATAATGACATTGCGTATATTAAGAAAGATATGAATGTGTATACTGAACCTAATGACATCTGCAAAATATTTAATGACTATTTTACTAATATAGGAAATATAAGACCAAAGAAAGGGAAAAGTACAAACGAAAAAAATACTTGTCCGATCAACACGAATAAAAACACAATTTTCTTACACCCTACAGATCCTCGTGAAGTCTATAACATAATATTATCTTTAAAGGATACCAATTCTGTGGGTTATGACGAGATACGGACAGATAGTATTAAGAAGTGTGCAGTACAATTATGCTATCCACTTACCAAAATTATAAATCAATCAATAGAACAAGGTGTCTTTCCTAGTCGACTAAAAATTTCAATTATTAGGCCTCTGTTCAAAAAAGATGATAAAACTGAAATAAATAATTACCGACCAATAACTTTAATTCCGATTTTAGCAAAGATCTTTGAAAAAGTCATGCTAAAACGTATTAAAAAATTCTTCAATTCAGAAAATCTGCTAGCTAATGAACAGTTTGGTTTCCGAGACAATAGCTCTACTACAGAAGCCTGTTTTTATTTGAGCAAAATAATACATGAAAGTTTAAATAACAAAATACCTATCACAGGGATATTTTTAGACATGACCAAGGCTTTTGACTTAGTTAATCATGACATTCTACTGGCTAAACTAGAAAAATATGGAATCAGAGGCAAGGCATATGACTGGATAAAATCCTATTTAAGTCATCGGAAGGTGTGTACAGTAATTACAAAAATTGTTGGTAATTTAAAAAAAACTTATAAATCTAGGTATGCATATTTAGACATAGGAGTTCCACAAGGAAGTATGATTGGTCCATTTCTTTTTCTGGTGTACATAAATGACGTCACAACTGCAACTAAACATCTAAAAATTCTGTTTGCTGATGACACTACAATCTTGGTCAAATGCCAAAACATATTATTTTACGAACAAGAATTAAGAAATGCACTCAATGATATAATATCATGGTTGATCAAAAATGACTTACAAGTTAATCTTAATAAAACGAAAATAATGCAATTTAAATATTATAATGCAACGCAGATACCCAAGAAAATCACTTATGACAACATTATTGTAGAGGAAGTGGAATCATTAAAATTTTTAGGACTTATGTTTGACCAGCATTCCAACTGGAAAGCACATGTTGACTATATTTGTAGCAAGCTTGACAAGTTCGTTTATGCACTGCAACGCTTAGCAAAGACTGTATCAATATCGGCAGCTCTATGTGCATATCACGGATATGTGTCATCCATCTTATCTTACGGTCTTATAATGTGGGGCAACTCTGTGGAATTTGATTCAGTTTTTAAATTGCAAAAAAAATGTGTTAGAGCAATTTGTGGTGTAGGGCCGCTTGAAAGTTGCAAACCCTTATTCCAAAACCTGAAATTACTTACGCTGCCTTGTATGTACATTAGAGACATGTGCATCTTTGTTAAAAAACATCCAAAATACTTTGTACAAAACAAGGATAACAATGTTGCAAAAAGATCACAACGTTATCCTAATAAATTAATCATGCCCAAATGTAGCAGCACAACGTTTCTTAAAAGTCCTTATTCTATGGCTATTAAAATCTATAATAACTTGCCAAAAGATTTAGAAAAATTAAGTTTCATTCCTTTTAAAAGAAAATTAAATGAATGGCATTTAAATAATTTTTTTTTTTTTTCTATTTTGGCAACTTGACACAAAGGATGCGTATTGTGCCACAGACAGGGTAAAAAGGTAAGGAACGGCGGAAGGAATAAAAGGAAACGGAATTTGGAAGAAAGTTAATTAAAACAGTGTGGTAAATAATTAAATTCTACAATAAACTAAATGACATATAACTTATTCTAAATATTAATATTATTTAATGATAAGTAATTAGATATACAATTATATACATATTTATCATTGGAAGCAAGTAGTATATTTACAGAAGTAGGAAATGGAATAGGGATTAAAGACAGTTTATTATACAGTTGGGAATGATCATGGAGGGAACACGATAGGATAATGTGGTTTAAGTCACCTACTTCTCCACAGTCACATAAATCATCATCTTTAACGCCAATTCTCCTAAGATGCGTTGGAATGCACATATGACCCAGTCTCATCCGAATAATTGATGTTGTTATATTTTTAGAAAGGAATATTTTAGAGAACCAGGGCTTAGTAGGGATCTCTGGTTGAATTTTACGATACTGTATAGCTTTTGTTTGACTACTCAAGGCCCACGACTTATTCCAAGATTTCAATAGGGAACTCCGTGCCAGAGCAGCCAAATCATGCGCATAATTATTAAAAGGGAACAAATCACCACTGAAAACAGCCTCTTTTGCCAATTTGTCGGCAATTTCATTGCCAACAATACCGCAATGGCTCGGTATCCATATAAATGTTATTGAAAAGCCTTGAAGTTTACATTGATATAGAAGGTTTCTAACTTGGACAATAATTGGATAACAATTTTTTGATTTAAAAGGAAATTTAATCAGGGATTGTAGAGAGCTTAAAGAATCTGTGAATATTAGAGTCTCCTTAAGCCTGCCAAGTAAAATATACTCAACAGCCTTAAAAAGGCCGTAACACTCTCCTGTAAAAACAGATGTTTCAGGCGGAAACTTTACTTTTTGTACAATATTATATTGTAAATGGTAGACACCAACTCCAATACAACTATCTGTAGTATCCTTAGATGCATCTGTATACATGTGGTGGTAACCCTGCCAATTGTTATTCGTGATGTACTTAAATATATTGTTAGCAAAATATGTATCTGTTTTTTGAATGCCAATGTCAAGTCTAATATCTGGCACAAGCGTTAGAGCTTCATATACTGAATCAAATAATGGAAAAGTTTGAGAACGAAAAGTGGGGGCGTCAATTACTAAGAATTTACGATAACTAGTAAGAAGTAAGGGATGAGATTTATGATGCCAGTATTTATTATTACTATGACACAGTTGAAATAAAGTTCTAAGTTTTGGAATTAAGGGATGATTTTTAAATTGATAACAACGAACAAAATATTTATCCGCCAGATATTGTCGACGGAGTTGAAGAGGAGGTTCGCAACATTCCAACTGAAGTGCGTTTATTGGAGATGATCTCATAGCTCCGCAGATTATACGCAAGGCTTTCGCTTGTATTTTGTCCATTTTTTGTAAACCAGTTACGCTACACGGCTCCAAAAGAAAAGTGCCATAATCTAGGACACTCCTAATTATTGCATTATAAATTAACTAGCTGTTGCCCGCGACTTCGTCCGCGTGGACTTCAGTTTATAGCGCGCGATGTCAACAAAATTGGTGTCAAAAGCTTTTATAAAAAAACCCTGGTACCCATTAAATCAATACAGCTGTGCAGTGTGCAAACAATAAGTACTTCATTTTTGTATGTTAAACTTTATATATTATGCCAAATTTTAAAACTTATTTAGCCCCCCAATTACACAACTTTACCCATAAACTATTTATCATTGATAGGTTTAGCCCCAATTTCACCAACGTCTGTTAGTGTTAACAGCTTGTTAAAATATCCTGTCTTCTCTTTCATTCATATGAAAAACGAAACAGCTAACGTGATACTAATTCGAGCATTAACTTTAACAGTCGTTGGTGAAATTTGGTATTAAGGTTACGTCACTGCCTGCACAGATAAAGTACTGAGTTATTTAATACCGTAGAATAGATATAACAATCGAAAAAAATCGAGACTTAAATGTAAGATGATACCACCTCTTATAGAAAGACTTTTGAGCAAGCGTCAGCGCGATGTAGAAGACGCACGGCGCCATCTATTATGAATTTTTTGAACAAATTTACGACCCTTACAACCCTTTTTTCCAGTAAAAAAGTAGCCTATGTCCTTTCTCAGGCTTTAGACTATCAGTATACAAAATTTCATTACAATCGGTTCGGTAGTTTTGGCGTTTGGCGTGAAAGCGAGACTGACAGACAGAGATACTTTCGCATTCATAATATTAGTACAGATTATGTGCACACTGCACAGCTGTTTTTGGGTATTTTGATTAATTAAGAGGATTCCACACCGCCCTTTTTTCCATACAAACGTTGTCCCCTGTTTCCTCCCTGGATAATGCTAGTAGAGTTATATTTTTTTTCCTGAATATCTACGGCCACTAATACAATGTCCCTATGTTTTATTTTTTTTTTCATAATTTAATTATTAAATAAGATATGAACGTTCAAAAACCCAAAAAATGGCCAGATTTTCCACTGTGTTCAAACGTCCAGAAAACAGATTTGGCTAGATTATACAAAAAAAGCAAAACATAGGAACACAGCTCAAGCCTTTTTTTAATCTTTAATGAAAAAAGTACTTAAATCGGTTAAGTTTTGGAGAAGGAATCAGGGGACAACGAATCGTTGATTTTCTGGATTTTCTGCAGTTGTCTCTATCGCGTTCTGCGGTATAGGCTTGAGGTAAGGGAGACAGCTATAGATATTACACGTACTTTTTTTTCATTTTTCTAGCCGCTGTTGTATCCTCTTAAGGGCCGCGCTACACCGGAATGGCAGCGGCGAGGCAAGCACTTTCAGCGCTGCCATTCCGGTGTAGCGCGCTGCGCGGCCCTAAGAGGGGTACCACTTACCAGGGTTTTAAAAAGTTTTTAAATTTGACACAAATTTTGTTGACACCGCGCGCTATAAACTAAAGTCCACGCGGACGAAGTCGCGGGCAACAGCTAGTTATGAATAAAAACAATAATATATAATAAAGTAGGTATGATTAGTTCTGTTATAATAATGAAGTAAAAAAAATAAAGCGCCATCTGTTTTCATATATTAGAATTAAAATGTTGATTGCTGATTGCATTGATATATTTTCTGGATGGAATATAGGCCAACACAACACACTCGAACTCCTTAGAAATGCAGTAGGAGTTCTATAAGATAAGATAGATTGATTATTATTATAGCAAGTGATAACATTATTAAACATAATATTCTAACGTATTAAAAACTATAAACAAAAACATAACAACTAATAAGTATGATTAGTTCTATGTTACAACGAAGTAAAAAAATAAAGCGCCATCTGTTGAATCGTATTAGAACTAAAATGTTCATTGCATCGCGTCGATATATTTCTGGATTTTTTATAATATTACACATAAAATATATTTAAGATTTTTGAAATATTATTTTAATACACATCCAAGACCCAGGAACATTAAAAACTTTTTGTTCCGCCTGCGGGACTCGAACCCAGGACCCCCGGGATGAGCGCTGGTCACGCGCAATGCGAAGTAATTTTCATCGATATTTTCATGGAAATAAGATATTTTCCCACATCAAAATGTAGCCTATGTCCTTTCTCAGACTCTAGAATAACTGTGTACAAAATTTCATTGCAATCTATTCAGTAGTTTTGGCGTGAAAGCGAGACAGACAGGCAGACAGACAGACAGACAGACAGAGATACTTTCGCAGTATATTTCGCAGTATTTATAAGTCGCGGGCAACAGCTAGTTATGAATAAAAACAATAATATATAATAAAGTAGGTATGATTAGTTCTGTTATAATAATGAAGTAAAAAAATAAAGCGCCATCTGTTTTCATATATTAGAATTAAAATGTTGATTGCTGATTGCATTGATATATTTTCTGGATGGAATATAGGCCAACACAACACACTCGAACTCCTTAGAAATGCAGTAGGAGTTTCATAAGATAAGATAGATTGATTATTATTATAGCAAGTGATAATATTATTAAACATAATATTCTAACGTATTAAAAACTATAAACAAAAACATAATAACTAATAAGTATGATTAGTTCTATGTAACAACGAAGTAAAAAAAAGCGCCATCTGTTGAATCGCATTAGAACTAAAATGTTCATTGCATCGCGTCGATATATTTCTGGATTTTTTATAATATTATACATAAAATATATTTAAGATTTTTGAAATATTATTTTAATACACATCCAAGACCCAGGAACATTGAAAACTTTTTGTTCCGCCTGCGGGACTCGAACCCAGGACCCCCGGGATGAGCGCTGGCCACGCGCAATGCGAAGTAATTTTCATCGATATTTTCATGGAAATAAGATATTTTCCCACATTAAAATGTAGCCTATGTCCTTTCTCAGACTCTAGAATAACTGTGTACAAAATTTCATTGCAATCGGTTCAGTAGTTTTGGCGTGAAAGCGAGACAGACAGACAGACAGACAGACAGACAGACAGACAGACAGAGATACTTTCGCATTTATAATATTAGTATAGATTTCATAGTAAATGGATGTGATCCCCACCAGACACCAGATAAACACCTTAACATATTTAGAAGCCGCTCACATTTGGAACAGACGTAATCGATGTGTGCGTTGCCATTTAATTTTCCATCTAAATATAGCCCTAAAAATTTGACTTTGTCTTTAACGGGAATTGGCACTCCATCATAAATAATAGTAATAGGAGGAGGCATACGCATACGGGTAAATAAGACGACGGAACTTTTATTGATGGACAAGTCTAAGCCATGCTTGTCCATCCAAGATTTTAACTGTTTCAAAGCGCTAATAAGATCTCTACATGCAATATTTATCGAACTATTGATTACATAAATAGCCTTGTCATCTGCATATTGAAGTAATTTTATGATACTTAAATCTAGACAATTTTCTAAGTCGGATGTGTATATATCGTAAAGTAGTGGACTTAAGACTGACCCCTGAGGAATGCCTTTTCGAACGGTTCTAGTTTCCAAAGAGTTATTTAAAATTATTATTCTTTCTATTAAAATATTAATAATGAAATTTACTAAAATTAAAGGCAAACCAAATTGAATTAACTTTTCCTTTAGGATACTTATAATAATATTATCATATGCAGAATTTATATCCAAAAAAGATGCAACAACAGATTTATTTTCTGTGAATGCTGTGCGTATATCTGTGGTTAATATGGCAATATTATCTATGGTACCTCTACCTTTGCGGAATCCAAACTGTGTATTGGAAAGGAGGTTATGTTTTTCTACAAACCATTCTAGTCTGTTTTTCGCTAAATGTTCCGCAATCTTTAATAAAACAGAGGATAGAACAATGGGTCGATATGATGTAGCCAAAGATGGGGGTTTGTTGGGTTTTGGTACTGGAATAACTTTTTGTTTTCTCCATGAAGTGGGTAAATTACCAGTTATTAAAATTTGGTTTATTAACTTGAGGTAGTATTGTAAAATTTCCTCATCAGCATGTTGAAAGAAAGAATATGGAATGCCATCTAAACCGGGAGAAGAATCTTTTAAGTTTTGTACTACCCCTTTTAACTCTTCTATTGTAAAAAGCGAATTTAGGTCTTCAAAATTTACATTTTGTAAAGGAGGAGGAGGTTCAATAGAAATAGTGGGAGGAGCTAAATTATCTAGAAACTCAGAAGCTAAAGAGTCAGATATAGGATGAGATGGGGTAGTGAATGCAGATCTATACCGTCTTATGTTTTTCCATACTATAGTAGGATGAATACCTGGATTTAATGATAAGCAAAAATTTCTCCAACTAAGTAACTTCTTTTTCCTGAATAATTTCTTAGTATCCTTAACGCAATCAAGATATAGCTGATAGTTGGCTATGTTTGGATTTGTATTATATTGTTTTTCAATCTCTTTCCTATTCTTAATGGCAACTGTGCATTCTTGATCCCACCAAGGTGGAGATGGTGTATGATGACGTGAAGTATTTTTTTTTGGAAATGATTCATCAGCAGCTTTTATAAATGCTGCAGTCAAAGCCTCAGCACATAGTGACTCATTTTCTGATGATATTTCAGGAAGAAAAGATAACTGATTCCTGAGTGAAGTTTGAAATTTATCCCAGTTAGAATTATTGTTAATATGATACTTTATTGATTCAGACTGATTCGATTTACTTTTATCTTTACCTGGAAATGATAGAATTATAGGAAAGTGATCACTTCCATGACTTGACTGTAACACATTCCAATGAAAAACAGATGATAGATTTGGTGAACATATTGACAAATCTGGTGCACTACAACCTTCATGAGGAGCAGTGCGCCGAGTAGGTTGGCCGGAATTGAGAATACACAGTTTATTATAATCTATTAAATCTAAAACTTCGTAACCCCATTGATTGTCTTTGTGACTCCCCCATGACTGATGCTGTGCATTGAAGTCTCCTAGAATTACTACTGGTTGTGGTAATTGGCTAATAATACTTTTTATTTCAGAGAAGATGTAATATGAAGGATGAGGTATATACAGTGAAACAAAACATATGTTATTTACAGATGCAGCAATGATTGAAAAATCAGAGTGATGTGATGGAAGAGGAATGTGATGAAATGATTGATGGTGTTTGATGAGCATGGCTGTACCACCATACCCATCTGATCTGTCTTCCCTGAGACAAGTGTAGCCAGAAATCCTGAAAAGTGATTCCGGCTTGAGCCATGTCTCTTGTAAGGAAAGAACAATAGGTTTGTATTTATTAATTAAAAAAATAATTTCGTGTTTTTTACTAACCACACTGCGGCAATTCCACTGGACTACGTTGTCCATTGTTGGAAGTGGTATTAATTTGTGATTCAGTGGTGAATATGGCAGCGTTGGACGGTGATAAAGATGATAATGATGTAATCAGTTTGTTTAATGCTAAAATTGTTTCTTGTATCGAATCCATGTTAATACCGGGAGCTGGATATGCAGATCCATTATCTCCTAATGGAGGATTATAATCTTTTATTAAGCTATTATGTGTTTGTCTGTCATACCCATTTTGTTGTTTCTGTGGCAATTTTGGTTGTTTGAAAACAGTTTTTTTATATGACCGTTGCATTAAATTCAAATTCTGTTTATTATTATTGTTGTTGAAAAATGATTTTTGTGTATTTACAGGTGATGATGATGAAGAAGTAGATGATATTAACACGTCAGAATATAATTTTGAAATGGGAGGATGTAACTTAGAAGCTTCTGAGTAGGATAGACAATTGTGAGCCATTGACTCCTTAATTGATTTTTGGCGTTGGAATTCTGGGCATTTTTTATCAGTTGCAATGTGCGAACCGTGGCAAATACAACAGTAAATAGACTCCTCCTCAACTGAGCAACTATCACCAGCATGCCCTTGGCCACACCTAAAGCATCTAGGTGTTGACCGACATTGGTTTTTGACATGTCCGTATCTACAGCAATTGAAGCACTGTATTGTAGGGAATATATATAAGTCTACAGGAAGTGCATTATAGCACATGAAGACTCTCTTTGGTAGCGTCTGTCCGTCAAATGTTATTACCACAGATTCGGTGTTATTAAATTGAGCGGTTCCATTCACTATTGTTTTTTTCTTTAACCTCCTAATTTTTAGTATTTCACCACATCCAATTGGTAAAGTAATATTATTTATAACATCATCATCGGACCAATCAGCAGGTATGCCTCTAACTAATCCTATTCTACTCACCTGAAATGATGGAATAAAAGATTTAAATTGTTCTGAATTGAATTGAGGGTTACTTATAAAACTATTGGCTTCATTATATGAAGAAAAGGCTACAGATAATCGGTTTCTGGCTATTTTCTTAATACTACCATCTACAATATTTTTAATGTTATTTGTTTTTAAGTAATGGCCAAACACTATAGGGTGAAAGTTTATGTTTTCATTAGGTGACTTTGGTACCTTTTGTATATGGACAATATACGGAGAGGAGTCTGTATCTTTATACAGCATCCTACCGACCCGTGAATCTAAGCCCTGGGATTTTTGAGTTGTATTCACATTTGGTTGAGTTTCAAGGATAATGTCTTGTTTAGGAATATTGTGGTTTTCGGTATCGCTAAGACACATGCAATTGATATCTGGCTTGGCCTTTTTCGGGTCTTTTTTTATTTTTTTCTGGCACTTTTTGCAACGCTTCCTAGGAATCGCTGGACGTTTTCTGGTATTTACAGAGCATGAGGTGTCGGTGTCCATGCTCGAATCGTTCGATATAGTAACATAATGACCAACGGGGGGACCAGGTCCCCCCGGGTCGGGCTCCTCCATAATATTCTTATGAGCTACGATATATAAATGAAAACTTACCAAATAAAATTAATATATACAAAAACTAAGAAAATTAAAACTAAACCTACACTATTTAATTAACTAATTATAGATATAAAAATAATTTTAAAATTTTCCGAAAAAATACCGCGTCCGCCCTTTGCGAGTTCCCCATTTAAATAATTGTTTTTATGAAGTAAAAGATTTTTTCTTCTTCTTCTTCTTTAGGTTATGGCGGCCTCAGTGAGTTGCCAATGTCAGAGTGCTTTTGTGTAGACTTTGCTCTATATTGCAGGTCTGGTGAAGAAACAAGGTACAGTATCTAATAATAATTTAAATTCTGTTGAATATACCTAAAACAAACACAAACATATAGAGGTTAGTAAAACATCACAATTTAATATTGTTAGAACAAATATATGTACACAGAATATCAATAAAAGAGGTATTTACAAAGCATAAAATTGATTTAAAATTAATAGGGCGAGGAATATTGATAGGAAGGAGGTCATAATATAGGGAGGACTGATTTTTAGGACAACAGAAAAAGATGTGGTCCAGGGAACCTTCATCTAGGCCACACTCAACAAAGAAAGATTTTTTCGTTGGTACTTATTTCTGACAGTTCTCCATTTATGACATGTGACATATTTTTTTTTTTCATATAATGGCACTTCGGCTATAACAATGGCCAGTGTCGAGTATAATATTATGGCGGGAAAACAATATTCTTTATACAATTTATTCTATACTATCGTCAGGTCAGTCAGGTCTAAAGTCTAGTCAAAGTCTAAGTATAAAGTCAATACAGTCAAGAAGTCAAGTCGGTCGATTCAGTAAAGTGGTAGGACGCTTTACTGAAACTTTTGATGGAGTTTTGGAGGGAACACAAAAGAGCACGTTTCTGGTTATTACATCACTTTCCTACACTTGTGCACGATAACGAATATTTAATAGTTAATATCCTACCAATATTACACATTAAAAACCCAGATAACACAATTTTAGGAAAATAATATAAAAACACAACATCACTCTTTCACATCCTTCCAAAAAACCCATGTGACATTTAGTATTAAGTACTTCTACTTCTTTCCTTCACCTTTTAGACTAAACTTTATAAAATATGACATTTGCATACTATTAGTTTAGTTGAGTGTTATGATTATGTATTTTATTATGAAGACCATCTAACTGTACATTTCACTCTGGCAAATAAATGATTATTATTATTATTATTATTAAAACTCACGGAAGAAATAGCCCTATTTATCGATATTCACACCAAATGTCACCGGAATTATAAATTTTGGTTTTGACAACATCTTATGATCTTACCTGCACTTTTGCACGATAACGGATATTTAATGGCCAATATTTTACCAATAATGAACATCGTTAACCCAAATAACACAATTTGGGAAAAAATAATAAAAACCACACCAACAATAAAAAGTAGAAGAAGTTTCAAAGAAACATGGCCGCCAAAACACTTTCAGTTGTCAGTTTTCAGTTTGACAAGATTTTATAATATCAGCGTGTTCCTAAAATATTACTAGTTTATTGGCCTAATCGCTTACTTCTTCTTCTTCTTTTGGCGTAAGCCTCCCCATTTAGGAGTTGTCAGCGTCAGAGTTAAGGCGAAAAATGTGAACAGTTATTTAAACGTAAACTGATTGCCATGCACTGGGCACGGGTGATGAGTGATGACTTCATGCGACCATGCAAATACAACATATAATAATGAAACAGAAAAAACAGAACAAGCAAAACTAAAGCAACTATTGTTTCTTAGCCTTTAAATATAAGTACACAGAGTAAATAAACATAATTAGCCTAATCGCTTAGGCCAATGATCGCTTAGGTTTAAGATATTTTGATTTATGTCATACTTGACAGTACACTGTTAATTTTTGGAAACACAACTCATATGTAGTCAGGGATGCCAACCTGCAGATAATTTCAGATCGGTGAGGAACCAATAGAAAATCTAGAAGTGTTTATCCTTACGCCATCTAGTTAAGATTGTTGAAAATAAAATTAAAAAATATAAATGAAAATCTTTCATTAGGATCCTAGCCAGAGCGGTAAATCGCGCGATTTTACCGAGCGGTATTATCGCTCCAGTGTGTGGGAGGCTTTATTCCACTTGACTAAATTAAGTTACAGAATGTCATTTTTTTGACATATGTTTGACAGTTCTCCTTTACCAGGCAGCAGCGCCTGCGCTCCCGTCAATGTCACGCACATGCCACATTTAAAGCCTTGTCAAAGTTGTCAAGCTGTAAAGTGTAAACAATTTGCAAAAAATACTGAAGAAAATAACAAAAAGTATGAATATTGTTTTTTGTGTCACGTAACTTCCTCAGTCCCGTAAAGCAACATAATACACGGCCCACGGGGCGTCCTCTAGAACCAGGGTTCAGTTTTCAAGGTTTCATCACGAAAAGGTTATAAAATGTTTAAGAAAAGTTGTTGCTGTATATGCTTATCTACAAATAAAAGAACTGTTAACATTTATAGAATGGATCTGCTTTACTTTTATGAGCAACTGGCAAATTATAAGGTACGTAAACAAATGCTAATGCTCATAGTGCTAATGAACGGGTAAATGTTTTCTGAGGCTCCGGTCATAACTGTTGGCCAAAGCATAAGGTTCGCGCGAAGTTTCATTATCACAAACTACATAGAAATACTACGTTTTCATTATCTAGAAATCGAATAACAAAATTAAAAGAACCCCATTATCTGATCTCCCAGACTGAATAAAAAGCTATATCACTCATACTTTGATTTGTGTTTTTTTAATAATAGGTTAGGGACAGCGAGTGCTGGATGTGTTACATCTGCCAGACGAGACTGCAGCAGTGTCACCGGCTGCAGCAGTTGGTCATACAGACACGGGGCCTTGTTGATGGTCTCTGCCGGAATAAGGTACTTCAGAAGTGAAACCGTAACATAATAGTTAAAGGAGACTCTAATACCTAATTAATTTTGTACTTTTGTTACATGTCTCTTGTGGAATTTAAATTTTATTTATATTAAATAAAATTAATATTTCAGAAAGGCTCCTAGATACAACAAATTGTGTATTTTTTCCCTTTTTAGGGTACCGTACCCAAAAGTAAAAAACGGGACCCTATTCCGCCAGACGAATCATCATAAAACTTTGTACACATACTCTTAGAGGCATTAAAAGTAACATAGGATACTTTTCATTTACACAAATATTTTTACGAAAAAAAAATTTTGATGTGGACTCGGACGAGAAAACGGGCAACAGCATATTTATATAGTATATTTATACGTCTTATACTTTTAATTGTAGATAAAAAATCATTTTTGTGTGACTCATAAAATATAATAAATATTATAATTCTGCAGAGTTTGTTTGTTTGAACGCGCTAATCTCGGGAACTACTGGTCCGATTTGAAAAATTCTTTCAGTGTTAGATAGCCCATTTATCGAGGAAGGCTATAGGCTATATTTTATCACGCTAAGACTAATAGAAACGAAGAAATAGAGGAAAATGTGGAAAAAACGGGGGGAAATTATTTGATAGGGCTTATTTGAACGCGCTAATCTCAGGAACTACTGGTCCGATTTGAAAAATTATTTCAGTGTTAGATAGCCCATTGATCGATGAAGGCTATAGGCTATATTTTAACACGCTAAGATTAGTAGGAGCGAAGAAATAGTGGAAAATGTGGAAAAACAGGGGAAATTATATGAAAGGGCTTATTTGAACGCGCTAATCTCAGGAACTACTGGTCCGATTTAAAAAAAATCTTTCAGTGTTAGATAGCCCATTTGTTGAGGAAGATTATAAGCAATATTTTATCACGCCAAGACTAATAAGAGCGAAGATATAGAGGAAAGTTTGGAAAAAACGGGGGGAAATTATTTGAAAGGGCTTATTTGAACGCACTAATCTCAGGAACTACTGGTCCGATATGAAAAATTATTTCAGTGTTAGATAGCCTATTTATCGAGAAAGGCTATATGGCTATATTTTATTATTCTACGACTAATAGGAGCGAAGAAATAGAGAAAAATGTGGGAAACGGGGGAAATTATATGAAATTGCTTATTATCTTAAGATTCTTAAGAACTACTGGAGCAATTTTTATTTTATTTGGCAAACATGAAGAATAGACCACGTTAAGGGACATAGGCTATTTTTTTTTTGCGGAAAAATGTACGGTCGCGTGAAATTCCTAAATTACGCAAGTGAAGCCGCGCGGAACATCTATATATAATAAAATCGTAGGAAAGTCAATGCTGTACATTGATTATTTTTGTACAAAAAATAATACTTGGGACGTGATCTACTATACTAACGCGGACGAAGTCGCGGGCAACAGCTAGTAAAATATAATATTGTAATTTATAGACTGATATCGACATTGGAGCAATTGGATCTTTGTTAGAACTATCAATCTATAAGAAGAAAAATATTTCCACAACACATCCTACCGCAGATAATATAAAAGAGGAGCCGGACATAAAGACTGAACAATACGATGAAGACGGTAATGTATACTATACTGTACTTTATGTATTCATATTCCAGATGGGCTACATTTGTAGTGTTCTGTTTGCCACGTAACTGCTCTGCCCCTTCTAACTTTGTGAAATTGAGTATAATGTATTTTTTTTTTTCCTTCAAATTTTTAACGAGGCTTAAAAATGCACTTGGCATCTATGCCAGCCTCATTGTATTATTCAAAATTATTAAAAATTAAACTATGCGACCCTTCATTGACAATAAATAAAATATTATTAAAGTGCGGGCCTCTTGCGAAAGAGGCGACGCCAAAATAATATTAATTTCCCCCCCAAACAACCCTCCTGAAAAAAACCGGCCCCTGAGACCACGATTCCGTCCACAAACCCCACAGTGAACACAAATAATGTATTTTATAATGATTATAATCTGCTAATCAATAATTAATAATTATTGATCAGTTTTTTAGTTTGTAATGTGAATTTTTTTTGTTATAGAAATAATTTAAGAACAAACTGTAGAAAATACAAATACGTATGGAGAAGATTATGCACCCATGTTAGAATTTGAAGATGATGATGTGTCAGATAGTGATGCTGTTTGCAAACAGGAATCATTGAGCGTTGACCGCATTGATGTTTGGCAAGGTTCAAGGCTTGAATTGAAATTAGTAAAGTTGAGTCAAAGTGTCATTGACAAGTATGTACGCCAAAGTCCCTCCACGCAGCACACAGCCACAGAAGAACATATTGGGGACAAGGGGAAGTGCGCTGGTGAACAGAGCGTAGATAATGACGACAAAAAGGCACAGTACAAGAGTCACAAGGAACAACTCATCTGTGATGTTTGCTTAAAAATGTTTCCGACTAAAAGCAGGTTGCTAAGGCACATCCGGACACATACTGGTGAAAAAACGTATAGCTGTAATATATGTCAAAAGATATTCTTACGAAGAGCGTACTTAAAGGAACACTTATTAATTCATACTGGTGAGAAACCATATAACTGTGACATATGTCAAAAGAAATTCACTTTACGCTCTAACTTAGAAAGACATTTATTAATTCATACTGGTGAGAAACCATTTAACTGCAATATTTGTCAAAAGAAATTCTTAGGAAAATCGGACTTAAAAAGACACTTGCTAATTCATACTGGTGAGAAACCATATAACTGTGACATATGTCAAAAGAAATTCACTTTACGCTCTAACTTAGAAAGACATTTATTAATTCATACTGGTGAGAAACCATTTAACTGCAATATTTGTCAAAAGAAATTCTTAGGAAAATCGGACTTAAAAAGACACTTGCTAATTCATGCTGGTGAGAAACCATATAACTGTGACATATGTCAAAAGAAATTCTTACAAACATCGCACTTAAAAATACACTTATTAATTCATACTGGTGAGAAACCATATAACTGTGACATATGTCAAAAGAAATTCACTTTACGCTCTAACTTAGAAAGACATTTATTAATTCATACTGGTGAGAAACCATTTAACTGCAATATTTGTCAAAAGAAATTCTTAGGAAAATCGGACTTAAAAAGACACTTGCTAATTCATACTGGTGAGAAACCATATAACTGTGACATATGTCAAAAGAAATTCTTACAAACATCGCACTTAAAAATACACTTATTAATTCATACTGGTGAGAAACCATATAACTGTGACATATGTCAAAAGAAATTCACTTTACGCTCTAACTTAGAAAGACATTTATTAATTCATACTGGTGAGAAACCATTTAACTGCAATATTTGTCAAAAGAAATTCTTAGGAAAATCGGACTTAAAAAGACACTTGCTAATTCATACTGGTGAGAAACCATATAACTGTGACATATGTCAAAAGAAATTCACTTTACGCTCTAACTTAGAAAGACATTTATTAATTCATACTGGTGAGAAATCATATAACTGTGACATATGTCAAAAGAAATTCACTTTACGCTCTAACTTAGAAAGACATTTATTAATTCATACTGGTGAGAAATCATATAACTGTGACATATGTCAAAAGAAATTCGCTTTACGCTCTAACTTAGAAAGACATTTATTAATTCATACTGGTGAGAAACCATTTAACTGCAATATTTGTCAAAAGAAATTCTTACGAAGATCGTACTTAAAAGTACACTTATTAGTTCATGCTGGTGAGAAACCATATAACTGTGACATATGTCAAAAGAAATTCTTAGGAAAATCGGACTTAAAAAGACACTTGTTAATTCATACTGGTGAGAAACCATATAACTGTGACATATGTCAAAAGAAATTCTTAGGAAAATCGGACTTAAAAAGACACTTGTTAATTCATACTGGTGAGAAACCATATAACTGTGACATATGTCAAAAGAAATTCTTACGAAGATCGCACTTAAAAAGACACTTATTAATTCATACTGGTGAGAGACCACATAACTGCAATATATAATTATTAATTATGTCAAAAGAAGTTCACAGCATGCAGATACATAAAAAGACATTCAGTAATTCATACTGGCGAGAAGTCATAATAAATAGGGAATTTTATTTCTTTTAATTTTTAGAATCTGTATTACAGTGTAAATATTTTAATAGGAATGTAAAACTACCTGTTTTACATTGCTGGCACATAATCAATGATGTTTTATTAAAGATGGCATATGCTCATACAAAGCGGTCCTCAGAATTTGTTCCTGTACGACATATAAATATACCTACCTCTGGTATATCTATAAATTACAACAATGAATGCGACAGATCGTTACGAATGATATAGAAAAGGATTGCTATATACTTTGAGTTGCACATCGGCACGCATGCGCGATTATTCTGTCACACGATTATCTGTCCTTATCACGCTGCAGTTGTCGTCCGTATTTTCTATCCTTTTTTAGTTTAATATTTTGCATTAAATAATTTGTCGATAATGTTGGAAAATATCCAAATAAAAATTAATTACTAGATGTTTTCATGTACTTACTTGTGGTACGTAACTTTTTCATCCTTTTTTACTATAATTTTAATTTTTAACTATAATTTTTGCATTTCCTAAAAACGAAGCTTGGCATTTTAAGTCAAAAACGTGACACAATGATATTCTAACGTGACACCTCATCGCTCACTCGCTGCCAACATGCAACTAATTCAAAAGAAGGCACTTACCTTGATTTGGCCGTATCAGACTGTATGCGCTAGTGCGATATCTACCTTTTTTTATAATCATAGCACATAATAGTTTTAGAAGATACGTCATTGTACCCACTGATCTCCATTATACAAGTACGCTGGATCTATGATACCCACTTTTTTTGTGCCATTTGAAGCGGAATCAGCGCCCCCATTATTAGGGTAGAGAACTAAATTTGACGTAACCATTGGTAACCATGTATTTATTTTAATTCTCTATGGCTTAATCGTTCGAATTGTTTTCGTGTTTTAAAAGGTTTTACGAGATTAAAGGTTTTACGAGAGTAATATATAAATAAGTGGTGGTAGTTCATAGTTAAACTATGAAAGGGTGTATGTTATGTAAAACACGGTACAAAAAGGGATGTGGGGCAGCGTTGCCAGACGTCCCGATTTTGGCGGGACGTCCCGATTTTTTCATCAAAATTAAATGTCCCGCGCGGGACACGCTCAGTCCCGCTTTTCGGGGAAAGCCCGAACGTACGTGCAGCGTGCTGAGAAAGAAAGGTGCGTAATGAAGATAAGAGTGTAGGAGGTAGAGGGATGGATTTTCTTTGGCTACTTTAGCTATCTATTGTCACGTAAACGTTATTTTAACGCAAATAAAAAGATAAAAATTTCAAAAAACTTTTCATTTTATACCTTTTTTTACTTTGTCCCGCTTTTGACTGAAGAATCCCGCTTTTTTACTCAAAAAGTTCCAAAGTCCCGACTTGGTACAAAAAAAATCTGGCAACGCTGATGTGGGGTTACATTTCACAAGTAAGTGATTTTAACAGCTCATTTCTACGATATTAAACTTTTATTGATAATATAGGCACTTAAAAATGTGGCACTAATCTTATTGTACCGTATTCACCACAGATTTACGTTTGTTTTACCGATTTTTGATAAAAAATAAAATTCAATAGTGCTGGAGTTTTCTGTCGATAAAACTTATCGATATCTATAATAATTGTATTGAAATCTCCGATTACCGATTTTTATTATCAAATACATATTATGCTCTTAAAATAATTGACAGGTTTCCGTCTGACGAAGGAAGACTGGAATTATGGTTGAAAAAAATTGAAAAGCCTGGTTGGCGTCCGAAAATTGCTACTACCGCTTGCCGTTACTATTTGAAGTGTACAAACGTTCTCTGTGAAAATACAAGGCGCAAAACTACCATTCGATCGTGATTATGTTTGGAAAATTTAGGAATTAAAAATATGTTAAAAGGTAAGGGGAGGCGGTATATTAATAGCCTACAAGAAGGAATTAGTTGTGCGGAGACTTGACCATCTATGCTCCACAATGGACTCCGAGGAATTATGGTTGAGCATTGAGCTGACAACTACTGGCACCGGAGCCCAGCCTGCTCCCTGCAGCTCCACACCTCAACTCTTGTACGTTGCATGTTGTTATTTTCCTCACAATAATAACCATTTATTTTCACTTCAAAATTACTTCGATAAAGTACAAGAATTAATACTCAGGGATGGTAATAATTGTAACTTTCTCGTACTAGGTGATTTTAACATCTCATATGCAGACTGGTCTTCAAATGATTCACAAAATATCAGATTACTTAACCCAAAAAATGACAAAAAAGTTATGCTTTTATCTGACTTTATGAATCTTTGTAATATGTCACAATACAATAATTGTTTTAATATAAATGGTCGAATTCTTGACTTACTTTTGAGCAATCATAACTGCAATGTTACTGCATGTTCTTCACCACTTATTCCCGAAGATGATCACCATAAATCGCTCGAGATAAATTTTACTCTAACCTCAGTATTGTATTTAAAGGATAAAGACCGTCTGAAACATATCTATCACATGGCAGATTTTGAAAGCATCAGTAGTAGTATTTTAGATATAAACTGGGTTGAGCAGCTGCAATATCTTGATACAGAAAGTGCACTAGCATATTTTTACAAAATTTTATACCAATTGATAGATAAATTTGTTCCCAAAAAATTAGTTAGTATTAATAACAGATATCCTCCCTGGTACTCTAGAGCTTTAATTAAATTAATTCGTAAAAAAGAAAAAGTTCATTCGAGATGGAAAAAATATGGTAATAGCCTAGACCAAGCAGAGTTTATATCATAGACATAATATATACCTAAAGACCAACAAAGAGTGCGAGAGAGAAGAAAATCCTTTATGGAATTTAGAACAAGATGAAAAGAGAGAGGCAGTCTAATGAAAATTGTAACAACTTTTATTTGACAGGTCGTCAAAAGTCGTCAATCGTTTTTATGCCCTTTCGGTATTTGCAATTTATTATTTAAATCGTATGTTATTTTCAACAAATACTATTATATATAACAATAATAACTTGTGCTGTGAGTGATTGCAGTGTAAATCATAGGAATAATCCTGAAAAATATACATTTCACCCGTAATTAATCTTCATGTCCTAATTGCTACGATGTGTTTATTTTTGCTATATTCTGGTCTTTAGCTCTCTATTTCAAATAAAATATTGTGAATCCTCCCTTTTACTTTCATATTTTGCGTAACTAAAGGTACTATTGTTCCTATATTACACAAATTTTGAAGAAAAATTTTTCATCAAAATTTCTTACATATACGCTAGTGCTTGAATCAAATTTATCGATATGCTTATCGATATTTTACAATAACATAAATCTAAAATAAAAATCATTTACCTTTATATTTATCACCTTAAGCCCGGCCGCACATTATCCGAAATTTCTGATCAGAAAAATTCGGACGCCCGGCGGAACGGACTATGTTCATACATTTTGTTGTAGACCCATCATACTAAAAGAATTTCTGACGTGTCAAAATGTATGAGCGGGGCGGGGCGTCCGAATTTTAGTGATCACAAATTCGGATAATGTGCGGCCGGACTAAAAGGACATATTATCTTATTTTAACTAATAGTATATTATAATATAGCTAATATAATATAACTACTATAATATAGAGTGACTCTAAAACTAGAGGAAGGTTTATATTTATATATCATAATCATTTGTTTTACAGATTCCCTCAAAATCCTCTAATAAGAGGAAAATGGCTGAAATTAATTGGGCGTGTTGGTTGGAATCCCAAGAAAAATTCAACAATATGTAGCAAACATTTCATTGAAATTTTTTAAAGAAAAATTAGAATAAATACTATTTTGGTTAAAGGAGCTATCCCAACTTTATTTGTGCCAGTAAGTTTGACATGCTGTTGCACTTGTTACTGAAGCAATTATTAAAAATAAGCAATTATAAGCAATTAATGCTTTTTAGTTCATTTAAGATTATACTTATATGAACTAAAAAGTATTAAATAATCCTTATTCTGTACTCAATCTTCATAATTTTGAAGTCGGTACCAGTCCTAAGTATATAAGTTGCTGTTATACTTATTCTGTCAGAGAACTGGCGATTAGGTTAGCTGGTACCGATTGCAAAATAATGAAGATTGAGAACAGAATTATACTGAGTACAGAATAAGAATTATTTAATACTTTTTAGTTCATTTAAGTATAATATTACTATTGTCATTGCCTTGGAAGTCGGTTTTAATTTTTTGTTTAAAAATAATAATTTTACTCATTTTAGCTGTCCTTAACGTTTTCTATACTTACAGTTGGTGTTTTAAAAAATCAAAATCAAAATTGCTATTATTTCTGAACAAATCTAAAATAAAATATATTTTCAGAATACATGGTGCCTACCACCGGTTCGGTAACTAAGCCGACGAGAAGAACCGGCGTAAGAAACTCGCACGCCCACTTTTTACCAAAAAAAGTGAGAAAAAAATTTATCTTTTAAAACAAAATTTACAATGCTGTAACTAAAAATTATACAATGTAAACATAGATAGATACATAATAATTGTAAGTCATGTAGAAGTAGCCTTGCAAGCAGTCATTCAGCATTCTACTCCCAAGATGTGCCATCAATTATGAAATCATTTTGGCTTTGGCACAAAACGTTCTTTGACTACTTTTTTAAATGTATTAATCGAAAGATTTTGAACGTTTTCTGGGACCATATGTTCCCATTTGAATATCAAGGAGTCACTTCGATTTCTCATTGTTTCCATCACCAGACCATCACTTTTGTGAACATGACTATAACCTACTCGGAACAATACAATGTACAGCAAAAGAAAAAAATTGAAAATCGGTTCATAAACGGCGGAGTAATCGTTGAACATACATAAAAATATATCCACAGGCGAACGTCTAGACTCCTCCTGTTTGGAAGTCGGTTCAAAATAATTGTAATAAAATATTGTTTTTTTTTTTTTATGAAATAAGGGGGCAAACGAGCAAACGGGTCACCTGATGGTAAGCAACTTCCGTCGCCCATGGACACTCGCAGCATCAGATAAGCTGCAGGTGCGTTGCCGGCCTAGGGATTGGAAGGGAAGGGAATAGGGGAGGATAGGGAAGGAAATCGGGCCTCCAGTAAATTCACTCACTCGGCGAAACACAGCGCAAGCGCTGTTTCACGCCGGTTTTCTGTGAGAACGTGGTATTTCTCCGGTCGAGCCGGCCCATTCGTGCCGAAGCATGGCTCTCCCACGTATAAATTTTATAATATGTATTTAATTTAAGAATAAAATATAATATACTATGTGTGTTGTTTACTTTCAACGTTTACTTTCAATGTAAGGACTGATTTACCAGATTTTACCTGAGTAATAAATAAGTAACTTTATAATGTGTTAAGTGTAAATTATTTACCCCTATAAGAACCTCATGTCATAACATATCCGACGATTGAAAAGTCATTCCAAAAGAAAATGTGTATCTACTTTTCAATCGTCACCTTTTTTTGCCAATTAAAATTTATGATACCTAATTTGAAATACAAATCTATCAAAGTTGCATATTATTTATTTCTTATAGAAACTCAGGTAAAATAACTCGAACGGACTAAACTATCGATAGCAAAATACTATACTATCGATAGTAAAATATACATCACTAGCACACGCACACATTGACAGATCAAAAATGGTCACGCATTTTCGAGTTGTCAGGTGGTCTTTACGACAGTATATATTATGTCTATGGTTTATATCTTTACGCAAAAAAGAAAAAACACTACAAAATGAATGTTACCATAGCTTTATTTCATACTCAGAAGAAAAAATTGCAACTTCTCCTAAATATTTTTGGACATTTATAAAATCAAAATTTTCACAAAATAACATACCTACCCACATGACATATGGTGACAGATCTTCTGCTGATACTCATGAAATTTGTGACATGTATAACACTTACTTTAATTCTGTATTTGTTTCTAGTAATCAAATGCATCATAACTTGGATTTAAATGAATCTAACATGTGTCCGGTTAATATAAATTCAATTAATATTTCACAAACTTTAGTTAGTAAGCTCTTTAAACAATTAGATGTACATAAAGGTGCAGGCTGTGATAATATTCACCCCATGTTAATAACAAAACTGTACAAAGAACTGTCTCTGCCTCTTACAATCATATATAAGAAATCAATTAGTGAGGGTCACTTCCCAAATATATGGAAAAAAGCTCTTATTACACCAATACCTAAAGGAAGTAGTAACAAAAGTAACATCGTTAATTATAGACCCATCTCTAAATTAAATATATTTGGAAAAATTTTAGAAAAAATTATTACTGATGAACTTGCAAGCCAAATCCATCACCATATAGGGATCGAACAGCATGGTTTCCTTCGCGGCCGAAGTGTAAACACTAACCTTGTTTCTTACACAAATTTTATCTCTAAATGCTCTTGATATTGGATGCCAGGTAGATGCCGTGTATACCGATTTTTCTAAAGCTTTTGATAAAATTAATCATAATTTATTATTAAACAAGTTATCAAGGATCGGTATACACGGTGATCTACTTAGGTGGATTGAATCCTATTTGAAAAATCGGAGTCAGGCCGTTGCCATTAAAGGTTTTCAATCAAGTTTCCTTGCAATTCCATCAGGAATTCCACAAGGATCCCATCTTGGGCCATTTCTTTTCACGCTGTACATAAACGATATAGGATGCTCACTAGACGATTCCTGTCACCTTTTATTTGCTGATGACACAAAAATTTTCAGAATTGTACAGTCTCTTTCTGACTGCGCGAAACTTCAGTCGGATGTTAATAACTTTGAATATTACTGTAAGACTAATCAACTCTATCTTAATGTCGACAAATGTTACACTATCTCGTTTACGCGCAGACATAACCCTATTTGTTTTGACTATGCGATTGATAACATCAAAATCAAACGCGTTGATAAAATACGCGATTTAGGTGTGATTGTTGACTCCAAACTTCATTTTAATCACCACATAGACACTATTGTGTCGAAAGCATATAAACAACTAGGCTTAATTCTGCGTCTAGGTAAACCCTTCAAAAAGCCCGAAACTTTAAAAGTTTTATATTATGCATATGTACGTAGTATTCTAGAATTTGGAAGCATGGTTTGGAGCCCTCAATACGAAATACACATTGCAAGAATTGAAAAAATCCAAAATAAATTTCTAAAATCATTAGATTATTTAACTAATACTAAATTCTGTCATTACAAGTCATCCCAATTGAGACATAACATGCAACCATTACAAATGAGGCGCCAATATTTAGATGCTATATTTTTATTTAAAATAATACACAATTATATTGATTCATCTTCATTATTAGAACATATTTCTTTTAAAATCCCAAACTTTTTATCAAGATCAAAGAATACATTTCATATCCCTCTCTCACGAACCAACTACTCAAAAAACTCTTTTCTTCGTCGTGCTTGTGACCACTATAACAAAAATTTAAACACTGTTGACATATTTTGCAACAATTTATTATCATATAAATCAAAAGTGCGTGATTTGATTAAACAATAATTTTAGACTCATGTTAGATAAGTACAGCTGTAAACATTTAATGTACAATAATATAATATTGTAAGATGATTGTAAGGTGTTATTATATAATATTACCATATACTTTAAACTTTTGTATGTAATACACAATGTGTTCTAATGACTCAACGCTACGAATTCACCATAATATGTGTTAGTTTTATATTAAGTAATGGTACTTTAGGCTTGATTGTAAACTTATATTTAAGTATTTTTGTATAATGGCTGTTTGTTACCTAAATAAAATAAAATAAAAAAAATAAAAAATTTATTTCAGCGTCTACTCTTTCCTGATAGACTGTAACTGTGTAACGGTAACTATAGTTTGTGCGTTTTATGATGATATGCGTGACACATTATAATTGACAATAGTAGGGAAGTAACCTAACAAAAATTAATCGATAGTTTAAAAATATCGAATCACTTCGTAAAGGAATTGCAATCGAAATTATCGATTTCGTACTGACATTTCAGTGGTGCCGGCGATTTAAGATGGCCGCCCTTTTTTATCGATTTAAGTTCCGTTTCCTGCATATGACATTTTTCAAATGTTTTCGTAACAATAATTTTATACTCCTATTTCACAGTTAATATTTATAATTTTTATTAATAAGATCTTGCTTGATCTTGCTTGATGGCTTGCTAGATCCATAAATAAATAGGGAACTTTTATATTATTACTAGACTTTCCGCGCGGCTTCTCCCACGTAAATATCTAATTACACAGACAAATGGGTCCACAAAAAATAGCCTATATAATCCTTCACGTTATACATTCCCCCGCTTTTTCCACATTTTCCTCTATTTCTTAGCTCCTATTAGTCTCAGCGTGATAAAATATATAAAATGGGCTGTCTAACACTGAAATAATTGTTCAAATTGGACCAGCAGTTCCTGAGATTAGAGCGTTCAAACAAACAAACTCTTCCGCTTAATAGGTAATATTATATGATGAGATTAGTTAGGGTCTAATCACACAGAACACTTATTCAGCTTTGTTCAGCAAATTAAAGTGTATGCTTGAACCAATCCATGTACATTTTTGGAAGCTTAAATCACTCTCCTCTGTTGGAAAAATAGGAATCCCTTTTTTTACAGAGGTCTTTTTGATTGATTATTCTGTGTTATAAAAGTTGACCAATCGTGTTATGCTATGGGTAAATCAAAGACAAAGACATGATAAATACTGACAATGAACTTTAATTTCTTAGCTTAATCATTGAAAAATCGATATCGCTACAGCCAAATTATCAAGGCGTCGCCTTTACTTAACAATAACAAATATTTAAAATTTAAGTACCTAAAAGTTTTATTTTTTAAATAATTTTGATTTTATTTCCACTACTTTTCTATCAGTAAAGTTGAAAATCATTTTGTGTCATTGATATTTTTAGATTTATAATAACTAGACATCGGATTATATGCATTTGCATACTTGCATATGCAAATGCATATAATGTCACTTTTTAGGCGATAGTGCATATTTTGGCAATTTTGCATATTTCGGTAGTTTAACTTCCATGGGCATTTAGATGGCAATCGGAAAATGTTGGTAGAGACTTATTATTGGCGTATAATAAATAAATAAAAACTAAAAAGTTTTTATTTCAAGAAATTAAAAATCCTGGATTTTATGAAATTATAAAAATTGGCGCTTTTATTAATGTCACTACCGGAAAAGTCTTAAAAAAATAATAAATTTTAATATTAAGTGACTTTTGATTGTGCATATTTTGTGCATATTTCGACCATTTTTCGTGCATATTTGCATGGATATTTCGGCACTTTTATCGTGCATATAATTCGATGTCATTAATAACTTAGGAATTCGTAGACATGTGAACACATCTTTATGATTATGAGATTTTCGTCCCTCTAATTAATGAAGTTAAATCTATGAAATCAAAGAATTTTTTACTTTTATAAGTAGTGCAACAATAAAAATGTTTAAATAAAACGTTTTTGTGTTATAAAAACTTCTTTAAATATGTTAAATATTACTTACTCATGTAAAAAAATGAAAAATAACCTAGTGGGTAGGTCACATAGTCACACTATGGATTAAAAATAATTGCTAGTTGCTACTCTTGTTGATCCTTGAAATTATCTATATTTTTTTAAATAAACAATTAAATATGCATTTCACTAGATTAAATAAACGAAGAAATCCATTTATTGCTGTATTTTTTTGTATTAAATTATATTTTACATTTAGTCGCACAACGGAATCTGTTTCGTCGAAAATAATTCGATTTTGTTTCAATAATATCTGAATAATATAACGTTTTCAGCGTTCTTTTTAACTTATTCCATTAGTTCAATATTTTTCCTTGTATATGACATTCAAATAAAGGTAAATAAATGACCTTAAAAAATATAGACATATTTTTGCAAAGGTACACGTTTTTTTGAAAATGCCCAATTGCTTAATACTTGTGGTTTGTATGCGAATTTAGTGGACTGTATTAGGTTTAAAAATTTATAAACTATGAATCGTTACCACACCACAAGTTAACATCTGCTGCTGCATGAATACACCAATATAACAAATTAGAAATCTTACCTTGGATGGGAACAGCGGATTTCCAGCGTCACTTGTATAGGGGGGCCCCCTTTTTTAGCGGTTATAGAAAATTCGCGGCTTTTAGCGTAGCGCGGTGCGGTGCGCGGAGCGCGGCTCAAGCGGAACAGAGGAACTTCACTCTTTCAGTCCTGCGGCCACGATTTGCGACGAACTTCACTATTGGCGCAAGTGGCGCCAAACTCGCGTAGCGGATATCGAGGGAAAGAGAGGATTATTAGGACAGGATCGATAAGACCTCGTCCAATGTCATAACAGTGCACAAACACAACAACAGATGGCGTTATAAATTATATGCGGCAACAATTCATAGAAATATAACAAACGGCGCCTTCATCCTCCCCCCCTTGAAAGGGATAGTCTTATCCACTTTCAAAATATAAATTAGCTAATGTTTAAATGCGTTATAATTAAGCGGTTATTATACGAGAAACAAATTAAATTAACGCGAGTTCACCCGAGTGAAATAGTTAACAAAATAACTTAAATAATACTTATAGACTACGAATAGAGAAAATGTTACATTTACTGGGTAGGTAATGGACAAAGCTTAGTAACGGAGCGACAAAAAACACCGGTTCTTGTTTTAACATCTACCACACGTACAACTCCGTCAGCGCCGGGATAAGTCTTGACGATAATACCGATTGGCCACTGTAATGGCGGAATATTATTTGTATTAATCAAGACAATTGTACCAGTACATATTGACTTGGATTTCTGTATCCACTTTTGTCTACTCTGTAACGTGTTTAGGTATTCTACTCGCCATCTATTCCAGAAGGATTGAACAATTTTATCTATCAGCTGATACTTTTGTAGCAAGTGTTCGCGGTCATTATTATAATCAGCATGTTGCAATGATTTAAGCGGCGTTAAAGTTAAAAAATGAGCGGGAGTTAAGGGTTGCGGATCATTTGGATCCGAACTGAGTAATGAAAGCGGACGCGAATTGAGTAAAGATTCAATCTGAGTAAGTACGGTTGACATCTCTTCATAAGTTAATAATTGATTGCCTATAATTTTATTTAAGTGTGATTTGATACATTTTATATTACTTTCCCAAATACCACCGTGATGCGGCGATTGCGGCGGGTTAAATTTCCAATTTATACGGTTTTCAACTAAAACTGTGGAATATTCCTTATTGTATTCCGGCGAGTTAATTAAATCATATAGAGCGTTAAGATGAGATCTAGCACCGATAAAGTTAGTACCACAGTCAGAATAGATAACACTGACTGGTCCTCGGCGGGACAAAAACCGTTTTAAAGCGTTTAAAAACGATGCCGTTGATAAATCGGATACAAGTTCAATGTGAATAGCGCGCGTTACTAAGCATATAAACAAACAGATAAATGCCTTACAGGAGCGTATTCCACGCTTGCGATAAGGGATAATTTGAATAGGTCCCGCAAAGTCCGTGCCACAATGGGAATATGGTTTAGATTCGCGAACACGACAAGCAGGCAAATCGCCCATTAGCGGAAATTGTGGTCGCGGATTAGATTTAAAACATAGGTTACATTTACTAAGTCGCCTTCTTATAACGTTGCGAGCACCAAAAATCCAGTATTTCTGTCTCATTATTGGAAGTAAAAGACCAGGTCCGGTATGTAGATTGCGCTTATGTTCGTAATCGATAATTAGATCAACAACATGATCCTTTCCTGGCAATAATATTGGATGTTTGCTATCGTAATCGAGATTTGCGTTCGCAAGCCTTCCGCCTACACGAAACAGGCCTTCGTCAATATATGCGTTTAACTTAGCGAAATATTTAGGCAAATTACTATTTGACAAATTAAGTTTAAATTCTTCGGAAAAATGAACACTTTGTACATCGCGTAAAACTGCTAATTCTGCATAATTTAAATGTTGAATTTCAAATTTACGAGGAAGCTTCTTTATAAAGCGAAAAACTAGAATGACTATGCGAAGAAGTTTTGGCCATGAGGAAACGCGTCTAGCCAACTCATATAAAGGCGGGTATACACGTTCAACTACATTAGTATTTAATACGTTAATTTTAATTTCAGGCGGGTCGACACAGCTGCTAGTATCGATTTTTTTAAGCGGCCATTCCGTAACAGGTAAATGAGCAAAATACGGGCCATTATAGTATAACGGATGTCTGACTAACTGATTTGGAGTCAAGCCTCTGCTCAGACAGTCAGCAGAGTTCTCGGTACCTTTAATATGGTAAAAAATTTGCGGGTTTACATTTTCTTGAAGCTGTGCCACTCTGTTTGCTACATAAGTTTGCCAGCGTGCGGGAGTTGAATTAATCCATGCTAACGTGACCATACTATCAGAAAAAGCGAATGTATTGTGTACGTTACAACGACTGCGATATGTATCTTGAACAGTACTTATTAATTTAGATAACATTAAAGCGGCATTTAATTCTAATCTAGCGAGCGTGATTTTTGTTTTAGACGGCGCTACTCGTGACTTAGCACACAGTAAGCTAACCATAGATCGGCGAGTTTCTTTACAATAAACATGAAGATAAACTACTCCACCGTATGCGCGCTCGCTTGCGTCGGCGCAACCGAAAATGGTGAGAGTTACATGCGGTTGAATACCTACAAATCTCGGAATTATAATTTGCTGTAAACAAGGCAACTCATTTACGAAAGTGTTCCATAAAGAAATTATATTTGCGGGCGGTGGGTCATCCCATTCTATATGACTTTCCCATAGCGATTTAATAATTAATTTTGCTAAAAGCGTGACAGGAGCTACGAATCCCATCAAATCCCAAATCCTAGCCACAAATGAAAGGATGTTACGTTTAGTACACTTACGGTCATCCTCTGTAACGCGAAAACAGAAATTATCTGAAGCGGGCGACCACTGTAGGCCTAATATTTTAAGGTTTCCGTCTGAACCTATATCAATTAAATCGGTCACTCTAGCCTCAGAAGGCATAGCACCAAGAAAATTTGATGAATTACTAGCGAATTTGACTAAGTCAAATCCGCCGGCGGCGAACAAATCAATCAGCTGTTTTGACGCGGTTATAGCTTCAGCGGTATTTCTAAAACTCAGGGCAACATCATCTGTATATATTGCGTCCTTTTCTAAGGCTGCAACCGCAATAGGAAATCGTGAACGTTCATCGTTCATAAGTTGACGTATTACGCGCATGGCTAAGTACGGACTACATGTCATACCAAAAGTTACTCTATTAAACTGATACAATTGAATAGGCTCATTCGAGTTAAATCTATACAAAATTCTTTGATATTGTCGAAAGGACTCTTTAACTGTCACTTGTAAAAACATTTGTCGAATATCAGCGCTTACCGCGACCGGAAACAGTCGGAAATTTAAAATAATTCGAAACAAATCCGATTGTAAATTTCTTCCCGTGTGTAAAATATCATTTAACGAAATACCTGAAGATGTTTTCATACTAGCATTTAAAACCATTCGAACCTTTGTTGTTAATTTATCTCCTCTGACTACAGCGTGATGCGGAATTACATAATATTGATTCGAATTAAGCGTGTTGTTATTTACAATTGTAATATAACCCTTTTCTATATACTCATTTATTATTTTATCGTACTCACGTTTAACTAGCGGATTTACTGACAAACGGCGTTCGAGAGATAAAAAGCGGCGCTCGGCGATATGCCTAGACTCTCCTAGCGACGCGGGGTCAGTCTTAAATGGTAGCGCGACCGAGTACCTACCATTACTATCTCGCGACGTAGTCTGTTCGAAAATATTTTCACATTCTTGTTCAGCGGGAGTTAAATAATTATCACTAGGTAGTTCTTCCGTATCAAAGAAACGGGAAATACAATTTTCAAACGTACAATTAAAATTACAAAAGAAAGTCTGAGCGCGATCGTCAGTTGACGCGGTCTGAGCTTTGCCTAAAATCAAAAAACCGAGTGTAGTTTCTATAGCGATAGGTTCGTTTGAACCGCGAGAAAACTTACGTTGTAACAATATGCGAGCGAATACTTCACAACCGAGTATCATATCAATCGTACCGGGCTGGTAATAATAATTATCTGCGAGCGGCAAATCCTTTAAATAAGATAGCGAAGAAATGTCAACTTTACATGAGGGCAATTCACTAGTAATTCTATCAACCACGTAAGGCTGTATATCAAACCGAACCTTATCATTTAAGCGAGAAATTAATTTTAAATTTGTTAACCCGCAGGGGTTATTCACAACATCACCTAAACCAGAAACTTGAGCGTTTTGAGCGGAAAATAGCGGTAAATTTAAGCGATCACAACATTCACGCGTAATTATATCTTTCATAGAACCAGAATCTATTAAAACACGAATAGGTATTAATTTTTTCGTATCAAACTGTTGGGCGTAGCATACCGCTGTACCTAAAAGTACAGTTTGACAATTATTGTAAATGTTACGCGAAGGGTCAATGACCTCCGAGTGCGTATTCGTAACACAAAGCGAAATATTTTGATTGTCTCGTGCGGAAGCGAAATTAATTTGTTGCACATCCTCTGACTTAGAAGTGCGTGCGGGCGGGAAATGCGCGGGTGCGTCTGCAATATGCGCGGTTTGTGCGTATGCGTGGGGAGCGTGTTCTTCATAAGAAGCGGGAGCGGGAGGGTATGCGGGAGGGCGAAGCCCTAATGAGAGAGAGTTGCTGCGTGTACTTACGCGGGGAGGGGAATTCTCATATGCGGGAGAATAAGAGGGAGCGTTGTTGCATGTATTTATGCGGGGAGCGGAATTCTCATATGCGGGAGAATAAGAGGGAGCGTTGTTGCATGTATTTATGCGGGGAGCGGAATTCTCATATGCGGGAGAATAAGAGGGAGCGTTGCGTGCTTCTATTCGGGGAGCGTGCGAGTAGGCACCAGCGCTGGCGCGCGGAAGCGAACTATTATAGCGAGCTGCGGCTGCGGGCGAGCGGGAAAACATTGCGATATGTTTATCATTGCGGTTATGATTAGGTTTTGCGGGAGTATTTAAATTATTGTTATGACCTTCAGCGTGAGTCATTGTATTAGCGAAAGTTTGTTTTGTAGAATCCGAAAAATGTATAAGCGAGTGATGATTACGCGAACAAAAACGACAACGTTTAATAGAATTACAATCTACTATTGAATGACGGTGGCTAAGGCAATTAAAACATAATTTATTAATTTTCGCGTACGTATAACGTTCAAAGGGATTTAATGATGTAAATTTAGGACATTGATACAACTGGTGTTTATCAACATTGCAACAATTACATTTTAATGATTTAGTTTCATTAAATGCGTATGGAGACGGTGAATCATACCTACTTTGAATGTTGACAAATGTTTTAAACGTTTTTTCTGTGTCGCGGCGCGAGTTTTGTAAGAATTAGTATTATTATTGTTTTGTGAGCTCGAAAACTTTACAATATTATTAACATTGGTGCGACTTAGAACGCGATACTGGTCTCTGATAAATTTAATTAATTCAGATGATGTTGGGAATTCTTTGTTTTCTCTAATATGCATTTCAAAACACTTAACAGTTTCTAAATCTAACGATCTCAATCCTAAGTGAACAAACATGAACTCAGCTAAATTTGTTATATCGATTTGTTTTAAAGCGGACACAAGCGTCGAGTATTTATCTACAAAACCCTCCAAAGCGGCCGGAGTTGCGGTATTTATTACTGGTAATTTAAGAAGTTGGTTAAAATAAGACACTGCAAGTGAACGTTTATCGTTATATTTGTCACAAAGTGCGGACCATAATAATGAATAATTGTCGCCCGTAGGTAAAATTCCCTTACTTAAGTCGAGCGCGTGCCCCGTTAATCTACCAAGCAAATATTGCATTTTCTCTGAGTTGGATAAAGTATTATTACTATGTATTATGTTGTGGAAATTTTCATAAAAAATAGACCAATTTTGAATGTCCCCGTTAAAAGAAGGTAATTCTAATCGCGGCAATCTAATTTTAGAATTATTGTCGTTATCATGATTACAATTCGATTTTACAACGCTTTCTTTTGATTCTATGGTGGAGCGGTTGGCTACTTCAATTTTGACTCGATTATACAAGTCATCAAATGCGAAAATTTGCTGAAAATCAGGCGATGCGTTAGGATCAAGAATTAAAGTTAACTCATTTTTATTATTAATTGCGGAAATAAATTCGGCGCGGATACTATCTATAGTTACGCAATTGGTTAAAAAATCTTGCGAACTTCTAGTGGGCGCGGTCGATATTGGAATCGAATCAAAAACAGATTGCATACGTTGAAAATACGCAGCGGCTTTAATTTCAGCGAGTTTTAAGTTCCGTTCGCCTGCCATTTTTGCTGAAGCGTCAGCGTGCTCATGGCTTCGTGTCGTCGCCATTTTGTTTTACACAAATTATACGAGAAAAAGCGAGTTTGCGGATAAATATAACTAAAAAACGCGGTAAATAACGCACAAATTAAGAATATTATGCGGCTCGTATGGACCAAATGGTTTGTATGCGAATTTAGTGGACTGTATTAGGTTTAAAAATTTATAAACTATGAATCGTTACCACACCACAAGTTAACATCTGCTGCTGCATGAATACACCAATATAACAAATTAGAAATCTTACCTTGGATGGGAACAGCGGATTTCCAGCGTCACTTGTATAGGGGGGCCCCCTTTTTTAGCGGTTATAGAAAATTCGCGGCTTTTAGCGTAGCGCGGTGCGGTGCGCGGAGCGCGGCTCAAGCGGAACAGAGGAACTTCACTCTTTCAGTCCTGCGGCCACGATTTGCGACGAACTTCACTATTGGCGCAAGTGGCGCCAAACTCGCGTAGCGGATATCGAGGGAAAGAGAGGATTATTAGGACAGGATCGATAAGACCTCGTCCAATGTCATAACAGTGCACAAACACAACAACAGATGGCGTTATAAATTATATGCGGCAACAATTCATAGAAATATAACAAACGGCGCCTTCAACTTGTCTCGTCATCGGACATAACAGGTAATAAAGTCAAGCCGTTTTAACCGACTTCCAAAAAGGAGGAGGTTATATGTTCGTCTGTATATTTTTTTTTCTATGTTCAACCATAACTTCGCCGTTTGTGGGCCGATTTTCATGATTTTTTTGTTGTTGTATAGGGTTGAATCCGAATTTGGTACCATGTTCATAAAAGTTGGTGATCTGATGATGGGATCCATGAGGAATCGAGGGGACTCCTTGAAATTTGTATGGAAACATATAGTGATTTTGATTTTTTCTGAAGCATTCGAGGTAAATGCTACCAAAAAGTAAGACTTCGCACCAGGTTATACCCTGGATCCAAAGGTACCGAACAGAACTTTTGAATCCTTATATATACAGGTTCGGGGATTTCGGCGTTGTTTAAACAACTGAAAGCATAAGCCAACACATCAATTTGATTGATCATCATCATCACAATCATAATTATACCATGGGTCATCACACAAAGACTCAATTGTTGGTACTTTTCATGATATTTACATCGGAGCAGATGTTTTTGATGATTATTTCGCTGTTTGTGGACCGATTTTCAAAATTCTCTTATTGTTGTATAGGATATAATCTTAATTTTGTATGACAATTACGAAAGTGGTGAGCTGATGATGGGATCTATGAGCAATCGAGGGAAATCCTTGAAATTTATCAAAACACTCATAGTGGTTAAAATGTTGTTTCTAGTAACATAAACATATGTTACAAATAAGAGAAATTTCATACGAAGGTGTCTCTTGGTCCAAAGGCACTGAACAGAACTCCTGAATCTATAAAGATGAAAATTTGGAAATTGCTGCATCGTTTAGATAACTCCAAGCATTTACCACAATTTTGCTTACAGTAATATAATATGGATAGTTAATAATCGTAGTGGTTATCTACGCTTAAAGCCTTGTCTTGTAGGTAACTAAAATCAGTGAAAGGCCTTTGCCCAGCGGTGGGACAGTATAGGCTAATTAAAAGAAACATAAAATAGGGTATCCAGGGCTGAAAAGCAAAATTAAGTTCCTACATTATTAACCAGCATTAGCTATACATGATCTTGAAAATTATTTTGTTCTTTTAAAGTGTATTATTATACCACCTCGGTACTACGGTTACTAAGTTGGCAATTTGATAATGATATCCATGTGTTATATAGAGTGCTCCTCAAAATTTATAAGGAAACATAATATTAAGTGATTTCGATTTAGTTAGAAGTATTCTAAGCATACGCTACCAAGTAAGATTTTTCCACGGGTATACCATGGTTCCGAAAGTACTTAGAGAACTTCTGACTCTTTGGTTTCATTGTTGTTTTAAGAACTGAAAGCATAATAATATGCTACTATGTAAATTTTACTCAACGTACTTAATTCAAGCTTGAGTTAGATGTGATAGTTTCATACCTAAATCATATCTATCTACAACTGACACTTATGTATTTACCATTACATAAATAACTAAAAAGAGTGAAATTATTATTTTTTAACAAAAAATTAAAACCGACTTCCAAGGTAAAAACAATAAGAATATTAACTAAAAAGTATTAAATAATTCTTTCTCTAATAGTGCCTTTTCCAGAATTCATCAAAATCCCAACTATTTCTGTGCATATTATAGACTAGGACCAATAATTTTTAAAACAAAAAGAAATTACAGTAGGATGAAACCCATTACAAAAGGAGTAGAATATTATAAAAATTAAGGGAAAAATAATTTACGGGCGATCTGAGTTAGGGAACAGTTTGGGGCGAGGTTTTAAGGGGGAAAATCGGTTTATCTCGATTTCTGGCAAAACTAATATTCCTCCGAAGAAAAGTCAAATGGCAAAGTTATAGGTAAGAAAAAGATCTAAAACTTTTCTATTCACACTTTTTCTCCATAACCTCAAAATGTATGTGAAAAATTCAAAAAACCATGTTTTTGGTTTTTTATTTATATCTTTTACAAAAATTATTTTTTTTTTTCACGAAACTTGGTGATAACTTACATTTTTAAGTCTTAAATATGCTGTCATGTATTTGATTAGAAATATTTATTTTTCACCTTATTTTGAATTTATATTGAAAAAATACCCTAATTTTCAATCGAAAATATGACCGTCAAAATATCAGCTTTTTAAAAAAAAATTATATGCATTCTATTCGTTGAAATATCTACTTTCCGACGGTGAAAGAAAATATATATTTCACCATAGTAAATCTTCTCAGAAAATGCAAAAAATCGAAAAAAACTCGAATTTGAAAAAAATTTTTAAACATTATGAATAAATTTATCTAAAAAATGTGATTGCTGCAATTTGTTACAGTTAAAGAGTTGATTTATTTAATTCTTATTACATTTATTTCTTAGAAAATCTCATTATATATAAATATAAATGTAGATCTATACTTATAAAATAACATGTCCTGACTGACTGAATGATTTATCATCGCTAAGCAAAAACTGTTAAAATTACAGCCACAAAATTTGGTACTAGGGTTGTTCTATTAAGTAGAAACCCACTAAGGAAGGAATTTCGGAAATTTTACCCCGAAGGGGGTGAAATAGGGGTTGAAAGTTTGAATGAAAGTCCGTCATTTCTCAAGTTAGAAACGTGAAAGTTTATTTTTGGGCTGCTGATTAAAAGTGAATGGATACTTATTTAAGCGTTATTGGAAATTTTACCCCCAAGGGGGTGAAATAGGGGTTGAAAGTTTGAATTAAAGTCCATCATTTCTTAATTTAGAAACATGAAAGTTTATTTTTGGGCTGCTAATTTAAAAATGAATGGATACGTATTTAAGCATTTCTGAAAAACCTACACCTAAAGGGGTGGAATAGGAGTTGAAAGTTATTATGAAAAACCTATTGATTGAAAATAAATAAATACGTTAAAAATAATTAAATTGTAATTTTTAATACACTTTATATTTGCGAAAATTATTCATCTTTGTTATAATTTATTATACTACTATGCTGAGACGGATGAAGTCGCGGGCAACAGCTAGTCGTACTATTAAATGTAGATACTTTATTCTGGTTGCGTTATTCATTACAATATTAAACACATTAATCTTATCAATAATAAATACCTTATAATAATTAAATAAAATCAAAATATAATATCTTAAAAGACATAAGCCGAAAAATATACTTTCATGTTTCTAAATTAAGAAATGACGGACTTTCATTCAAACTTTCAACCTCTATTTCACCCCCTTGGGGGTAAAATTTCCAAAAAACGCTTAAATACGTATCCATTCACTTTTACTCAGTAGCCCAAAAATAAAATTTCACGTTTCTAACTTAAGAAATGACGGACTTTCATTCAAACTTCCAACCCCAATTTCACCCCCTTGGGGGTAGAATTTCCAAAAACGCTTCAATACGTATCCATTCACTTTTATTCAGTAGCCCAAAAATAAAATTTCACGTTTCTAACTTAAGAAATGACGGACTTTCATTCAAACTTTCAACCCCTATTTCACCCCCTTCGGGGTAAAATTTCCGAAATTTCTTCCTTAATAGGTTTCTACTTAATAAAACAACCCTAGTCACCAAATTTTGTGGCTGTAATTTTAACAGTTTTTGCTTAGCGATGATGATTCATTCAGTCAGTCAGGACATGTTATTTTATAAGTATAGATCTACATTTATATTTATATACAATGAGATTTTTAATGAAAGAAATGTAATAAGAATAAAATAAATCAACTTTTTAACTGTAACAAACTGCAGCAATCACATTTTTTAGATGAAATTACTTATTCGTAATGATAAAAAAAAAATCAAATTCGAGTTTTTTTCGATTTTTTGTATTTTCTGAGAAGATTTACTATGGTGATATATATGTTTTCTTTCACCATCGGTAAGTAAAGATTTCAACGAGTAGAAAGCATACCAATTTTTTTAAAAAAGCTGATATTTTGACGGTCATATTTTCGATTGAAAATTAGGGTATTTTTTCGATATAAATTCAAAATAAGGTGAAAAAATAAATATTTCTAATCAAATAAATGACAGCGTATTTAGGACTTAAAAATGTAAGTTATTACCAAATTTCGTGAAAAAAAAAAATCTTTTTTGTAAAAGATATAAATAAAAAACCAAAAACATGGTTTTTTGAATTTTTCACATAAATTTTGAGGTTATGGAGAAAAAGTGTAAATAGAAAAGTTTTAGATCTTTTTCTTACCTACAACTTTGCCATTTGAATTTTCTTCATAGGAATATTAGTTTTGCCAGAAATCGAGATAAACATTTTTTCCCCCTTAAAACCTCCCCCCACACTTTTCCCTAACTCAGATCGCCCGTAAATTATTTTTCCCTTAATTTTTATGATATTCTCCTCCTTTTGTAATGAGTTTCATCCTACTGTAATTTTTTTTCACTTTTCATTATTTTTGAAGGTATTGGTCCTGGTGTATTATAGTCTTTACTACTTTGAAGTCGGTACCAGTCCCAAATATTTCAGATATTCTGACATTGACTGAAGTCATGGTTTAATTAGCTGGTACCGACTTCAAAGTAGTGAAGACATACACAGAAGTATAGTATGTACAGAAATAGTTGTGATTTTGACGAATTCTGGAAAAGGCACTATTAGAGAAAGAATTATTTAATACTTTTTAGTTAATATTCTTATTGTTTTTACCTTGGAAGTCGGTTTTAATTTTTTGTTAATTAATTCAAAAGTATCCATGTTGCTATGAGACTCAATTTCAATATTTTTATGCTGACACAAATTTAAAATATCCTTATATAATAATTCAAAATTTTTGCGATAATTTTCATAAAATGGAACGTCTTCCGATTTAATTTTCCCTTTACTTAAGTTTTCTGTAAAACCAACAACCAACCAACCAACTAGAATATTCGCTATAAAATTGCCTCATTGAGCTTAACACTTAATATATTCCCTACACGTCTATTCGGTCCAATTTTTATTAAATATGTTCTAACTTCTTTTAATTCCTCATATAATTTTTCTAAAGAAATGTTCATAACTTACCAATTTACCACCAAACGTAGAATTTATTTATTTTAGTATAGGTTATAACTACTTTAAAAACATTTTAAGCACATAAAATTACAGTGATTAAACACGAGTACACTCAGTAAAATAAAGAATACACAATTAATAAAATGCTAGTATAATGTTGGTGATCATTTACTAATTTTGGTGATCATTTACTAATTTTGGTGATCATTTACTTATTTTGGTGACCATTTACTATTTTTGGTTTTAAGATGTTAAATCTTTTTGGTTATCATTTTACATTAAAATGGTGGTCTGTATTTTGGTGTGTACTAAATTAGATGGTAGTTTTAATATTTAAATCTGGCCACACTGACAACGTGCAATCCCAAGGCTACGTTCGCTTCACTTGGAGTGGGGGTTGACGGGTAAAAATTGTGTATAAATACCCCAAGAGCGCAGTATGATGCGAATTTTGACGGAAGAACAATTGTAAGAGGAATCTCTGCCCGAAAGTGTACCACTGTATAATATTGTAGAATAAATGTATTTGAAAGTCATCATGCAGTTTCTTATCAGGTGATCGTTTACTATTTTTGTCTGTGAAATGTTACTATTTCTGGTGATCAGTTAATTATAAGCCATTAATAATTTGGCTATAAAAATTGCATAGTTTTTAACGTGTGTTTACGGATTCTCATCACTTGAACTATAGTTAATTGATATCATGAACTAATTGACTTTTTTCCCTGTATCATAATGTGCTTCGAAATAATCGACAAATAGAAATATTCAAGAAAATAAACGCACACTGCTTATATGAAAATAAGCACAAAATGGCCACGGGCTAATGACGGGCTAAGGCTACATCTATACTATAATACTTTATCTGTGGTACCTACACTAATGAGGCATTTTCTTATTTTTTTAATTTGATTGTCAAACAGTTTCCATTTTAGTAACTAGATGGCGTATGGGTAGACAACTATCGGTAATACCAGGCAATACCATCAATAATTGCTACAAAAGTGGGCAAAAGAATGTAAAACTTGATACATTTCAATTTGAAAAAGACACGATGATATTCCAATGAATAGGATAATAAAGTTATTATAACGATGTATTAGTTAAAACATCATCTCTGCATATTTTGTGAATTTAAAATTATAATAAGTTGGTTTTTACAAAATAAAAGTGCAAAAAACTAAAAATTGCAGTGTTTATTCACTAAAATATAAACTAAGTATATCAGTGCAAAGTTATCAAATTAGTGACAAGACAAACAAAATAACTGTGCCGTATAACCAGCCGTGCCAACTGCTGTTCGCAATTTTTAAATTTTCGTATTAATACGAACGATAAATTATACAAGGAAAATCAAGAACATCACAATTCACATAAGGAGAAGAGCAATTATTTACATCTCGCAAGATAATTTCATCACTATTATATGCTACACTGCAGCTGCTTCGATGAGAAAGTACCTACTAAGAGGTCAATCACAAATATAATAAGTATTTAAAAACAACTTTCCCAGACGCCCAGTTGCTCTTGCGAAAACATTTTTTTTCCCCATCCAATATTACTACACCGGTAGGAAGTCTAAACAGACAGGAATCCGACAGGAATCAGAAAATTGCAAGATACAAAAGAACCTTCATTGCAGCCTTTCAGTGTGCTTCGTTTCAGTTTCTCGGACTCTGCTGTTTATTGTATTAAAAATAGGTGTACATACTATGTTGACATCGTTTTCTATCATTTATTATATGTACCGTACATACAGTAAGTAGTATAAAGTAAAAGGTTGAGGTAAGGTAAATTATTGATAATAATATTCTGTGAAACACAATTCACCTAAAGGAACTGTACAATATTATGCATGCAATCGGATCTATCTGATATCCTAAGAAATAAGATTGTAATTTTGTAAAATATTAAAGGAATAAGCATGACGAAATAAAAAACAAAACCTAATTAAAATTATTTAAGTACTTTAAAACTAATAACTTGCATGAAAACTTGTTTGTGGTTTGAAGTTCAAAAGCCTATATAAATAGAATAAGTTTTAAGTTAAGCGTGTAGTAAAGTGATCTAAAACAAAATTTACTTTTCCTGTATTGTAACATAATTATGGTACTTTCACATCAAAAATCTGTAATGGAATGTTCTGTAACATATTATTAGCATGAAAACTACTTAAATGGCATGTTTTGGACTTAGAAAAACCAAGAATATACCATAAGGGAAGCGTGTACCCAAGCAAAGTGCCAAAGCAAAAACAAACTTGTCTTCAATTGGAATATACTCTCACATACATTTTACTCTAGAATTTGAAAAGATATTATCTAACATACTTTGTTAGTTTAAAATAAAAAGTACCTGTTTATTTGTTAATCAGAAGTAAGTACCTACCCAAATCCGCTAGCCATTATTAGTTATTTGCTATATTATTTCACCATAGAATTGGACATGAGATTGAGCTGTATAAAATTTTGTAAGTACAAATAATAATATATGAAACGGCAAACACTAAAGTGGATTCAAATTAATCCTTTTGCCAACCATTTTAAAATATAATTTCTGTTATTAGTTATAACATGACAATAATTAAAACAGTGACAATTGCTGATTAAATATATTTTTTTTTATGACTAGTGACATAATATAATATACTTAATTAAATATTTTAATTTTATTATGTACATTGACATGAAATATTTATTATAAATTACTTATGACATTTTGTTTTACATTTTAATTTAATGAATTTTGACTACTAATTAATATTACTAATTCTTTAATAATTTTTATGATTAGTGACATTTTAATATAATTAAATATTTTAATTTTCTTATACAGTACATTGACATGAAATATTTATTATAGATTATGACATTTTGTTTTACATTTTAATTATACTTATTTAATATTAATTAATTTTGATATTACTAATTATTATTACTAATTTCTATATTAATAAACAAATTGACTATTATATTAATAATAATTATATTGTAACATATTGACATTGTATTTTATTTTTTATTTTTATTGTTTTATTAAAATCTTGCATGTGTCTAATTACTATACCTACCTAATTTGTGAAACCACTTGAAATATACATATATTTGTTTCTCATTTCTTTTTTTCTTTTTACCATTCCTGCTCATCATAGTCGCTTACCTTGTTGCTTTTCCTACACCACAAAGAATGGAACTCGGGGCCAATCATAATGATGAGTATGTGACAATAAGGAGACGCCATAGTCTGAATTACGAGGATGCAAACTTGGACAACTCAATGTATTATAATTCACTTAATTCACCTACATCATTAAGCCGTGATCCAGAAATTAGCAGTCTCCCAAATCTATCTGTTACAATGAATGAGGAACTACAAGATAAATTTAAACATGTACAACTTCAACTAGACATAGCACATAAAGAAATAGAACAGTTATTATTAGAAAATAGCAATCTCTTAAAAAAAAAATACAAGAATTGGAAAAGAGACTAAAGCTATTGAGTAAAATCCACTCAGAACCAATTAGCAGTATCAAAAAAAGTAATAAAAAGCGTCCTAACATAAATAGCTATTCTGTTAAAAGAAAAATTGACTTTCAAGAAGATGAAAACACTTCTGCGCATAAAACTAATGATAAGGAGAAAACAAATCAGGATCTCATAAGGGAACAAAAATCAGTGAATGATATTCAAAGAAAGTCAATCCAAAGAGGGAAATACATACATATATTAGGTGAACAAAATGTAAGTGGGTTATCTCAAAGATTAAGATACACTAGAAATAAAAAACAAAATAACAACTATTATAACATATTTTCTTTTATAAAACCTAATGCATTATGTAGTGAAGTTCTTGGATGTTGTGAATCTTTAAAATATACAATGACAGAGAGAGATGTCGTTATATTAGGAATGGGTACAAATGAAAAAAATCCATGTAGCTTTCTAAATAATTTAGCACTCGCTTTAGATAAGCTTCGTAAAGCACGTGTCTATGTCCTAGAAGTACAATCAAATGATTATCTTAGCGTCGAGACACTAAATAACCATATACAGTGTCTCCTAAAATTGCACAAAAACACCACCTTTATTAAAGGACAAAGGTTTTACAAAAATTATAATGACTACATACAAGACATAACAGAACAAATAAATTTTAATATCGATTATAGCGACTATGTTAATACTTATTTGCCATTTTACAACACAAATAAAATCATAAAACATAAAAAAACAACGGCTAAAACTAAGGACTTACAAAGAAATAAAATAACTTTCTATTTTAAAAAGGTTAACAAAGAAGTTTCTGCACCTAAAGTAGTAGATAAAAATATAAATAAATATAAAGAAAATGTCAAAGGTACAATACCATACTAGTTACTACTTCAAAATAATTAATAATAGTAATAAGTTATCTAATTTAAATATAGGACAAACAAGCAATGAAGATTTTTTTTGATGAGAACTTAACAATCTTTCACCAAAATATTGCTGGGGCTATAAATAAAGCAGAGTTACTTCACTTATCCTTACTAGATTTAAAAAAAAAACAAAGTATAAATAACCTAAAAGTTATATGTCTAACAGATACATTTATTAAGAAAGGTTCGGAAAATTTACTTCAGTTGCAAGGATATAAATTATCTGCTGCTTTCTGCAGAAACGCTAAAAGAGGGGGTTCATGCATACTGACAGATAATTACTTAAATTAGCTTAAATTGTAAAGAAATAAAATGGATTAAAAATATGGGAATAGCGAATGAATTTGAATGCTGTGGAATAGAATTACTGGATCATAAATTATATGTTGTTTGTATTTACCGAACACCTCAAAGTGATACATATTCATTCTTTAAAAACTTAGATAAACTACTACATGACGCAAACAAAAAAAGAAAAGAAAAGAGTATAGTTTTAAGTAGTGACTGGAATTTAGACACTCTTAAAAATAACAAAAACACCTGTGAATTACGAAGTTTACTAAAAAATTACAATCTAACATCACACATAACATGCCCTACGAGATTATCATCCTGCATAGACCTAATCGTTAGCAATCTCAAAATGACAAAGTCAAATATTCATCACCTGGCTCTATCTGATCATGATACTGCTCAGACATTAACTATTAAAGTAAAGAAGACTCCAAAATCAAACATCACCTGGGAATTTAGAAGAGATTACAATGCTGATAATATTCGTAAATTTAAGGAATGTATTTCAGCCTTGTCATTTTCAGAGTTAAGAGAAGAAGAAAATGTGGAAGTTACATTCAATACATTTCATGATTAAATAGTCCTTTTTTATAAATTATGTTTTCCACTGATAAAAGTACGTAATAACAAGAATAGACAACGAACATTATGGCTAACTAAAGGTATAAAGAAATCATGTTTGGTAAAAAGAAAAATGTATTTAAAATGTAGAATCTCAAAAATAAATAATTACAATACAAAACAGCGTTTAATAAAATATAATGATCTACTAAAAAAATGTATATACAAATCAAAGCAAATACAAAACACTAAATATATAAATAATCAAAAAAACAAGTGCAGAGCAGGATGGAAGATAATAAATGAAAACTTAGGAAATAATAATGAAGATAATGACATTGCGTATATTAAGAAAGATATGAATGTGTATACTGAACCTAATGACATCTGCAAAATATTTAATGACTATTTTACTAATATAGGAAATATAAGACCAAAGAAAGGGAAAAGTACAAACGAAAAAAATACTTGTCCGATCAACACGAATAAAAACACAATTTTCTTACACCCTACAGATCCTCGTGAAGTCTATAACATAATATTATCTTTAAAGGATACCAATTCTGTGGGTTATGACGAGATACGGACAGATAGTATTAAGAAGTGTGCAGTACAATTATGCTATCCACTTACCAAAATTATAAATCAATCAATAGAACAAGGTGTCTTTCCTAGTCGACTAAAAATTTCAATTATTAGGCCTCTGTTCAAAAAAGATGATAAAACTGAAATAAATAATTACCGACCAATAACTTTAATTCCGATTTTAGCAAAGATCTTTGAAAAAGTCATGCTAAAACGTATTAAAAAATTCTTCAATTCAGAAAATCTGCTAGCTAATGAACAGTTTGGTTTCCGAGACAATAGCTCTACTACAGAAGCCTGTTTTTATTTGAGCAAAATAATACATGAAAGTTTAAATAACAAAATACCTATCACAGGGATATTTTTAGACATGACCAAGGCTTTTGACTTAGTTAATCATGACATTCTACTGGCTAAACTAGAAAAATATGGAATCAGAGGCAAGGCATATGACTGGATAAAATCCTATTTAAGTAATCGGAAGGTGTGTACAGTAATTACAAAAATTGTTGGTAATTTAAAAAAAACTTATAAATCTAGGTATGCATACTTAGACATAGGAGTTCCACAAGGAAGTATGATTGGTCCATTTCTTTTTCTGGTGTACATAAATGACGTCACAACTGCAACTAAACATCTAAAAATTCTGTTTGCTGATGACACTACAATCTTGGTCAAATGCCAAAACATATTATTTTACGAACAAGAATTAAGAAATGCACTCAATGATATAATATCATGGTTGATCAAAAATGACTTACAAGTTAATCTTAATAAAACGAAAATAATGCAATTTAAATATTATAATGCAACGCAGATACCCAAGAAAATCACTTATGACAACATTATTGTAGAGGAAGTGGAATCATTAAAATTTTTAGGACTTATGTTTGACCAGCATTCCAACTGGAAAGCACATGTTGACTATATTTGTAGCAAGCTTGACAAGTTCGTTTATGCACTGCAACGCTTAGCAAAGACTGTATCAATATCGGCAGCTCTATGTGCATATCACGGATATGTGTCATCCATCTTATCTTACGGTCTTATAATGTGGGGCAACTCTGTGGAATTTGATTCAGTTTTTAAATTGCAAAAAAAATGTGTTAGAGCAATTTGTGGTGTAGGGCCGCTTGAAAGTTGCAAACCCTTATTCCAAAACCTGAAATTACTTACGCTGCCTTGTATGTACATTAGAGACATGTGCATCTTTGTTAAAAAACATCCAAAATACTTTGTACAAAACAAGGATAACAATGTTGCAAAAAGATCACAACGTTATCCTAATAAATTAATCATGCCCAAATGTAGCAGCACAACGTTTCTTAAAAGTCCTTATTCTATGGCTATTAAAATCTATAATAACTTGCCAAAAGATTTAGAAAAATTAAGTTTCATTCCTTTTAAAAGAAAATTAAATGAATGGCATTTAAATATTTTTTTTTTTTTTTTTTTTTCTTCTATTTTGGCAACTTGACACAAAGGATGCGTATTGTGCCACAGACAGGGTAAAAAGGTAAGGAACGGCGGAAGGAATAAAAGGAAACGGAATTTAAATAATTGTTTTTATGAAGTAAAAGATTTTTTCTTCTTCTTCTTCTTTAGGTTATGGCGGCCTCAGTGAGTTGCCAATGTCAGAGTGCTTTTGTGTAGACTTTGCTCTATATTGCAGGTCTGGTGAAGAAACAAGGTACAGTATCTAATAATAATTTAAATTCTGTTGAATATACCTAAAACAAACACAAACATATAGAGGTTAGTAAAACATCACAATTTAATATTGTTAGAACAAATATATGTACACAGAATATCAATAAAAGAGGTATTTACAAAGCATAAAATTGATTTAAAATTAATAGGGCGAGGAATATTGATAGGAAGGAGGTCATAATATAGGGAGGACTGATTTTTAGGACAACAGAAAAAGATGTGGTCCAGGGAACCTTCATCTAGGCCACACTCACACAAAGAAAGATTTTTTCGTTGGTACTTATTTCTGACAGTTCTCCATTTATGACATGTGACATTTTTTTTTTTTTCATATAATGGCACTTCGGCTATAACAATGGCCAGTGTCGAGTATAATATTATGGCGGGAAAACAATATTCTTTATACAATTTATTCTATACTATCGTCAGGTCAGTCAGGTCTAAAGTCTAGTCAAAGTCTAAGTATAAAGTCAATACAGTCAAGAAGTCAAGTCGGTCGATTCAGTAAAGTGGTAGGACGCTTTACTGAAACTTTTGATGGAGTTTTGGAGGGAACACAAAAGAGCACGTTTCTGGTTATTACATCACTTTCCTACACTTGTGCACGATAACGAATATTTAATAGTTAATATCCTACCAATATTACACATTAAAAACCCAGATAACACAATTTTAGGAAAATAATATAAAAACACAACATCACTCTTTCACATCCTTCCAAAAAACCCATGTGACATTTAGTATTAAGTACTTCTACTTCTTTCCTTCACCTTTTAGACTAAACTTTATAAAATATGACATTTGCATACTATTAGTTTAGTTGAGTGTTATGATTATGTATTTTATTATGAAGACCATCTAACTGTACATTTCACTCTGGCAAATAAATGATTATTATTATTATTATTATTAAAACTCACGGAAGAAATAGCCCTATTTATCGATGTTCACACCAAATGTCACCGGAATTATAAATTTTGGTTTTGACAACATCTTATGATCTTACCTGCACTTTTGCACGATAACGGATATTTAATGGCCAATATTTTACCAATAATGAACATCGTTAACCCAAATAACACAATTTGGGAAAAAATAATAAAAACCACACCAACAATAAAAAGTAGAAGGAGTTTCAAAGAAACATGGCCGCCAAAACACTTTCAGTTGTCAGTTTTCAGTTTGACAAGATTTTATAATATCAGCGTGTTCCTAAAATATTACTAGTTTATTGGCCTAATCGCTTACTTCTTCTTCTTCTTTTGGCGTAAGCCTCCCCATTTAGGAGTTGCCAGCGTCAGAGTTAAGGCGAAAAATGTGAACAGTTATTTAAACGTAAACTGATTGCCATGCACTGGGCACGGGTGATGAGTGATGACTTCATGCGACCATGCAAATACAAGATATAATAATGAAACAGAAAAAACAGAACAAGCAAAACTAAAGCAACTATTGTTTCTTAGCCTTTAAATATAAGTACACAGAGTAAATAAACATAATTAGCCTAATCGCTTAGGCCAATGATCGCTTAGGTTTAAGATATTTTGATTTATGTCACACTTGACAGTACACTGTTAATTTTTGGAAACACAACTCATATGTAGTCAGGGATGCCAACCTGCAGATAATTTCAGATCGGTGAGGAACCAATAGAAAATCTAGAAGTGTTTATCCTTACGCCATCTAGTTAAGATTGTTGAAAATAAAATTAAAAAATATAAATGAAAATCTTTCATTAGGATCCTAGCCAGAGCGGTAAATCGCGCGATTTTACCGAGCGGTATTATCGCTCCAGTGTGTGGGAGGCTTTATTCCACTTGACTAAATTAAGTTACAGAATGTCATTTTTTTGACATATGTTTGACAGTTCTCCTTTACCAGGCAGCAGCGCCTGCGCTCCCGTCAATGTCACGCACATGCCACATTCAGTGATGCCAGATTGGGGGGAATCCCCCCAAATTTGGGGATTTTTTTAGGTGATGGGGGGAAAATTGGGGGGAACAATTTTTTGGGGGGATTTTTGGAGGAAAAAATCTGGGAACAGACGACGAAATCTAAGTACTATGGTCCCGTTTTTACCCTTAGGTTACGACTTACGGAACCATAAAAATGATCAAGGAGATGCTGATTCTGTAAAGATTGGACGCTATTGCAGAAATAGTGTACATTCATCGTATCCATTTGTGAAATTCCCATTCATAATGAACAAAAAATTTTATTTTATAATTTGTGGGGGGATTTTTCTTGAAATCCCGAATTTTGGGGGGATTTCGGGGAACACTTGGGGAGAAACCGAGTTGGCCGTCTGGCAACACTGGCCACATTTAAAGCCTTGTCAAAGTTGTCAAGCTGTAAAGTGTAAACAATTTGCAAAAAATACTGAAGAAAATAACAAAAAGTATGAATATTGTTTTTTGTGTCACGTAACTTCCTCAGTCCCGTAAAGCAATATAATACACGGCCCACGGGGCGTCCTCTAGAACCAGGGTTCAGTTTTCAAGGTTTCATCACGAAAAGGTTATAAAATGTTTAAGAAAACTTGTTGCTGTATATGCTTATCTACAAATAAAAGAACTGTTAACATTTATAGAATGGATCTGCTTTACTTTTATGAGCAACTGGCAAATTATAAGGTACGTAAACAAATGCTAATGCTCATAGTGCTAATGAACGGGTAAATGTTTTCTGAGGCTCCGGTCATAACTGTTGGCCAAAGCATAAGGTTCGCGCGAAGTTTCATTATCACAAACTACATAGAAATACTACGTTTTCATTATCTAGAAATCGAATAACAAAATTAAAAGAACCCCATTATCTGATCTCCCAGACTGAATAAAAAGCTATATCACTCATACTTTGATTTGTGTTTTTTTAATAATAGGTTAGGGACAGCGAGTGCTGGATGTGTTACATCTGCCAGACGAGACTGCAGCAGTGTCACCGGCTGCAGCAGTTGGCCATACAGACACGGGGCCTTGTTGATGGTCTCTGCCGGAATAAGGTACTTCAGAAGTGAAACCGTAACATAATAGTTAAAGGAGACTCTAATACCTTGTTAAATGTTTCGCTAAGTAGCAGGCTAAGTACTTTCACTAAGATGCATATATGTAAAAAATTTAGCTGTCTAACAGCTTTAATTTTGTACTTTTGTTACATGTCTCTTGTGGAATTTAAATTTTATTTATATTAAATAAAATTAATATTTCAGAAAGGCTCCTAGATACAAGAAATTGTGTATTTTTTCCCTTTTTAGGGTTCCGTACCCAAAAGTAAAAAACGGGACCCTATTCCGCCAGACGAATCATCATAAAACTTTGTACACATACTCTTAGAGGCATTAAAAGTAACATAGGATACTTTTCATTTACACAAATATTTTTACGAAAAAAAAATTTTGATGTGGACTCGGACGAGAAAGCGGGCAACAGCATATTTATATAGTATATTTATACGTCTTATACTTTTAATTGTAGATAAAAAATCATTTTTGTGTGACTCATAAAATATAATAAATATTATAATTCTGCAGAGTTTGTTTGTTTGAACGCGCTAATCTCAGGAACTACTGGTCCGATTTGAAAAATTCTTTCAGTGTTAGATAGCCCATTTATCGAGGAAGGCTATAGGCTATATTTTATCACGCTAAGACTAATAGAAACGAAGAAATAGAGGAAAATGTGGAAAAAACGGGGGGAAATTATTTGATAGGGCTTATTTGAACGCGCTAATCTCAGGAACTACTGGTCCGATTTGAAAAATTATTTCAGTGTTAGATAGCCCATTGATCGATGAAGGCTATAGGCTATATTTTAACACGCTAAGATTAGTAGGAGCGAAGAAATAGTGGAAAATGTGGAAAAACAGGGGAAATTATATGAAAGGGCTTATTTGAACGCGCTAATCTCAGGAACTACTGGTCCGATTTAAAAAAAATCTTTCAGTGTTAGATAGCCCATTTGTTGAGGAAGATTATAAGCAATATTTTATCACGCCAAGACTAATAAGAGCGAAGATATAGAGGAAAGTTTGGAAAAAACGGGGGGAAATTATTTGAAAGGGCTTATTTGAACGCACTAATCTCAGGAACTACTGGTCCGATATGAAAAATTATTTCAGTGTTAGATAGCCTATTTATCGAGAAAGGCTATATGGCTATATTTTATTATTCTACGACTAATAGGAGCGAAGAAATAGAGAAAAATGTGGGAAACGGGGGAAATTATATGAAATTGCTTATTATCTTAAGATTCTTAAGAACTACTGGAGCAATTTTTATTTTATTTGGCAAACATGAAGAATAGACCACGTTAAGGGACATAGGCTATTTTTTTTTTGCGGAAAAATGTACGGTCGCGTGAAATTCCTAAATTACGCAAGTGAAGCCGCGCGGAACATCTATATATAATAAAATCGTAGGAAAGTCAATGCTGTACATTGATTATTTTTGTACAAAAAATAATACTTGGGACGTGATCTACTATACTAACGCGGACGAAGTCGCGGGCAACAGCTAGTAAAATATAATATTGTAATTTATAGACTGATATCGACATTGGAGCAATTGGATCTTTGTTAGAACTATCAATCTATAAGAAGAAAAATATTTCCACAACACATCCTACCGCAGATAATATAAAAGAGGAGCCGGACATAAAGACTGAACAATACGATGAAGACGGTAATGTATACTATACTGTACTTTATGTATTCATATTCCAGATGGGCTACATTTGTAGTGTTCTGTTTGCCACTTAACTGCTCTGCCCCTTCTAACTTTGTGAAATTGAGTATAATGTATTTTTTTTTTCCTTCAAATTTTTAACGAGGCTTAAAAATGCACTTGGCATCTATGCCAGCCTCATTGTATTATTCAAAATTATTAAAAATTAAACTATGCGACCCTTCATTGACAATAAATAAAATATTATTAAAGTGCGGGCCTCTTGCGAAAGAGGCGACGCCAAAATAATATTAATTTCCCCCCCAAACAACCCTCCTGAAAAAAACCGGCCCCTGAGACCACGATTCCGTCCACAAACCCCACAGTGAACACAAATAATGTATTTTATAATGATTATAATCTGCTAATCAATAATTAATAATTATTGATCAGTTTTTTAGTTTGTAATGTGAATTTTTTTTGTTATAGAAATAATTGAAGAACAAACTGTAGAAAATACAAATACGTATGGAGAAGATTATGCACCCATGTTAGAATTTGAAGATGATGATGTGTCAGATAGTGATGCTGTTTGCAAACAGGAATCATTGAGCGTTGACCGCATTGATGTTTGGCAAGGTTCAAGGCTTGAATTGAAATTAGTAAAGTTGAGTCAAAGTGTCATTGACAAGTATGTACGCCAAAGTCCCTCCACGCAGCACACAGCCACAGAAGAACATATTGGGGACAAGGGGAAGTGCGCTGGTGAACAGAGCGTAGATAATGACGACAAAAAGGCACAGTACAAGAGTCACAAGGAACAACTCATCTGTGATGTTTGCTTAAAAATGTTTCCGACTAAAAGCAGGTTGCTAAGGCACATCCGGACACATACTGGTGAAAAAACGTATAGCTGTAATATATGTCAAAAGATATTCTTACGAAGAGCGTACTTAAAGGAACACTTATTAATTCATACTGGTGAGAAACCATATAACTGTGACATATGTCAAAAGAAATTCACTTTACGCTCTAACTTAGAAAGACATTTATTAATTCATACTGGTGAGAAACCATTTAACTGCAATATTTGTCAAAAGAAATTCTTAGGAAAATCGGACTTAAAAAGACACTTGCTAATTCATACTGGTGAGAAACCATATAACTGTGACATATGTCAAAAGAAATTCTTACAAACATCGCACTTAAAAATACACTTATTAATTCATACTGGTGAGAAACCATTTAACTGCAATATTTGTCAAAAGAAATTCTTAGGAAAATCGGACTTAAAAAGACACTTGCTAATTCATACTGGTGAGAAACCATATAACTGTGACATATGTCAAAAGAAATTCTTACAAACATCGCACTTAAAAATACACTTATTAATTCATACTGGTGAGAAACCATTTAACTGCAATATTTGTCAAAAGAAATTCTTAGGAAAATCGGACTTAAAAAGACACTTGCTTATTCATACTGGTGAGAAACCATATAACTGTGACATATGTCAAAAGAAATTCACTTTACGCTCTAACTTAGAAAGACATTTATTAATTCATACTGGTGAGAAACCATATAACTGTGACATATGTCAAAAGAAATTTAGAAGAAAAAGTGACTTACAAGTACACTTGGTAATTCATACTGGTGAGAAACCATATAACTGTGACATATGTCAAAAGAAATTCACTATACGCTTTAACTTAGAAAGACATTTATTAATTCATACTGGTGAGAAACCATATAACTGTGACATATGTCAAAAGAAATTCACTTTACGCTCTAACTTAGAAAGACATTTATTAATTCATGCTGGTGAGAAACCATATAACTGTGACATATGTCAAAAGAAATTCTTAGGAAAATCGGACTTAAAAAGACACTTGCTAATTCATACAGGTGAGAAACCATATAACTGTGACATATGTCAAAAGAAATTCTTACTAAGATCGCACTTAAAAAGACACTTATTAATTCATACTGGTGAGAGACCACATAACTGCAATATATAATTATTAATTATGTCAAAATAAGTTCACAGCATGCAGATACATAAAAAGACATTCAGTTATTCATACTGGCGAGAAGTCATAATAAATAGGGAATTTTCTTTCTTTTAATTTTTAGAATCTGTATTACAGTGTAAATATTTTAATAGAAATGTAAAACTACCTGTTTTACATTCCTGGCACATAATCAATGATGTTTTATTAAAGATGGCGTATGCTCATACAAAGCGGTCCTCAGAATTTGTTCCTGTACGACATATAAATATACCTACCTCTGGTATATCTATAAATTACAACAATGAATGCGACAGATAATACGTTACGAATGATATAGAAAAGGATTGCTATATACTTTGAGTTGCACATCGGCACGCATGCGCGATTATTCTGTAACACGATTATCTGTCCTTATCACGCTGCAGTTGTCGTCCGTATTTTCTATCCTTTTTTAGTTTAATATTTTGCATTAAATAATTTGTCGATAATGTTGGAAAATATCCAAATAAAAATTAATTACTAGATGTTTTCATGTACTTACTTGTGGTACGTAACTTTTTCATCCTTTTTTACCTTATAACTATAATTTTTGCATTTCCTAAAAACGAAGCTTGGCATTTTAAGTCAAAAACGTGACACAATGATATTCTAACGTGACACCTCATCGCTCACTCGCTGCTAACATGTAACTAATTCAAAAGAAGGCACTTACCTTGATTTGGCTGAATCAGACTAATAAAAATAAAATATCTTTTTATTCAAAATGGGTATCATGATACACTTTTTGAAAGTCGAACGAAGAAACTACGTTGCCTACCACCGGTTCGGGAACTACCCCGCCGAGAAGAACCGGCGTAAGAAACTCGCACGGGGCCATCTTTTACTAAAAAAATGGAAAATTACAATGTTATGGCTTACAGCTATGTAACAAAATTAAAAGAAAAGTAACCTGCATGGAGCCACCCTATTCCCAAGGTGTGCTGTCCTCGAAGAAATCATTGACTTTATAATACGCTTTAGCACACAAACGTTCTTTAACTGCTTTTTTAAATTTGTTTAAAGGTAGATTTTGAACATTTTCTGGGATTTTATTGTATAGGCGTATACATTGGCCTTTAAAGGATTTGCTTATTTTGGCTAGTCTGAACATTGGTATTGCTAACTTGTTCTTATTTCTAGTATTTACATTATGATTATCAATTTTCTTTTTGAAAATATTTATGTTCTTTCTAACATATAAGAGATTTTCCAAAATGTATTGAGATGTGACGGTCAGAATTCTTATTTCTTTAAATTTTTCTCTTAGAGATTCCAAAGACGACATCTTATAAATAGAACGAATAGCTCGCTTCTGCAGCACAAATATTGTATTAATGTCCGCCGCGTTTCCCCACAAGAGGATGCCGTAAGACATTATGCTATGAAAGTAGCTAAAGTAAACTAATCGCGCGGTCTCTACATCAGTGATTTCACGAATTTTTTTAACAGCATATGCTGCAGAACTAAGCTTATCTGCCAGTTTCGCAATATGTGGACCCCATTGTAACTTACAATCAAGCGTTATGCCTAGGAATACGGTGGTGTCTACTAAATTCATTTTCTCATCATTTAATAGTACATTGGTTTGTACTTGCCTAACATTTGGCAAGATAAATTTTAAACATTTTGTTTTATTAGAGTTCAAAAGTAAATTATTAGCATTAAACCAATGTACTATTTTTGAGAGAGCACTATTTACCTCGTCATAATTAAATTGTCGCCTCTTCACATTAAAAATTAGTGAAGTGTCATCAGCAAAAAGTACTATCTCATGCTTATCTTTAACAAGATAAGGTAGATCATTTATATAGATGAGAAAAAGAAAAGGCCCTAAAATGGACCCTTGTGGCACACCTAGTTTTATTTTGGTTCCATTAGACCTTATGGAGTTAACTTCCACCCTCTGCGTTCTATTTGTAAGGTAAGATTTTAGAAGTTTAAGTGCCGTGCCCCTTACACCATAATGGTGTAGTTTTCTTATTAGAGTATCATACTCCACACAGTCAAATGCTTTAGAGAGATCGCAGAAAATACCAAGTGCATCCTGCGACTCCTCCCAAGCTTCAAAAATACTACACAGAAGACTAATGCCTGCATCTGTTGTAGACCGACCTTTAGTAAAACCAAATTGATTATTATGTAATAAATTATTTGAGTTAAAATGAGCAAGTAATTGATTTAGAATTATTTTTTCAAAGATTTTACTTAAAGTCGGCAATATGGATATTGGTCTATAGTTGGCTGGGTCTGATTTCTTCCCAGCTTTAAATAGAGGCATCACCTTGCTGTGCTTCATTAAGTCTGGGAACACACCACTTTTGATACAATTATTAAAAACTAAAGCTAGGTAATGATGTCAATTACTGATTTTATAATTTTTGTGGACATACCCCAGAGATCAGTGGTACTTTTAATATTGATTGATTTGAAAGTCTTGATAATATCTCTGGAGTCAATATCTCTAAAAATAAAATTGACATCACATTCCTTGACATGTTCTCTAAGTATTTTTGCTGCAACTGTAGGTGATGAATTTAAGTTCTTTGTAGTTGAGATTGGAATGTCTGCAAAAAACTTCTCAAAGACTGTCGCAACCTCAAGATCAGAATTGATTTTTTTATTATTAATTAAAAGTTCAAATTTAGAGTTACGACAGGCGACTTTTCCAGTCTCATCCGCAATTATTTTCCAGGTGGTTTTCACTTTATTTTTAGAGTCTCTAATTTTCTCTTTAATTTGAAGTGCCTTCGCTGCTTGACAGGCCTTTTTAAAAGTTTTTGAGTATTTCTTGACGTACAATTTAAAAGCTTCACTCCGGTTTATAGTTTTCTCGTTATACAAATCATATAATTTTTGTCTACTTACAATAATACCTGCAGTTGCCCATTTTTTGAAATTATTTCTTTTATTATTCAAACTGACCGTTTTAGAAGTAAATACAGCGTTATATTGCTGATTTACTCTATTGAATATATTGTTAAACGCTTTATCTGGATCATTTGATACATTCAACTTCTCAAAACTTGATGATAATTTACTTCTAAATTTCTCAATACGTTTTGTATTTATAGGTATATATTTAATTTTTTCTTTTAAATTAGTATCACAATTTATATTAAATGAAGCTAACTGTCCACAGTGATCAGAGCTTAATACATTAATTATTTCCTTCCTATAGGGAGTTATGTTGGTGAAAATATTATCTATGCAAGTCGCAGTTGTATCACAAATTCTTGTCGGCTCGTTGAATAAATTAATAAGGTTATACGATTTGAACAATGATGTGAATCTAACAGTGGTGGAGTTTAAGTCTAGTAAATTAATATTGAAATCACCACATACTATAATCTTTTTGTTGGATGCACACACTTTTGTTAACACTTGCTCCATTATTTGTTCAAAAGAATCATATAAGCCGGATGGAGGTCTGTATACGCTTACAATAATAAGGTGGCTCAGCTCGATACAGGCTAGCTCAGCAATTCGTTCAGTTGACAGTCTAACAATATCCTTACGTTCTTTAAATTTAAGTTTTTTCTTAATCAATATTAAGGAGCCACCCCTAATAGCATTCTCTCGACTGAACGAACTTGCTAGCTGATGATCAGAATAATTAAATGACAATTCATAATTTTTTAACCAATGTTCTGATATACACAAAATGTCAATGTTACATTCATTTAAAAATAACTCAATTTCTAATTCTTTTCCTATTTTTCCCTGTAAGTCCTGATGCACCAAGTTTATATTAAAATTACAATTTTGTCTAGAAATCTTACTAGGTTGTTGGTGGTAGGCATTAGTATTATTATTTTTGTTTAATAATATACTGCTAGAGTGTGCCTCTGTTGTCCTAGAATCTAATTTAAATTATTTGGAACATATTCCAAGCTCTCAGTTATATATTGATTAGAATAAGAACACTGCTCAATAAAAGCAGTGGTCGGCTTAGCCAATTTTTTGGCTTGTCTTAAAACTATAAAATTGTATAGCCATTTAGCTAAATGTCGAGTTAAAAAATTAGATAAGAAATACTTATCATATGTCAAATTACGTAATCTAGAATTGAAAATATTATTAATGTCCACCACATCTATTTGTGGTAAGGTATTACTTAATACCAAACAATTTTGATTTGTTGCACTACATAGTAGGCTGTTCAGCTTAAACCTAATATAATTTTCCTTACTCTCGTGTGGCAATTTCTTAATATTAGGAAAGGTAAACAAAATAAGTCGACTAACGTTTTCATTTCTACTTAATGTATTAATATAATCTGTCATTTGTTTTTTGTTTATCTTTCCCCTTCTCCCGACTAAGATAACTATGGTTGTGTTGGGACAGCAAGCAGAATTTATTGCCTGGCTAATTACTTGTTCAAATGATGCCCCGGGCAAACAAGTGCTAATTACTTGCTGACCCACACTTAATTTATTCATAAGTACACTAACGCTATGTCCTATTTCATCACAGTATATATTAACTGGGGCATCGGTCCTATTATAATTATTTTTTAAGGGTTCAGTATGAGCCTTTACCTCTGAACAGGTAACTGAAATGTCAAGATCATGCTGTGAATGATTTACATTTCTGAGACACTGACAGTTATTGAGCAAAGAGTTTACTCGTTCCTCATTGTAGCGTCCCATTTCTATTAAACCATCCATAGCCGATATTATGACAGACAATTTCTTTTTGCGCTAATTCTGACTGTATGCGCTAGTGCGATATCTACCTTTTTTATAATAGAATATCATAGCACATAATAGTTTTAGAAGATACGTCATTGTACCCACTGATCTCCATTATACAAGTACGCTGGATCTATGATACCCACTTTTTTTGTGCCATTTGAAGCGGAATCAGCGCCCCCATTATTAGGGTAGAGAACTAAATTTGACGTAACCATTGGTAACCATGTATGTATTTTAATTGTATGTTATGTAAAACACGGTACAAAAAGGGATGTGGGGCAGCGTTGCCAGACGTCCCGATTTTGGCGGGACGTCCCGATTTTTTCATCAAAATTAAATGTCCCGCGCGGGACAGGCTCAGTCCCGCTTTTCGGGTAAAGCCCGAACGTACGTGCAGCGTGCTAAGAAAGAAAGGTGCGTAATGAAGATAAGAGTGTAGGAGGTAGAGGAGTGGATTTTCTTTGGCTACTTTAGCTATCTATTGTCACGTAAACGTTATTTTAACGCAAATAAAAAGATAAAAATTTCAAAAAACTTTTCATTTTATACCTTTTTTTTTTACTTTGTCCCGCTTTTGACTGAAGAATCCCGCTTTTTTACTCAAAAAGTTCCAAAGTCCCGACTTGGTACAAAAAAAATCTGGCAACGCTGATGTGGGGTTACATTTCACAAGAACACGGACGTAAAAAAAGTAAGTACTTTTTTTACGTCCGTGTTCACAAGTAAGTGATTTTAACAGCTCATTTCTACGATATTAAACTTTTATTGATAATATAGGCACTTAAAAATATGGCACTAATCTTATTGTACCGTATTCACCACATATTTACGTTTGTTTTACCGATTTTTGATAAAAAATAAAATTCAATAGTGCTGGAGTTTTCTGTCGATAAAACTTATCGATATCTATAATAATTGTATTGAAATCTCCGATTACCGATTTTTATTATCAAATACATATTATGCTCTTAAAATAATTGACAGGTTTCCGTCTGCCGAAGGAAGACTGGAATTATGGTTGAAAAAAATTGAAAAGCCTGGTTGGCGTCCGAAAATTGCTACTACCGCTTGCCGTTACTATTTGAAGTGTACAAACGTTCTCTGTGAAAATACAAGGCGCAAAACTACCATTCGATCGTGATTATGTTTGGAAAATTTATTTCAGCGTCTACTCTTTCCTGATAGACTGTAACTGTGTAACGATAAGTATAGTTTGTGCGTTTTATGATGATATGTGTGACACATTATAATTGACAATAGTAGGGAAGTAACCTAACAAAAATTAATCGATAGTTTAAAAATATCGAATCACTTCGTAAAGGAATTGCAATCGAAATTATCGATTTCGTACTGACATTTCAGTGGTGCCGGCGATTTAAGATGGCCGCCCTTTTTTATCGATTTAAGTTCCGTTTCATGCATATGACATTTTTCAAATCTTTTCGTAACAATAATTTTATACTCCTATTTCACAGTTAATATTTATAATTTTTATTAATAAGATCTTGCTTGATCTTGCTTGATGGCTTGCTAGATCCATAAATAAATAGGAAACTTTTATATTATTACTAGACTTTCCGCGCGGCTTCTCCCACGTAAATATCTAATTACACAGACAAATTGGTCCACAAAAAATAGCCTATATAATCCTTCACGTTATACATTCCCCCGCTTTTTCCACATTTTCCTCTATTTCTTAGCTCCTATTAGTCTCAGCGTGATAAAATATATAAAATGGGCTGTCTAACACTGAAATAATTGTTCAAATTGGACCAGCAGTTCCTGAGATTAGAGCGTTCAAACAAACAAACTCTTCCGCTTAATAGGTAATATTATATGATGAGATTAGTTAGGGTCTAATCACACAGAACACTTATTCAGCTTTGTTCAGCAAATTAAAGTGTATGCTTGAACCAATCCATGTACATTTTTGGAAGCTTAAATCACTCTCCTCTGTTGGAAAAATAGGAATCCCTTTTTTTACACAGGTCTTTTTGATTGATTATTCTGTGTTATAAAAGTTGACCAATCGTGTTATGCTATGGGTAAATCAAAGACAAAGACATGATAAATACTGACAATGAACTTTAATTTCTTAGCTTAATCATTGAAAAATCGATATCGCTACAGCCAAATTATCAAGGCGTCGCCTTTACTTAACAATAACAAATATTTAAAATTTAAGTACCTAAAAGTTTTATTTTTAAATAATTTTGATTTTATTTCCACTACTTTTCTATCAGTAGTTGAAAATCATTTTGTGTCATTGATATTTTTAGATTTATAATAACTAGACATCGGATTATATGCATTTGCATACTTGCATATGCAAATGCATATAATGTCACTTTTTAGGCGATAGTGCATATTTTGGCAATTTTGCATATTTCGGTAGTTTAACTTCCATGGGCATTTAGATGGCAATCGGAAAATGTTGGTAGACACTTATTATTGGCGTATAATAAATAAATAAAAACTAAAAAGTCTTTATTTCAAGAAATTAAAAATCCTGGATTTTATGAAATTATAAAAATTGGCGCTTTTATTAATGTTACTACCGGAAAAGTCTTCAAAAAAATAATAAATTTTAATATTAAGTGACTTTTGATTGTGCATATTTTGTGCATATTTCGACCATTTTTCCTGCATATTTGCATGGATATTTCGGCAATTTGATCGTGCATATAATCCGATGTCATTAATAACTTAGGAATTCGTAGACATGTGAACACATCTTTATGATTATGAGATTTTCGTCCCTCTAATTAATGAAGTTAAATCTATGAAATCAAAGAATTTTTTACTTTTATAAGTAGTGCAACAATAAAAATGTTTAAATTTTTGTTGTTATAAAAACTTCTTTAAATATGTTAAATATTACTTACTCATGTAAAAAAATTAAAAATAACCAGGTAGGTCACATAGTCACACTATGGATTAAAAATAATTGCTACTCTTGTTGATCCTTGAAATTATCTATATTTTTTTTAATAAACAATTAAATATGCATTTCACTAGATTAAATAAACGAAGAAATCCATTTATTGCTGTATTTTTTTGTATTAAATTATATTTTACATTTAGTCGCACAACGGAATCTGTTTCGTCGAAAATTCGATTTTGTTTCAATAATATCAGAATAATATAACGTTTTCAGCGTTCTTTTTAACTTATTCCATTAGTTCAATATTTTTCCTTGTATATGACATTCAAATAAAGGTAAATAAATGACCTTAAAAAATATAGACATATTTTTGCAAAGGTACACGTTTTTTTGAAAATGCCCAATTGCTTAATACTTGTCTCGTCATCGGACATAACAGGTAATAAAGTCAAAGCCGTTTTTAACCGACTTCCAAAAAGGAGGAGGTTATATGTTCGTCTGTATATATTTTTTTGTATGTTCAACCATAACTTCGCCGTTTGTGGGCCGATTTTCATGATTTTTTTTTGTTGTTGTATAGGGTTGAATCCGAATTTGGTACCATGTTCATAAAAGTTGGTGATCCGATGATGGGATCCATGAGGAATCGAGGGGACTCCTTGAAATTTGTATGGAAACATATAGTGATTTTGATTTTTTCTGAAGCATTCGAGGTAAATGCTACCAAAAAGTAAGACTTCGCACCAGGTTATACCCTGGATCCAAAGGTACCGAACAGAACTTTTGAATCCTTATATATACAGGTTCGGGGATTTCGGCGTTGTTTAAACAACTGAAAGCATAAGCCAACACATCAATTTGATTGATCATCATCATCACAATCATAATTATACCATGGGTCATCACACAAAGACTCAATTGTTGGTACTTTTCATGATATTTACATCGGAGCAGATGTTTTTGATGATTATTTCGCTGTTTGTGGACCGATTTTCAAAATTCTCTTATTGTTGTATAGGATATAATCTTAATTTTGTATGACAATTACGAAAGTGGTGAGCTGATGATGGGATCTATGAGCAATCGAGGGAAATCCTTGAAATTTATCAAAACACTCATAGTGGTTAAAATGTTGTTTCTAGTAACATAAACATATGTTACAAATAAGAGAAATTTCATACGAAGGTGTCTCTTGGTCCAAAGGCACTGAACAGAACTCCTGAATCTATAAAGATGAAAATTTGGAAATTGCTGCATCGTTTAGATAACTCCAAGCATTTACCACAATTTTGCTTACAGTAATATAATATGTATAGTTAATAATCGTAGTGGTTATCTACGCTTAAAGCCTTGTCTTGTAGATAACTAAAATCAGTGAAAGGCCTTTGCCCAGCGGTGGGACAGTATAGGCTAATTAAAAGAAACATAAAATAGGGTATCCAGGGCTGAAAAGCAAAATTAAGTTCCTACATTATTAACCAGCATTAGCTATACATGATCTTGAAAATTATTTTGTTCTTTTAAAGTGTATTATTATACCACCTCGGTACTACGGTTACTAAGTTGGCAATTTGATAATGATATCCATGTGTTATATAGAGTGCTCCTCAAAATTTATAAGGAAACATAATATTAAGTGATTTCGATTTAGTTAGAAGTATTCTAAGCATACGCTACCAAGTAAGATTTTTCCATGGGTATACCATGGTTCCGAAAGTACTTAGAGAACTTCTGACTCTTTGGTTTCATTGTTGTTTTAAAAAGTGAAAGCATAATAATATGCTACTATGTAAATTTTATTCAACGTACTTAATTCAAGCTTAAGTTAGATGTGATAGTTTCATACCTAAATCATATCTATCTACAACTGACACTTATGTATTTACCATTACATAAATAACTAAAAAGAGTGAAATTATTATTTTTTTACAAAAAATTAAAACCGACTTCCAAGGTAAAAACAATAAGAATATTAACTAAAAAGTATTAAATAATTCTTTCTCTGATATCGAGAGAAATATGGCAGAAATAAATAGCGACAATTCATTCCCTATCAATTTAGATCAATTTATTAGTTTATTGGATAATGTAAAAGGAAAACAGAATGTAAAAGAATTAACTTATGACTATACAAATAACATTCACGGTTTAATTAAAATGTGTAATAAAATTCATAGTAAGTTAAATAAGAGCTTAAAAAATAGGTGCTCTCGTTTATCTAAGAAATTACATGAAATATTGATTAGTGACTCGACAAAACCTACATTATAAGATAATTAGTAATAATAAACTAGCTTGATATACTTATACTAAAAAAAAAAAAAAAAAAACAGATTAAGTTTACATATTTATTATATTATATTCAATAATTTCATGGATTTAATACAGTGGAATGTAAATGGTTACTTTAAAAGATTGGAGAATATTAAACTATTGATTAATCGTTTAAGTCCAACATGCATATGTTTACAGGAAACAAACTTTACTTCAAATTACTGTGCTTCTATTAATGGGTATGTACACTTTTTTAAAAACCGTTTACAAAGTAATAGGGCTAGTGGCGGCGTTGCAATATTTATCAAATCGTATACTTTTCCAGAATTAATTGATATAAACACTAACTTAGAAGCAGTTATAATTAAAATTAAATTTCCTTTCACTGTTACTATATGCAATATATACCTTCCCAATAGCTGCACACTTAGTTTAGGTGATTTAAATAATTTACTTAGTCAATTAACTCCCCCTTTCATAGTTATGGGTGATTTTAATAGCCACCATTTTTATTGGGGATCCGATAAATGTGACACCAGAGGTAGATTAATAGCTCAATGGCTCGATGACCATAATGATTTGTTATTGTTAAACAATGGACAACCTACACATTTCAATAGTAATAATGGTAGCATGAGCAATATAGATTTAACTTTGGCTTCACGAGATATATCATCATATTTTGAATGGAACGCCTTAGATGACCTACCTATATGACAGTGACCATTTCCCAATTTTTATTAAAACGTTAATTAATCAAAATTCACAACATGAAATGTGGTTACCAAAAAAATGGAAATACGATAAAGCAGATTGGTTAATGTTTTCCGAAATAGTTAATCAAAATATTCTAGAATTATCTTCTTTAATTTCTTTGCCTCACTGTTCTATTAATGACATTGTTGGAAAATTTACTAAAATTATTTTAGAAGCAGCGAACTTGTCCATACCTAAGTCTACTGGTCGCATGAGAAATAGTAATTTACCTTGGTGGGACGATGCTTGTAGAATTGCTCTAAGGGCAACAAAAAAGGCCTTTAAACTTTTTAAAAAACACGCAAAAAATGACCCCCATTCATTGTATAAAATTGACTACAAAAAAAAGAGAGCTTTTTATAGGAGACTTTTAAAAAATAATAAAAAGAAGTATTGGGAAAAATGGGTATCCTCAATAAATAATCGAACGCTTATTGGCGATGTTTGGAAAAAGGTACATATTCTTAATAGGTGCAATATTAGGCTTGATAAAATTGTTCTTGAGAAACCGAATGGCTCATTTGCATCTGACCCAAAGGAAATATCTAATATTTTAGCAACTACTTTTGCGACCAACTCTTCCTCCTCCAATTACGATGACCATTTCATTCAGTACAAAAATTTAGAGGAAAGTGAACACAATTTTGATTTTTCAGATAATTCTGATTCAATTAATAGTATTATTTCAATGAACGAAATGAGACTAGTGTTATCTCAAGTAGGAAATTCAAGTCCAGGACCTGATAACGTTTCAAATATTATAATAAAACATTTACCTACCGGAAAGTGCCCTAAGTTTTTTACTTCTGTTATATAATTTTATTTGGCAAAAACAAGTTTTTCCTGACAGTTGGAGAGAAGCCTTAGTGGTTCCAATATTGAAACCTGGTAAAATTCCAAAATTGAATACCAGCTATAGACCTATTGCCCTAACATGTAATATGTGTAAAATATTAGAGAAAATTATTGCCAAAAGAATGAGATGGTACGTTGAAAAAAATAACTATTTATCCCCTTTTCAATACGGATTTCGCCAATTTAGATCCACTACAGACCTTTTGATGAATATTGAGAGTGAAGTTATTGATAGTATTGCTAATGAATTTTTTATGGTAATAGTTGCGCTTGACATAGAAAAAGCGTATGAAATGACATGGAGACATAAAGTTTTAAAATCACTGCAAAAGATAAATATTAATGGAAATACTTTAGCATTCGTTAAAAATTTTCTTACAGCGAGATCAATTAAAGTAAGAATTAATGACACATTATCAAACCCTGTTTCCATAGAAAATGGTCTTCCACAGGGCTCGGTGATTAGTGTTTTATTGTTTTTAATTACAATTAATGACATTTTCTCTTATATAATAAGTCCTGTAAAAGGATTCTTATTTGTTGACGACCTAACGTTGACATGTTTTGGTAGAACATTAAAACCTATATTTACATTAATACAAAAAACCTTAGACAGTTTACAACAATGGGCCGAAAAATCTGGTTTTAAATTTTCCATTACTAAATCTGAATTCTTAATTTTAACTAAGAAGAGAAATAAAACAAGAAATTTAAGGTTAACTTTAAATAATGCACAAATTAAAGAAGTTAAAAATTTAAAAATACTTGGTTTGACTTTTGATCGGAAATTAACATGGGTAACTCATATAAATAAACTTAAATCTGAATGCTACAAGAGATTGAATGTTATTAAGGTTTTGTCATCGATTTCTTGGGGCTCTGAACGAAAATGTTTAATAAATATTTATAATGCTTTTATTCGACAAAAATTGGACCATGGATGTATCATCTATGATTCCGCGAGGAACAGAACTTTGAATTCTTTAGAAAGTATTCAAAACACTGCTCTCCGCCTATGCATAGGTGCGTTTAAGACTAGTCCTATAAAAAGTATTTTAGCTGAAGCCGGAGAAATGCCTTTAGAAATAAGAAGAAAGCAATTAGTAATCGTATATACTGTTAACATACTATCTCAGCCTCAAAATCCTATTTACAATTATTTTACAAAGTTTTCATCAGTAGATGCAGTGTATCGTTTGCAATCTAGTCTTCCCCAACCCTTACGCATAAGATCTGCTAAATATCTGGAGGAAGTTAACCTTAGTATCCCAGCTATATTAAATAAGAAAATATTGTCATGTGCTCCCTGGGAAAATCATGAATTTCCTATTAATTTGGAACTGGCAAACAATCTCAAGGATAATACACCGCGTGAAGTTTATATAAATATGTATAATGAGATTAATAGTAAATATAAAAACAGTAAACTTTTCTTTACTGATGGGTCAGTTGTGAATGAGAGATCGGGTTTTTCAATAGTATCAAATAATTGTTGTTATCGATATAGAATTGGAGACTACCACTCTATTTTTAGTTGTGAATCGTTAGCTGTACTCAAAACTTTAGAAATTATATTTAACGAACCTAATTCTATAATGTACTTAATTTATTCGGACTCTAAATCATGTCTTACAGCTTTGCAGAATAATAATAATAATAACCCATTAATAATTGAAATTAAAGAAAAAATGTTAAACCTCCTGAATAATAACTTCAACTTTCAAATTGTATGGATCCCGAGTCACATAGGAATAACTGGGAATGAATTGGCGGACTCTGAAGCCAGAAATGCAATAAATGAAAATGAAATTTACACAGAAATAAATTCACCCCCTTCAGAAATACAAAAATACTGCAAATATAAGGTTAAAATTTTTTGGGATGATTATTGGAAAACTGATAACACTAGTAAATTAATAAATATTAGAAATTCTATTTTTGAAGAGTCCCCCATTTCATTCAGCAGAAAAGATCAAGTTGTAATAACGAGACTTCGCATTGGACACACTAACTTCTCACACATACATTTAATAACAAAAGATGAAAAGAATAAATGTAGGTGTGGGCAAGATATGAGTGTCTCTCATCTTTTAGTGGAATGCTCAGCTTACAATAGAGAAAAACAATTATCTTGTTTACCAAATAGTCTTAAGGAATGTTTAAATAAAAATGGCTGTGATCAGACCTTAACATTTTTGAAAATGATTGATGTTTATAAATTAGTTTAGATGTACCTATTTGTTACATTTTAAGTTCTATTGTCTTCTATTGTTAATTATTGTGGTCGTTAATGACCTTTGTTGTTAAAAAGCGACCTTAAATAAATAAAAAAAAAAAAAAAAAAAAAAAAAATTCTTTCTCTAATAGTGCCTTTTCCAGAATTCGTCAAAATCCCAACTATATCTGTGCATATTATAGTCTTCACTACTTTGAAGTCGGTACCAGTCCCAAATATTTCAGATATTCTGACATTGACTGAAGTCATGGTTTAATTAGCTGGTACCGACTTCAAAGTAGTGAAGACATACACAGAAGTATAGTATGTACAGAAATAGTTGGGATTTTGACGAATTCTGGAAAAGGCACTATTAGAGAAAGAATTATTTAATACTTTTTAGTTAATATTCTTATTGTTTTTACCTTGGAAGTCGGTTTTAATTTTTTGTTAATTAATTCAAAAGTATCCATGTTGCTATGAGACTCAATTTCAATATTTTTATGCTGACACAAATTTAAAATATCCTTATACTTATAATAATTCAAAATTTTTGCGATAATTTTCATAAAATGGAACGTCTTCCGATTTAATTTTCCCTTTACTTAAGTTTTCTGTAAAAATTGCCAACCAACTAGAATATTCGCTATAAAATTGCCTCATTGAGCTTAACACTTAATATATTCCCTACACGTCTATTCGGTCCAATTTTTATTAAATATGTTCTAACTTCTTTTAATTCCTCATATAATTTTTCTAAAGAAATGTTCATAACTTACCAATTTACCACCAAACATAGAATTTATTTATTTTAGTATAGGTTATAACTACTTTAAAAACATTTTAAGCACATAAAATTACAGTGATTAAGCATGAGTACACTGAGTAAAATAAAGAATACACAATTAATAACTTAGAGTTCAATAATAAGTTCATTAATGTCTCTACATTGGGCTGCGAGACGCGAGACGTAAAAATATTATTCGATATACATACGATTTAACACTAAAACTTTTACGCATTTTATACTCCGACACTTTTTACACCTTCGAGAAATAGGTAGGCCTTGGGTTGATTGGGCTGCTCCTCTATAGCTGCGGCGGGCGGCTGCTGACGAAAAAAGGACCTCCGGAAATTATTCCTGTTTATTTCCGATGCTATCCATCCCATGTGGCACCGCTTATATATTCGGTTGTAGTATTCGGTACACGCTGTAGGTACACGAAAACCAAGCCGAACATCAGCACGATGACGGCCAGCAAAATATTAGTGGTGGTGACATGAAAGCGAAATTCTTCAATTCCAGCTTGATTATTCCCAACTGCATTTTGGACAATCACGGTTTCTTCCTTTGATTGTTGTTTGCCCATTTTTACCGAAAAAATACTGTCTTTTGATTTACTTGAGACGCGTATGCACCGTAACGCGAACGAAAAATGAACGCCATAATTATTTAACTAGATTTAAATTATATCAGTTCTTTGTCTTAGCACTGCACAGAAAGTTCAAAGTTCCATCCCTTATACGGAGAGTCTCATATTCGCGGCGCGAAACCCGATGGCAGGGTCGCCATGTAGGGTGTGTTTAGGAGACGAGTAATAAGACCGAGAGTTGCAATAAAACTGTTTATTAAAATATAAGACATTGGGTTTTATAGAAGTACATACTTCTTATTACACTACTACATAGCTAATACATCAGAATAACACATAGGCTACAATTTTAACCAACTTTCAAAATGGGGGAGGTGTATATGTTCGTTTTCTTATGTTCAACGATTACTCCGCCGTTTGTAAACCGATTTAAATTTTTTTGCTTTTGGTATATAGGGTATCATTCCAATTTGATATTATATTCACAAAAGTGGTGATCTGATGAAGGATCCATAAGTAATCGAGGGAACTCCTCAAAATTTATAGGGAAACATGTGGTGACTTCGGTTTCGTGAGAAGTATTCTAAGCATATGCTACCAACAAGCAGCAACAAGTAAGATTTTGCACCGAGGTATACCTGGTATACCGTGGTTCGGAAGGTGCTGAGAGAACTCCTGATTCATTATAGATAAAAGTTTGGGAGTTTCGGCGTTGTTTTAAGAACGGAAAGCATATGCTACAACACATAGGCTACAATTTTAAGCGACTTTTAAAATGGGGGAGGTGTTATGTTCGTTTTCTTATGTTCAACGATTACTCCGCCGTTTGTGAACCGATTTTCAAAATTTTTCTTTTGGTATATAGGGTATCATCCCAATTTGGTATTATATTCACAAAAGTGGTGATCTGATGATGGATCCATAAGTAATAGAGGGAACTCCTCACAATTTATAGGGAAACATGTGGTTACTTCGGTTTCGTGAGAAGTATTCTAAGCATATGCTACGAACAAGTAAGATTTTGCACCGAGGTATACCTGGTATACCGTGGTTCGGAAGGTGCTCAGAGAACTCCTGATTCTTTATAGATACAAGTTCGGGAATTTTGGCGTTGTTTTAAGAACGGAAAACATATTCTACTATGCAAATTACATTCATCATCATCATTACTACCATATTACACCATGCATCGTCCTATGGTTATGACTTATGAGCCTATAAACATAGCTGGGCATTAACTCGTTAATCCGTTAATCCTTCAGGCCCCGCGCGAGCACCGGTGATCGCGACAACAATAGAATACAATAGCAATTCCTGGAACTTGTGACTGAGGTATTAATTAACGAAGTTAACATTTTGATTAACGGATTAACTTTTAAGTTAACTTTTAAAAATATTAACGGACTCGTTAACTTCCGTTAATATGCAGAAGTCCCTTAATCGTTAATCCAATGCCCACTATTTACCGCACGGCACCGCGGCGCGGCGCGAAAACAGGTTCAGACAGTTAGTATGAAACGACAAGTGCCGGGCGCGCGGGCAGCGCGGTGCCGCGGCACGGCAGCGAGTGAAACAAAAACAATACTAGATACATTTTCAGGCGCGTGCGAGTGAGAAGAGATGTACGATGCAAGCATCGCACATTCCTAGGTCAGCATAATAATTAGTTTATCAATTTTGTAAATATCTCAATATTTAAACGATTTCGTAAAGTTTAATTTTTGCTATACTCATCATTATCTTTGTGTATATAAAATGTGTCTGCTATAATACGCGAGCACTTATTCTTATATCACTTATACTTATATCATTACTCTTACATCATCAGGTACGGGTCTGTACACCTTACACAGGTGTACAGACCCGTGCATCTTTGTGGTCCTTCGAGTAAAACAAGTAAGTGGTTTTGGGTTTAGTGCGGTAGCGAATCGGTCTGGTCGGCCTCCCACAAGCGGGTCTCACCGACTAGATTGAGAAGGCGCATAATATCGCATAGAGCACGGAACCGCGTCATCAGCCTTTTGGAAATCATCTGCTTCCGAAGGAATCAAGGATCAAGCAAGACGTCGACGCAATCAATCAAGATTATTAATCATAATATCATTTATCACCAACGTTGGAATTTATATCATTATCAATTTTAACAAAGCGAGTCGGTTTGGTCGGCCTCCCACAAGCGGGTCTCACCGACTAGATTGAGAAGGCGCAGCATATCGCATAGAGCACGGAGCCGCGTCATCAGCCTTTTGGAAATCATCTACTTCCGAAGGAATCAAGGATCAAGATTATCAATCAACACAATCAATCAAGATTATCAATCATATAAGGATCAAGCAAGACGTCGACGCAATCAAGATTATCAATCAAGATTTATCAATATCATTTATCACCAACGTTAGAATTTATATCATTATCAACTTTAACAAAGCGAATCGGTTTGGTCGGCCTCCCACAAGCGGGTCTCATCGACTAGATTGAGAAGGCGCATCATATCGCATAGAGCACGGAACCGCGTCATCAGCCTTTTGGAAATCATCTGCTTCCGAAGGCATCAAGGATCAAGGAGGACGTCGAAGCAATCAATCAAGATTATCAATCATAGTATCATTTATCACCAACGTTGGAATTTATATCATTATCAACTTTAACATAGCGAATCGGTTTGGTCGGCCTCCCACAAGCGGGTCTCACCGACTAGATTGAGAAGGCGCATCATATCGCATAGAGCACGGAACCGCGTCATCAGCCTTTTGGAAATCATCTGCTTCCGAAGGCATCAAGGATCAAGGAGGACGTCGACGCAATCAATCAAGATTATCAATCATAGTATCATTTATCACCAACGTTGGAATTTATATCATTATCAACCTTAACAAAGATACACAGTCATTATCATTTTTATCAATTCAAGCTTGAAATTTTAATCAATCCATATGGAACCAATCAACAATCACAAATCATGGCAGAACAACTGAAGAGTTTTTCCTTGTGGTGGGAAGGCCCAACATGGTTATCATCATTCGGACCACTGCAAGAAAAAATTCAGTTTGAAACAAAGGAAGATATTAAAATATCAAAGCAATGTCAGGCGGCAACACTTGTTTCAGACAATACAATCAACGAGTTATTGACTCGAACAAGTTGCTTAGCACGCACCACTCGGGTCATTGCTTGGATGCTCCGGTTACGGCCCCGGCGTCAGCAAAAACCTACTTACCTCACTACAAGTGAGTTACATGCTGCAAGAAATATAATTATTAAATATCAACAAGAGATCGACTTTTCGGATGAAATCAAGAAACTTAAAAATAATCAAAATTTAAGTTCGAAAAGTAGAATACTTAGCCTTAAACCTTTTCTGGACCAAGATGGAATGCTTCGAGTTGGTGGCAGAATAACGAAAGCAAATATCAGCTGGGAACGCAAGCACCCGCTCATCATTGCACACAGTGGCCATCTCACAAACTTGCTCATCGATCAAGCTCATAAGAAGACCTTTCACGGTGGAGCGAGGCTTACCTTAGCTTACCTGAGACAAGATTACTGGATCATAGGCGGTAATCGAGCTACAAAAAAGCAAATTCGATTGTGCATAACCTGTCGAAGACATAAACCCGAGAGACCTATTCAAATAATGGGAGATCTACCAGAATCAAGATCGAATCCTTCAAGGCCATTCTTAAATACGGGTGTTGACTTCACGGGTTTTGTAAATGTCAAGGCCAATAAGGGCCGCGGTATCAAGACAACGAGGGGCTACATAGCTGTCTTTGTATGCATGGCCACAAAAGCAGCAGACCTGAGCTCAGCATCATTTATAGCAGCTCTAAGAAGAATGGCAGCCCGAAGAGGTACTCCACAACACATATTCAGCGACAACGGGACAAACTTTGTCGGCGCCAACAAGATATTGCAGGAAGAGTTTAATATCATAAAATCAAGCCTAGATCAGCATTTTTATAACACGATCAGTGACATGAACCTCACGTGGCATTTTAATGCACCATCATGGCCTAGCGCCGGCAGACTGTGGGAAGCTGCAGTGAAAAGCCTGAAACATCATCTCCGCCGAGTGCTGGGTGATCAGCACTTGACCTTCGAGGAGTTTTCAACCCTCCTTGCTCAAATAGAGGGATGTCTAAACGCACACCCACTGTGCGCATTGAGTGAGGATCCTGAGGATATCGACTATCTGACTCCATCACACTTTTTATCGAGCGGTCCGACTTTAAGCATCGTCGAATCAGAAAAAGACGAAAGAACACGCTGGAAATTGACTCAGAAGATATTTCACGACATTTGGAAAAGATGGCAATCAGAATACCTATGTCAACTACAATCAAGAAGCAAGTGGACACTGTCTAAGCCAAACATCAAAGTCGGCGATGTCGTAATAATTCATGAGCCAAACTTACCTGCTGGAAAATGGGCCATGGGAAGAGTGACGGAAGTCCATCCTGGAAATGATGGGTTTGTCAGGGTCGTATCACTTAAGACAAAAAACGGAATCATGAAAAGACCTATCACAAAATTATCAATTCTACCTGTGTCGGAAAATCTAGAAGAAAATCGAAGTGAAGATAACGAAGTATTAAAGGTGCCGAAGAAATCAAGTTCTAAGAAAATAAATATCACATCGATGGCGGTAATGCTGTTGATGTTGATTATAACTCCAGTTCAATGCGCTCACAACATATCATATTTCAATAACAATCAAAGAATTTACTTCGATAAAATATCAAATATGAAATTGGCACGGGACGAATGGAAATTAATCGTTTATTACGATATCGAGCTCTATTGGCAAGGAATAACATTATTTTCTAAGTACATCAATCACTGAGAAAATATCTGTCATTATAATAAAAATAAAATATCACAATGCGAAGTTGTATTGGCGCAATTACATCACGGCGAATCGGAGTTAAATTACTACAACAGTATGCTACTGGGTCAACGCTCGGCGAGTTCAAGAAAAAGACGCGGGCTCATTAACGGCATTGGAAATATCGCTCACAGCTTATTTGACGTCTTAGATGAAAATTTCGCAGAACAATATCAAAAGGACATCGAGCTCATAAGAACTAACGAAAAGCATTTAGCTACGCTCAAGAAAAATCAAACTTCAGTGATCGAGGCGGAAAACAATGTCCTACAAAGAATCGACGATGCCATGGACAAGCAGTTCAAAACTTTCAATCAACATTTAAAGGATTTTGAGGAAAATGTCAATAGAATTAACGGCGAAATAGAAATATTATCAGAAGACAATGAATTCGCCATGTCATCAATTATCACTAACAATATTTTATAAAATTTGAAAACAATTCAAAACAGCTTGGACACAATTACGAATGTATTTTATGGGAAATTTAATATACATTTGATCACGCCGAAACAACTGAAGGAAGAATTAAACATTATTGCAGGACAGATTTCAAGGGAATTATCACTCCCCTATGACAATATAGACGAAGATTTGCCAAAAATATACCAAATAATGAAGGTGCGCAGAAGACTGAATCAGCAATTTATTATCTTTGAAATGAAAATACCATTGGTAAATAGAGACATTTACGAACTATTTCACCTGGTACCAATTCCACATCAAGAGGGAAGAAACATCATCAGCATCACTCCGATATCAACTCACATCGCCATTAATATACAGAAGGAATCATACGTTCCAGTGACGACACACGTATGTGTGACGTTCGACATTACGTTACTCATTTGTCAGCTAAAAGGTCCCATATATCAATTGAAGGCAGACACTGACCTGTGTGTTATGGATCACATTACGAACAAGTGTAAAGCTGACACCGCAGTCTGTGAAAACAGCTGGAATCAATTAAGTGTGGGAAATACATACTTATTTTTTTGTTGTGATCAATGTACAACAAAAATCATATGCGACGCGGAATTAAAAGTAGAACAACTTCAGGGAGCTGGAATACTCAATATAGGAAAAAACTGCGTCGTCAAGGGGGACTCCTTTACTCTGTACTCCCAAAAAGCACCATCAAGCGACTTAAAGATTCAAGCAGACGTACCACTTTACGATATTCCTACAATCAACAAGGTTTTTAATTTATCCATTCCGAACAAAGAAGATGTAGAAGAGTACAAGCCAAACGACAAGCTTTCAAAATGTTTTTTCTTTTTTTTATCTTCATCTCGCGGCCGGGAATATGTACGATGCAAGCATCGCACATTCCTAGGTCAGCATAATAATTAGTTTATCAATTTTGTAAATATCTCAATATTTAAACGATTTCGTAAAGTTTTATTTTTGCTATACTCATCATTATCTTATCATTAATCTTATATCATTCAAAGATTCAAAGATTCAAAGATTTTATTTGCAAACTAAGTAATTAATATACAAACATTGTAAGTAAAGACTTAGTACCTTGTGCAGGCGTTTGCTTAAAAATTGTGAACAAAATACTTTATAATATATTTTTACAATATGTTAACAATGCGAAATGTTATAATTATAACTTATGAGTATCTTAATTTTATTTTATTTTATTAACAATATTTCTTATTATATAACTATACTAGTATGTTTATCTATATAATATATGGGTAGTAATATATTTTATGAACTTTGTTATCTTTCAACAACTAATTAATTTTTATCTTTTGAGAAGAAATCTTCCAGGGAGTAAAAACAATTTTTAATGAGGTAAGTTTTTAATTTTCTCGTAAATGAAATTAATTTAGTTTCATTTGTTATTTCTTCTGGTAAACGGTTATATATTTTAACTGCCATGTAATATGGGCTTTCATTTAACATTTTTATTCTGGAGTATGGGAGGTGTAATCTATTCTTATGTCTGGTGTTGATATTGTGTGTATCATTGTACCTTTGTTAGTGTATCAATAAACAGTTGTACTACGAGTACGGCTGTTTCTATAATCAATCATCATTATCAGCGTGTAAGGTGTACAGACCCGTACAAGAGATTTGTTTCATTTTATCATTTCATTACTCAGCGTCAGTGCTTATAGAGAGAGTGATTTGTTTATTGTTATTATAAATCATTTGCATGTTGATAAAGAAGAGTGCAGTATAATATAGTTAGATAGAATACAATAATTATAGAAGTATTTTGTAGTAACATTTTAACTTCCAAAACCTTAAACCAACAGGTTTTGTATGTACACTAACGCAATGATATAAGTTACAACAAGGTCATATTACTTAACGGATTAACGATTAACGTTAACTTGCGTCAATTCGTTCGAAATGTAACGCTTTAATGTTTAACGAAGCTAAAATTTTTTTAACGGATTAACGATTAACGAAGTTAACTATTTGATTAACGGTGCCCAGCTATGCCTATAAAGACCCTGTTATAGGTACTTTTCATAGTCTTTTAGATCGAGTCTCGAATTTGTAAAGCGATAATTAAAAAAAAATCTATACCTACCTAATATTATAAACCTGAAGAGTATGTTTGCTTGAACGTTTTAATCTCAGAAACTACAGATATAAAAACTTATTTCAGTGTTAGATAGCTCATTTATCGAGTAAGAGTTAAGACTATAGGCTACATATCATCACGCTAAGACTTACGACCGAAGAAACTCAGGAAAATGTGGGAAAAACGGGGGAAATATTAGAAATTACAAACTACTGGAGCAATTTTTATGGCAATATTTGGCACAGATATAGAGTAGACCAAGTGAAGGGAGTAGGGACATAAGAAAAACTTCTATTTAAACTAAGGTAGACATGCCATACGCATCAAATGTTCCGCCGTTCCAATAGAGCTAATTCACACCGTTGCAGTCAGTGTTCACTGGGGCGCTGTGCGCGACGGTCGTATGCGAGTGTGTACGGTTAGCAAAGAAATTTTTAAAACAAACTTAGTTTATTTTCAGATACTAAATGTAATCAAAGGGCAAAATGCTATCTTGTGCTATAATATTTTGTAAAAAATATACAAATAAATCAAATAAATCTTCAGGGATTACCTTTCACAGGTAACTATCATAGTTGTTCACAATAGATGAATAATTTTTACCTGACTACAGCAAAGCAAAAAGTAAGAGTTATGTGTCTCACAGGCTATTTATGTATGTATGTATATATGTATGTATACAGGGTGCAATTGAACCTACTTGCCAAATTTTTTTTGGGGCTTAGGTATCATTAGGTGAGTCCATTAAACCAAAAAAATAGGGTGTTAATTTTTTTACAATAACATATTTTATCCCAAAAAAAAATCGATGCACAATGGTCACTTCATAAGTTCATAATAATTACGATATTGCGACCGCTAGTTCATCGCGCCATCCAATCGGAAGACCGGTTATGCTTAGGGGTAAAGCGGGGGTGACGCGCGGGGTGGGAGGCGGGAGGCCCGCCGGTCGCTGGCGACCGTTTAGTACCACGCGCGTAGTTGTATAGCTAACACGTAATTATTTTGTTTGTCACGGCCCTCGCGCTTTAATTAGTGTCTGTTACAATGTACCCTAACCACGATCGAGTGTTATGAAATGTGGAGGCATAGGTGGAGGTGCTACATTTTGAGTGGCGAAAGTTTCCGCGGAACCCAAAGACTGTACGAGCAAGAAAGCCTTCCTCGTCTTCGTAACAGCTGATTGATGATTCTCGAATGCAGCAGCTGTACCCTAAATCTGAATCGCGAAACAATCAAAGACTCGGATTATGGACAGTTCGCACTTCGCAACACCTGCACACCAGCCAGCCAGCCTCGAAGACATGCCTCTGACGAGGTTAAAAGAGACAAAGTTGTGCTTAACAAACTTTTAAAGTCTTAAAGACAATGTGCAAAACGCGCTAGACTCTGCTTAGAGCAAAACGGATTGCAGTTTGAACTATGTTAAGTGTAGACAAGATGGAAGTAAATAAGATTTAGAGGTGGGTTGTTTTGATTTTTAATTAGTTGTAGTGTGTACATAAGTTAATAGAATTTTATAAATACGCCTAAATACAAAGGATGTGGTTAAGATTTATTATCTAAAGTGCTTATTTTTTATAATTAAAAATTCTAAACATACCTGTCTACGTCCTTTACATTTGACGGTCCTAAGTCCGTCAAAGTATGAAGGAAAAATTCGCAACTTATGATAATAATAAGAATGCAGTGACGGATTAGCCCTTAATCAAATTAAGCAATTGCCTAGGGCATCACGAGTAAAGGTTCAAAGACCGATTCTAGTTGTGATACGGATAGGGGGTCCACAGGCATGGATTACTTAGGGCATCAAGTAGTTTTAATCCGTCACTGCAAGAATGTCAATGGAAGGGCGGGGCGGGGCCGGGCCGCGCATGTGTCCATATTTTGTGGTGTTTGGTAGGATAGCTTTCGGAGGCTATTTCTCAAAATTTTAGTACTGAGTGATTATAAAAGAAGAAATACGTGTATTTTTATTTTTAACTAGGATCAATATATCCAAATTTGGCAGGAAGGTTAAATTGCACCCTGTATGTTACCGTTAATTTGCGTAAGCCAGTTAGAGTGCAGATTAACGCGGTATCCTGCAGATTATCTGGATGAGTCAGTTAAAGTGCAAAAATTGATTCTATTCTTACATTACTAGATAATCTGCAGACTACCGACCATGCATACGGTAAATTGCATAAAACATAACTAAATTACTAAAAATTTTGTTGTTAATATAATTGAATATAATTTTTAGGACATTAACAAAGGAATACAATATTAAAATTTAAGTAACCAAAATATTACTGCACTGATAAAATTTAACAGATCAAATCAACTAGAAAAAAACCAATAATAAACAATTAAAAACAGTCTAATGTTAGCCATACACGCAACGGTCTACCGGAGAGGTCTACCTGTGCAGGTATGCCTGCGCAAGTAAATCGGAATGTGCGTGGGAATAGACCTGTGCAGTTGCTTGGACCTGCGTATTCGACCGGCGCAAAATCGAGAATCAATTCTTTCGAGTGACACCTGCGCAGGCATACCTGCAGGTGACCTCTCCGGTATACCATAGCGTGTGTGGTAGCCATAAGGTTAACATGCTTAAGGCGGGGATTAATCTCAATCCAAAACGATAACTTTGCACACAACCAAAGACCAAGCGTATACGCATCGCAATAAGATTCATTTTAGCTTAGCATAAAACTGAAGTCAGTCGAGCGGATTTTCTCTATATTTCATGTTTTTTTAAATATCTTTGGAAATAAACATTAAGAAACAAAATTGTTCGGTTAAAGAATTTTTAATATAGATTTACTAACAATTTATTGAAATAAAATGTATAATTATCCTAGTTAATACTTATATTTCGATGAAATAGATTTTTATCGGAGGTGAGTTTGTAAATTAATTACAGCCAAAGTTTTAAGTTTTATTAAAATGTTTATGGTTTAAGGTATTTTAAATATTGTGCTTTATACCTCATATTTTTTAAAACTTCGTTATTATATTGGAACTAGGTAAACCGGAAGTCGCGGAATAACAAATTGGGGTTTATCCTCGCCTTAAGTCAACATTTTTTAGGACATAAACGAAGGAGGAGTTTAGCCTAGAATGTGAAAGAGTGACGTTAATGTGTTTTGTATTAATTTCCTAAGATTGTTCTGGGATAAAATATTCAATATTAACTTTTATGTTGTTGTTGTTAATGTTACTCCACTGATAAAATATAACAGACCAAATCGTCAAACATAGGAACAGAGGGGTGCAGTCCCAGCGAAGGAGCGTAACAAAAGTGTTAAGTTCACTGTCTTCCGCAATTTATTTATGCTTTTTGCACAATGTTGGTACATAGGCGGACTTAATGCCGGGGGTGGTACCGGTTCCTTCTCGTTGGTGTCCCTGGGCCCCTGGGTACGCCACTCCGCCCTTTACACGGAGCGAGGTACCCAGGGTGGCTGATCGCCGGTCTTTCTCTGTCTTCCACTCTCTTTTTAGTAGTTTACACTTCCTTGTTATTTTGTTTTTCGTTATTCTATCTCTCACCACCTTTCTTCTCTATCTTTCCTGTTTAGTTAATTCTTCTCTACAATAGTGTGTGTTTGTGTGTGCAAATCAGTGTGTTTGTGAGACGGATGGGCCTGTGGGCCTCCAACCCTAAGCTGGTGACGTCCGGTGACGGGGTGCATGGCGGGTGGGTGACCACGCAATTAGGATGTGGGGCAGAATCACCCCTTAATGATCAATTATGGAGAGCAATAAGGATAAAAATAATCCCCGGGTGGGTCTCCGAAAGGGGGAATCCCATACTCCGGCCTCGGCCGGGGATCGCTCCGCGTATACGGGGGGAGCACCTGTTGCTATGGAGGAGGGGAAGAGGAGAGATGATAACGACGACTATGGCACGAATACGGATATTGATAGGCATATTGTTACGGCTGCAATGTTGACAGCGAGTGAAGGCGAAGGATCGCAAACAGCGACGCCTACGCCCGGCAGCCCAATCCCTAGTAAGTTTTTCTATAGGGATGGACTAGGATATGACACGGAGAGTGGCAGTGAAACTGCATCCTCTCGAAATAAGGATACGGACAAGGAGAAGGAACGAGAAAGGTTCCTTCGTAAGAGGCCCGGTGAATGCAGTCCTGAAAAGGACGAAGAGGGTGCCCGGAAACCCATCGCCAAGCGTGGTAGGGGCCGGCCACCCACAACTGGACGCTACGTTGGCCAAGCCAAGGCCAGGAAAAGTAAACTTGACCAGGAAGATAGAACGCTACAAACCGAAGTGGAGCGCGAGATTTTGGAGGCGACAAAGAGGATCCCATCGGTGAGGTCACACTCTCGGGCATCGGAATCCTCCTCTGACGTGACTATGCTGGAAGAGCCCAAGGAGGTTACTTCAGCTAGACTGGGTGCAGTCATCACAGAGAGCCTGAGAGCCATCATCAGCGTAGCCCAGAAAAAGAACCTCAAGGGAACGTCTGTGGCGGCTCTCAACAAGGCGACCCTTGCCATACGGGAAACCTGTGCGATTCTGCTCGAGCACTCAGCGTCGGCGGAGACAAGAGCACTGGAAGCCGATAATAAACGCCTATCCAAGGAGCTTGAAGACCTGAAAAAGGAACTAGGGGCCATCAAGCGTAGGATGGCCGAAGCTCAGCCACAAATCACTCCCGTAAACAAGGAGCTGAATGTGGAGGAGCTTGTCCAGCGAGCGGTGCGTGAGGCAGTGTCCGTAGCGAGTGCCAGAATGGACGCGCGGTTAGAGGGATTGGAGGCTCGGCTGCTGCCGGAGCCGCGCCTGCGACCCCCCCTCGCTGCAGATAAGAAAAAAGAGAAGGAGAACACAAGTGACCCAATAGCATCTACGTCGAAGGGCAAAGAGAAGACTTCGGAGCTTGAGCCGATGGTGACGACTCTGTTACCCCCACTCAATCCGGGTCCAGCACCGAAACAGAAAAAGAAGAGGATAAAAAAATCTGCTGCAGCTGTGGAGGCGGCGGCGGGTAGGCGCGATGCTGCCCCTGTCACAGCTGTGGCGGGACAACATGCGACCGAGGAGTGGTCGCAGGTTGTCAAAGGGAAAAAAGGACAGGTACAAAGAAAGAGAGAGGAAGGAAAGAAAGTACCTAAGAAGAGGAAGAAAAAGAAAAATGGAGGTCTCCGCACTCCGAAAACTGCAGCCGTGGTTCTAACGTTGCAGCCAGAGGCGGAGAAAAGAGGCATCTCGTACAAAGATGTACTAGAAAAAGCCAAACAACGGGTCGATCTCGTCAGCCTGGAGATCCCGGCTGTAAGGTTTAAGGTGGCAGTCACTGGGGCTCGATTGCTCGAGATTCCAGGGGTTGCTAACAAGGATAAGGCGGACAAACTTGCTGAAAAGCTCAAGGAGGTAATGGAGGAGGACGTTGTCCGCATCCACCGACCTCAAAAGTGCGCGGAGCTGCGCCTACAGGGTCTGGATGACTCCGCCACCCCGGCAGAAGTGGCGCGGGCCATTTCAATGCCCGGTGGTTGCGCAGTTGGCGACATTAAGGTTGGAGAGATCAGGCGAGACCGCAGAGGTCGTGGATCAGTCTGGGTTAAGTGCCCGGTTGAGGCGGCAAAGAAGGTAACAGCCCCAAACGTAAAAGTTTGCGTTGGGTGGACCATCGTGCGTGTGGTACTTCTGACCACGCGCCCCATGATATGTTACCGATGTCAGGAGGCCGGGCACACCCGGGCAATATGCAAGAGCGAGGTAGACCGCAGTGAGCTTTGCCTCCGCTGTGGTCAGTCGGGCCACATGTCTGCGGGGTGCCAAAACGCGCCTCATTGTGCACTATGTGAGGCCCATGGTAGGCCGGCGGACCACATCGTGGGAGCTAAATCCTGCGGGAAAATGGCGCCTAAGAAAAAGAGGGACGGTCCAGAGAAGGGCAAGGCACCTAAGGCAGTCGCCACAACATCCACGGCGACTACCGTTGCTGAAGCGGCACCAATGGACGCCTCATAACGGCGTCCTTTAAGTTTCTGCAGGGCAACCTTAATCATTGTGCCCGGGCGCAAGATCTCTGGTTGCATGAGATGGCGCAACGGATGATCGACGTTGCAGTGATAGCTGAGCCGTATCGTGTCCTGCCCAGGAGCGATTGGATCGGGGACGAGGATTCAACGGTGGCGTTGGTCCTGGGCCCAGGAATCATGCCTTTTTCTATTAGGAGTGTGACTAGGGGGCATGGCTTCATCGTCGCTGATTTGGGACCCCTCACCGTGGTGGGGGTTTATTTTTCCCCAAACCGGCCTCTCGTGGAGTATGAGTCCTTTCTCCTGCGACTCACCACCTACGTGAGCAGAGCTGCCAACCCAGTAATCGTTGCCGGAGACTTCAACGCGAAGTCCACGCTGTGGGGTTCCCCGGCGACGAATGCCAGAGGCAGGGCGGTTGCCGAATGGCTATCGACAGCGGGCCTAGTGGTGGCTAACAAAGGTGCGGTTAGCACTTGTGTCCGATGGCAGGGCGAGTCAATAGTTGATTTGACTTTTGTCAGCCCAGCTATTGCTCACCGCATTGTGGATTGGAGAGTTTTAGAGGAGGTCGAGACGCTCTCAGACCATCTTTATATAAGGTTTGACGTTGTCGCCTCCAGCTCAGGGTCGGACAGTCCCAGGCCGATCAGTGGCGGACCTAGATGGTCTCTGAAGAAGATGGACCGGGAGCTTCTCGACGAGGCTGCGATTGTTGCATCTTGGGTGCCTCTGCCGTCCGAGAATGTTGACGACTGTGAGGAGTGGTTAAGGAAAGCAATGCAAGGCGTCTGCGACGCCTCTATGCCACGTGTAGGGACTTTTAAGCCGCGGCGCCAGATGTATTGGTGGCGCCCTGAGCTACTCCGCATACAGCAAGAGTGTACGGCAGCCCGTCGTCGTTATAAGAGGTATCGCAGACGCCGATCAAGGGATCAGCAAGAGGAGGAGGGCTTGTACACTGCGTATCGTACGGCTTGCCTCACCCTTCGCAATGCCATACTGCAGGCGAAGGCAGACGCCTGGCAGGATTGGCTGCGGACACTCGAGGAGGATCCGTGGGGCAGACCGTACAAGTGGGTACGCCAAAAGCTGCGTCCTGCAGCCGCTCCAATCACGCAGACGATAGAGCCGGAGCTCCGAAATCGGGTCTTGTCGACCTTGTTTCCACGTGGGGCTAACTGTTCTCCCCTCATAGTTCCACGAACGAACGGAGAACTCCGGGGCTGAAGTTGCAGAGGAGGAGGTACCACCTGTCACGTCAGCTGAGTTGGCCGTGGTGGTGCACAAAATGGGCTCGAAGAACACGGCCCCAGGCCTGGATGGCGTGCCGGGTCGTGTCTGGAGTGCAGCAATGAAGCACATGGAGCCACAGGTACTCACCGCTTTGACCAATTGTTTGGTCCAGGGTCGAGTACCGCGGCGCTGGAAAACAGGCAGACTGGTTCTTCTGCGCAAGGATGGGCGGCCAGAAGATCAGCCATCGGCCTATCGACCCATCGTGCTCTTGGACGAAGCGGGCAAGATGTTGGAGAGGGTAATTGTGGCGCGCATTAATCGCCATTTGGAGTGCACTGGGCCGAACCTTAGTCCTTCCCAGTACGGGTTCAGGAGCGGCCGGTCCACAATTGACGCAGTGGCTCGTCTGCGTGACGTGGTCGAGGAGGAGACGTCCCGGGGTGGAGTTGTGTTGGCAGTGTCCTTAGACATTTCTAATGCATTTAACTCCATGCCCTGGAGCGTCATCGAAGCCGGATTAGAGTACCACGGGGTGCCACGTCATTTACGCCGGACCATCAAAAATTACCTCTCCGAAAGGTCGGTTCAATACCCGACGCAAGACGGATGGGAGGAGCTGGAAGTCGATTGCGGTGTTCCACAGGGATCAGCCTTGGGTCCGACCCTGTGGGACATCGGATACGATTGGGTACTCCGTGTTGTACTCATACTTGGAGCCGAGTTGGTTTGTTACGCAGACGATACTTGTGTGGTTGTTCGCGCAAGAACGCATAGAGAGGCGGTGATTCGGGCGACGGCTGCTGTCGCACAGACAGTTCACCGAATTAGAGCGTTGGGCCTCACAGTTGCATTGAACAAAACCGAGGCCGTTATGTTCTATGGGCCCAGGAATGCGCCACCACTGGGTTTGGAGATTGTCGTGGGCGGAACGAGGATTGCCATATCGCCGTCGATGACGTACCTGGGCCTTGTATTGGACGGGCGTTGGACTTTCGGGGAGCACTTCCGTCGGCTCTCCGAAAAGGTCACGAGATCTGCGGGGGCCTTGGCGACTCTACTCCCGAATCTCGGGGGTCCGAGCCTGGGCTGTCGGCGCTTGTACATGGGTGTTATCCGCTCAATGTCCATGTACGGAGCGCCAATATGGGCTGAAAACTTGTCACCTAAAAATGCGCTAAGTCTTGGGAGGCTTCAGCGCGTAATGGCTACAAGAGCAGTTCGCGGATACCGGACGATCTCAAGGGATGCGGCCTGCCTACTTGCTGGAAGCGTCCCTTGGGACTTACAAGCGAGAGCCCTCTCCGACGTTTACTGGCGTTGCGCAGAGGTCCGCGCCGGGGGTGGCAACCCCCTACCGGACGCTGTACGTCGGTGGAGGGAAGTGGCGAAGGAAAGGACATTGATCCTGTGGGAGGAGCGGCTTCAAGAGCCGCAGGTGAGCGTTGCCCTAATAACGGCCATACGCCCGCTCCTGAAAGAGTGGATCACCCGGACATACGGCGCACTCTCCTTCCGACTGACACAGGTGCTGACCGGGCACGGCTGTTTTGGTCGGTACCTGTGTGAGATAGTAAGGAGAGAGAATGACACTAGGTGTCATCATTGTGGCGACGAAAGGGACACGGCCGAACACACTGTGATGGTCTGTCCCTCATGGACAGGACAGCGTGCGGCCCTCGTGGCCGCAATTGGACAGGACCTCTCGCTACCAGCTATCATTCGAGCAATGCTGAGTAGCGAGACCGCGTGGACGGCAGTTGACACCTTCGCCCAGGAGGTTATAGCTGCCAAGGAGGAGGCCGAACGCAGCAGGGAAAGGGAGGCGGTCGACCCCTCGAGACGGCTAAGGCGGAGACGTGCGCGACGCCAGCACAATGATCCACCCTAGCCGGGGTACTCGTGGTGGCGGCGTGGGGACGCCGTCATCAAATTCGAGTCCCAGAGTGGGTCACGATGCACAAAACGCTCCGTGCATCGTGACACCAGAGCCCAAGCAAGCCCCAAGTGGGGCCTCTGTCGGCCTGCGGGGCGAGAAGCGCCCCCAAATGAGTGTGGTCTGACAAAGGTCGGACGGCCACTGACGGAGTTGCGGTGGGTGTGTCGTGCCCGTGGCTTCGTCTTGGGTGGCGAGAGGAGCGTCGCAGAGTTTTAGTGGGTAGGGTCGCGGCACATACCATCTTCGCCGCGACGAGCCCCACATATCCGCAGCGGGAGTCCCCATCCCCTGCGTCGAATGCGTTAATGCATTTCTCTGCGTAAAAAAAAAAAAAAAAAAAAAGGCGGACTTAATGCCAGATGGCATTCTCTACCAGTCAACCTTTAGGTGTCCAGAAACAAAATTGTGTAGGTGCCAATAGTGCGAAAGGATGAAGAAAATAAATAAAATAAATGAAGAGTAATCTAAATATAACTTAAGTCATAAGCAAACATTTTACCTAATAGAGTGAGACTATTCTACTAAATACTATAAAAAAATATATATAATACCTAATCTATTAATAGAAAATATTATTTATTTGTTTTCAAAAAATATAATAATAATATAATATCGATGCGATGCGTTGTCGTAAATAGTATGTTTTTAACGGTTTACGTTTGCCTAAGTACATAATAATGTATTTTTTCTTTAGCTATTATATCAGGTCTTAAATTTGTTGTTTGTAAACGACATTTGTGTAATTAATGCTGTTTATAACAATAATCTATCATGTATAAGTACTTATTACAGTGCCATAAAGTTGAAAAAGATTTTTGTATCTGCCAACTATTGTAATAACTATTGTTAATTACTTTTAGGAACTTAAATAATGTACACTAAATGTAATTCTATAATTTTTCTATGCTAATAAAGATTTTTGAAAAAAAAAAAACTATAAAAAAAATATATATAATACCTAATCTATTAATACAAAATATTATTTATTATTTTTATATAAAATATCAAAAGTACTTTATATAATTTAAAAATACTAGTACATATTATATATTATTTATTTATATACCTACTTATATACTTAAATAATAATATATAAGTATATTATATATATTTTATAAAATAATAATAATATATAAAAACTATCATAGATTACAATAATTATTTAATACTTTTCTGCCAATTGCTTCAAATAAAACTCACACACTTTGCGCTTAAATGTGTCCCTGGTTTTGGTTAGCCTGATGTCACGAGGAAGAGAATTCCAGAGAATAATAGCCTGTACATTGAAAGACGAGTGGATGATGTCCGAAGGGCAAGAAAGGAGTACATCGTTAGAGGATCGAAAGGATTTATCATGAGTACTGGAACGGTATTGGAAAAGGGGGGTTAGGTATTTAAGAGCATATTTAGGATGATGCAACAAGGAGTAAAGCATACACAAGGCCCTAGTAGAGCGGCGCTGTCGTATTGGTAGCCAGTGTAGTTTAGAACGAAAAGTAGAGACATGATCGAATTTGCGTAGATTGAAAATAAATCTTATACAGTTATTGAGTAGGCGATCAAGTTTATTAAGTTTGTCAGCGTTTAGGTCGAAATAGCACACATCACCGTAGTCAATGATGGGAAGGATAAGTGACTGGACGAGCATTTACTTGACTGAAGAAGGAAGGAAGTTTTTAAACCGATAGAAGGATCGCAGGATACCAGTGACTTTGCGAGAGACGTGTGAGATTTGAGCCTGCCAAGTTAAGGTCGAATCAATGTATAATCCAAGGTCCTTGACGTTCGAACTAAATGGAATGACTCAATTATTATAGATTACTGGTGGAACGGCACTTTGATCAACCTTGCTTAAATTTCTAGCACTACCTAATAAAATGGCTTGGCATTTAGCTGGATTCACTGTTAGGCCAAACTTACTACACCATTCTCTAATAGCATCAAGATCTCGATTTATTATGTCAATGGCGGATGGTAAGTAATCAAGTTCGGCTTGACTATATACTTGAAGATCATCAGCAAACAGATGATACGCACTGCGAAGTATTTTGGTGACGAGATTTATAAAAATCGAGAAGAGAAGTGGAGAAAGAATACTGCCTTGAGGGACGCCCGTATCTAGATCTAGCCAATCGGAGAACGACTTATCTGTACGTACAGACTGCCGACGCCCTCGTAGATAGGAGGAAATCCATGCTTGTGCTACAGATGAAATCGGTAGACATGAAAGGGCTGCCAGTAATATGTCGTGATCAATATTATTAAATGCATTTGAGAAATCTACTAACACAAGAACTGTAATCTTAGAGTTCTCAAAGCCCTCTTTTATGTCACTTGTCACCTTCAACAATGCTGAGGTTGTGCTGTGTCCAGGTCTAAAACCGGATTGATGTGGAGAAAGTAAATCGTTTTGGTAGACAAACCTGGACAACTGTTTGTGAACGCAGGCTTCGAGAACTTTAGATAAATAGGGAAGGATGGATATGGGACGAAAATGTGTGGGATGGCTGGGATTGGGGACCTTCGGAAGTGGAAGGACGTGAGCATTGCGCCACAGGGAGGGGAATTCACATGATTCGAGGGAAAAATTAATAATGTGGGTGATTGTAGGTAATATTTGGGTTTGGATAGAAGTAATCATACGACGACTAATGTCGTCACAACCTGTAGCTTTAGACACTATAGAATTAATTGTCTTGTTAATTTCGTCTGTAGTAACAGGAGAAAACTGAAGTGGCACAAGATTAGGACGAGGTAAGCTGTTCAAGTACGTTAATGACTGTAATTTAGCGTTATCATCAAGAACGTTTATATTAGAAAAATGACGATTTATATCATCGGGACTGATGTTGCTGGGCAGTTCGGGTTCCTGAGATTTACCTACACCGATTGTTTCGAGAAACTTCCAAATATTGGATGGGGATGAAGAAGCAACGTTTTCGAGAATATGGCGGTGTTTAGCATTGCGTATCATTTGATTGCAACGATTTCTAGCTAATTTAAAGTTATTCCAGTTAGCCTCACAACGATCACGTCTAAATTTCGCAAAGGCACGATCCCTGCACTTCATTGCCGATCTAATTTCAGCAGTAAGCCATTGTGCTGGTTTGTGTTTTATTTTGATTTTCTTAAGCGGTGCATGAATATCAAAAATTTTATTTAAAGTATCATTAAAAATGTCAACTTTGTCGTTGATGGTTGAAGCGTTAAACAGTGGCTCCCAATTAATGTTAGCTGCGTCGTGTCTAAGCTTGTTCAAATCAAGATCCTTAAAACAGCGTCTAAATATTATTTTAGGACAAGGTTTAGGTGGTTTCAGGGTGTAGGATATGTATATAAGGTCATGGTGGGAAAAACCAGGAGCGGGGATTTGGCCATGGGATTGGATCGGAGCGGAATTAGAGGTAAGAATTAAATCAAGCCAGGTATCATTACCATTGATGTTGTGGTGCGTGGGAGAGAGCGGTAGAAATTGGAGACTAGCTGATTCGATTATTTGTGTAAGTTTTAAAGAACGTAAGGAGGACAGGTCTGAAAGATCGGTGTTGAAGTCACCCATGACAATGTGATGTGCGTATTCCGAACCCAACACCTCCAAAACAGGTTCAAGTTGTAAGAAATAGTCCGAACAAGGAGGACAACAGACTACACCAAGAGCTAGTTTAGTGCCTTTGATGCCGATTTCAAGGAAAAGGTATTCTGCAGCAGTAGAGCATACGGAAGGGGAGGAGGCAATTATTTTAAAAGGGAAATCACTACGGAGATAGATGGCAACACCACCGCCTCGCCGATCAATCCGGTCATTGCGAATCAAGACGTAACCAGGCAATGCATATGATGTAGAGAGATGGGGCTTAAACCAGCTCTCTAAAATCAGGACAGCGTGTACATTTTTGCCAGAGAACGCTTCGGTCAAGTCGCTGAAACAACTTAATTTGAACATTAACGTATTCCGCATTCTAACGGTAACATATATATATAATGTATTCGACCACCCTCCCGCTTCACACTGACCTCACCCGCGCACGCCCTTCGCAGGTACTATTAAATACCAGTTAATTGTAAGTTGTAGTTTAAGTTTAATTAATATTATTATAAAAAATAATAAACTTAATAACAAAAAAAATCTTAATTTATGTAATAAATACTTTTTTGCAGTCAGTACTTGCGGGCGTTTGATCTTCGGGGAGTTACGCTTGCGTTCGGTATGACCGAATGTCATAGGCCTGCATCCTTGTCACTCTTGTTACAAAATAATATTGGCATCTCGCACTTGACTACGTAGATACTTTTAGTTTCTGTGTGTGAGTAATGTTTTATTTTAATTTTTTTATTTATTTATTTAACTCAGGCATCTTGGCCCATATTATAAATACCTTATAGACTAACATACATACAATTATACTAAAAACTAACACTAACACTAAAACACTAAACACGTATTGTCTGCGACGTGGGGCGCGACGTGTTCGGAAGTCGTCCTCGGAACCTCCTGCAGACGACTCCAATCGGCCAGAACTCCTCCTTCTTGAAGGTAGATGGTGCGTCGGGACTCTCACCACAAAGGAGCTAAAATTCACTTTGTAGCGGGACTCCAAGCGCTCGACCCTCAAGACGAAGTGGGTCTTGCTCCTGATGATGATTGTTTTGAATGTATTGTTTTAGGATTGCTTTTCAAATGACATTTCGTAGAGTACACCACTTCTACCTCAGTTTAAATAGAATTATTTGGGACATAAGCTATTTTTTATAGGAAAATGTACGCTTTCCGTAAAATTTAATTTATACGTGGGAGAGCCATACTTCGGCACGAATGGGCCGGCTCGACCGGAGAAATACCACGTTCTCACAGAAAACCGGCGTGAAACAGCGCTCGCGCTGTGTTTCGCCGAGTGAGTAAGTTTACCGGAGACCCGATCCCTTACCCTATTCCCTTCCCTACCCTCCCCTATTCCCTTCCCTTCCCTACCCTCCCCTACTACCCTATTCCCTCTTAAAAGGCCGGCAACGCACCTACAGCTCATCTGATGCTGCGAGTGTCCATGGGCGACGGAAGTTGCTTTCCATCAGGTGACCCGTTTGCTCGTTTTCCCCCTTATTTCATTTTAAAAAAACGTAATTTACGCGGGCGAAGCCGCGCGGGACATCTAGTATTTATATATTTGTAAGATCATCTTATTAGATATTACTTATTACTAAAAACAGGTTGTTTACCTAATAAAAAATTATAGAGCACAAACTAATTCCAAAGCAATCATGTTCATGAGGTCTTCGAAATTCATGATGATGGAGAGCGAATCATCCGTGTAAAAGTAATACCACAGACCAGAGTAGGTAGGTTCGATTGTACGACGTGAAAGTGGAGCTATACATATTTATTAGAAAACTAGCTGTTGCCCGCGACTTCACCCGCGTGGACTTCAGTTTATAGCGCGCGATGTCAACAAAATTGGTGTCAAAAGCTTTTATAAAAAAATCCTGGTACTGGTACCCCTCAAATCAAAACAGCTGTGCAGTGTGCACACAATAAGTATTTAATTTTTTTATATTAAGCTTTTTTTTTTTTTTTTTTTTTTTTTTTTTTTTTTTTTTTTAATATTTATTGCTTAAAACTGTGTTACAAAGGTGAATTATAGATTTGTTGGTTTCAACAGTTTACCCGTTCGGGCATGCAATATTTACTATGAAATGGAAAACATAGAGCACACATTCAATTAATTTCATTTTACAATAATATTACATTTAAATTTATAATTATTAAAATACATAATATTAATTTCTCTAATACATAATTGTTAAAAGTCATTTCATAAACATAAATTTACAATAAATTATATAGTATTTTAAAAAAATCAAACATTATAATATTTGTCATTTACCTCTTTTTAAAATTTTACGTCTTATAATTATTTATCACTATATAGGTCATTTTTCGTTAAAAAATTCGTCCAAATTATAGAATACTTTTGCAATTAACCATTTTTTTAGTTTATTTTTGAATTTAAGTCCATTTAATTCTTTTATTTCTGTAGGTAAATGATTGTAAACTCGTATAGCAGAAATATAAGCACTTTTGTAGAAAATCATATTATTAATTTTTGGAAGTGATATGTTGTTTTTATATTTATTGCGTAAGATTCTGTTTGTTTCCGATTTGAAGCTAAAGTATTCTATATTATTTTTAACAAATAGACATAATTCAAGGATGTATATATGCCGGTCAGTGTAAGGTAATTTTTTGTTTTAAATATGTCCCTTAGAGATTCTGTGCTATGCATGTTGTATATAGTTCGAAGGCATTTTTTTTGCAGTGTAAATGTGGACTTGACGTTTGTTGAATTACCCCAGTATAAAATGCCATAAAGCAGCAATGGGTACACGTTTCCAAAATAGGCACTTCTTGTGACATCTGTATTTGTTGTCTCGGCAAGGATTGAGAGGCCATAGCAGGCACTTGAAATTTTTTTATTTATATTATTAATATGTGCTTTCCAGCTTAAATTCTGGTCTATTGTGACACCAAGAAAACGTAGTTGGTTTACTTCTTCAATGGCAACGTTTGAGACTTCAACGTTAAGCGTGGAAGGTTTACTTTGGTAGCTTTTAAATTGCATAACATTGGTTTTTGAGAGGTTGACTTTTAGATTTAGTGATTTGAGCCAGTTAGTAATAGTTGTTAAGATTTCATTTAATTCCTTTATGAAGTCTTCCTCTGATGCATATTCATTTCTTATAAATATTGTCGTATCATCGGCATACATGATGCTAAGGTGTTTAGGTATAATGTTAGGAAGTTCATTAATGTAGAGTAAAAATAAGAGCGGCCCTACTATACTGCCTTGAGGCACACCGAGTAATACCTTTTCGAAGCTAGACATAATCACCTCTAACATTTTTGTAGTGCAATCATATGTTTCTATTGCAGTAGCTTGCCATCTGTCATTTAAATAGCTTTCGATTAGTTTTAATGCTATGCCTCTTATTCCGATAATTTCTAATATATTCAGGATTATATCAAATTTTACACAATCAAAAGCTTTTGACAGGTCGATAAATATTGCAGCACATTTCTTCTTTTCGTTCATGTTATTCCATACTGATTGAAATAGTTTAAATATAGCCAAAGACGTGGTTTTATTCCTCTGGTATCCAAATTGGTTTTCATTTAAAATTTTGTTGCAATTTAAAAAGTGCATTAACCTATTATAAATAATTCTTTCAAAAATTTTAGAAATACTTGGCAACAGTGCTATCGGTCTGTAATTATTCATGTCATGAGTGGAACCTTTTTTATATATAGGTTTTATTACAGCTTTTTTTAATTGTTTTGGGAATTCACCAGTTTCCAGCATAAGGTTTATAATGTGCACAAGTGGATTTACAATATAGGAAATACTTTCTTTAACTGCCTTTATCGGTATATTATCATAACCACAGCTGGTTTTATTTTTTAGACCTTTTACTATTTTAGTTACTTCCTCGCTATCCGTAGGGTATAAGAAAATGCTATTAGGGTTCCTTTTGGGAAGCATTTTATTTTTGCTTAGTAATTCTGAACTGCAATTTTGTTTTATAAAGAAGTTGTTAAGAGTGTGGACGAGTTTATGTGGTGATTTTATAATTTTTTCATCTTGTATGATGTAATCAATAGTAGGCTTAAGTGTTTGTGTTGTCTGTGTTTGTTTTTTTATTAGTTGCCATGTTGCTTTAGTTATATTAGTGCTTTTAGCTATAAATTTAATATTTGCATTTTTTTTTGATAGTCTAATAACGCGTTTAAGTATTTGACAATATCGAGAGTATCTATTTTTTATTTCAAGATTGTAATTTTTTTTCGCATGAATATAAAGCTTCCTTTTTATTTTTGTAGAATTTAATATACCTTTGGTTTTCCATGGTTTTTTGCTTTTATGAAAAACTTTTTTTATCTGTAGTGGGACACATAGTTCATATATTAATTGAAATAGATTGATGAATGTTTCATAAGCTAAGTTAGGGTCATTTAATGTATATACATCATTAAAATTTACTTGGGAAATATATTTTAAGAATATTTCTATATGATAGTTAACATTGCGTCTCATTGTGTACCAATATTTTTCTCTGTAGCTAATACTGCATGGTATTTTGACCACTTGGCTTGTGTGATCTGAAATTCCTAGGTCCCATATTTCTGATATGCATTTTTTATGGTTTGTTATAATATTGTCTATGCATGTTGCAGAGTGAGACGTTATTCGAGTTGGTTGGTTAAGAGTTAAGAAAAGATTAAATTTTTTTAGTGTGTTTTGAAATAACTCAGTTTTATTATTATTTTCAAGCATGTCTATATTAAAATCTCCTAAGATAAATAGTTTTTTATAAGTTGTTCTAGTTCTAATGGTTAGTTTAAATAGTAGGATTTCTAATTTTTCAATAAATAAGTTAAAATTTCCACTTGGAGCACGATAAATACAAACGATATACCAATTATTCTCTGGAATTATTATACCACAACATTCAAAATGTGATTCTAATGCCATATCTGTGATCCATGTTATATTTTTGAAGTCTATTGATTTTTTAATATAGATACATACTCCTCCACGAGACTTATTTTTTCTTGAAAAATATGAGGCAATATTTAAGTTTGATAACGGAAGTATTTCTGGGGTATTATTTCGTAGGAATGTTTCGCTTATACAGAGAACATCTATGTTTTTTGACTCAACCAGTAATTCTAGGTCACTTATTTTCGATCTTATGCCTTGGACATTATTGTGTAAAATAGTAAAATACGGCCTATTAGTCTCGAAATAACAGATTTTCAGTTTGTGTTTCTACAGTCGACATATTTTGATTCAACAATAAATCGGTTTGAGTACTCTTTGTGTAACATTCAGTATCTATCTTAATATATAGGTTGTATTTTTGTTTATAATTGAGATGTATATTTTATACCAAATTTTCAAGCTTATTTAGCCCCCCAATTACACAAATTTACCCATAAACTATTTATCATGGATAGGTTTAAGGTTACGTCACTGCACAGATAAAGTACTGAGCTATTTAATAACGTAGAATAGATATAACAATCGAAAAAAAATCGGAACTTGTACGTAAGATGATACCACCTCTTATAGAAAGAATTTTGAGCAAGCGTCAGCGCGATGTAGGAGACGCACGGCGCCATCTATTATACATTTTTGGAACTAACTTAATTTGAACAAATTTACTCATTTCCACCCCCTTACAACCCTTTTTTCCAGTAAAAAAGTAGCCTATGTCCTTTCTCAGGCTTTAGACTATCTGTATACAAAATTTCATTACAATCGGTTCGGTAGTTTTGGCGTTTGGCGTGAAAGCGAGAGAGACAGACAGACAGAGATACTTTCGCATTTATAATATTAGTATAGATTATGTGCACACTGCACAGCTGTTTTTGGGTATTTTGATTAATTAAGGGCCGCGCTACACCGGAATGGCAGCGGCGAAGCGAGCACTTTCAGCGCTGCCATTCCGGTGTAGCGCGGCCCTAAGAGGGGTACCAGTTACCACTTACCAGGGTTTTAAAAAGTTTTTAAATTTGACACAAATTTTGTTGACACCGCGCGCTATAAACTAAAGTTCACGCGGACGAAGTCGCGGGCAACGGCTAGTTATGCATAAAAACATTAAAATATAATAAAGTAAGTAGGTATGATTAGTTCTATGTTACAATGAAGTGAAAAATAAAACGCCATCTGTTTTCATATATTAGAATTAAAATGTTCATTGCATCGATATATTTCTGGATTTTTTATAATATACTAGCTGTTGCCCGCGACTTCGTCCGCGTTAGCAAAGTAGATCACATCCCAAGTATTATTTATTGTACAAAAGTATTCAATGTACAGAATTAACTTTCGTACGATTTTATTATATTAAGTATATAGATATTCCGCGCGGCTTCGCTTGCGTAATTTAAGAATTTCACGCAACCCTACATTTTTCCGCAAAAAAATAGCCTATGTCCCTTCACGTGGTCTATTCTTCATGTTTTCCAAATAACATAAAAATTGCTCTAGTAGTTCTTAAGATAATAAGCCCTTTCAAATAATTTCCCCCCGTTTTTTCCACATTTTCCTCTATTTATTCGCTCTTATTAGTCATAGCGTAATAAAATATAGCCTATAGCCTTCCTCGATAAATGAGCTATCTAACATTGAAAGAATTTTTCAAATCGAACCAGTAGTTCCTGAGATTAGCGCGTTCAAATAAGCCCTTTCAAATAATTTCCCCCCGTTTTTTCCACATTTTCCTCTATTTCTTAGCTCCTATTACTCTTAGCGTGATAAAATATAGCCTATAGCCTTCCTCGATAAATGGGCTATCCAACAGTAAAATAATTTTTCAAATCGGACCAGTAGTTCCTGAGATTAGCGCGTTCAAACAAACAAACAAACTCTGCAGAATTATAATATTAGTATAGATAATACATAAAATATATTAAGATTTTTGAAATATTATTATGATACATATTTTATAATATTTAATACACATCCAAGACCCACGAACATTAAAACTTTTTGTTCCGCCTGCGGGACTCGAACCCAGGACCCCCGGGATGAGCGCTGACCACGCGCTTAACCAACAGAGAGCTACGGAGCCATCGGCAATAAAAACGACATCTGCTGTCACATATAAGAACTACAATGCGAATTAATTTTCATCGATATTTTCATGGAAATAAGATATTTTCCCACATCAAAATGTAGCCTATGTCCTTTCTCAGGTTCTAGAATATCTGTGTACAAAATGTTATTGCAATCGGTTCAGTAGTTTTGGCGTGAAAGCGACACAGACAGACAGACAGACATACTTTCGCATTTATAATATTAGTATGGATTTATTTTTACTTAGTTGAATAATCTAAACAAATATATTTTCAGCAACTTTTTAACCATACATGCAAAATAAAAATGAAAAATGAAGATGTATTTCATTATCAAAGAAAATTTTAGTATGTAATAATATATTATACATATTTACTAGATGACGCTCGCAACTCCGTTGTGCCATAACTCTTTAGTCGCGCGGGTTTGGGAACCGTACATTTTCCTGAGACAAAAAGTATCATATGTCCAGTGGCGTAACTATAGGGCTGGCAAAATCCCACGGGCTTCCGGCCCAAAAGGGCAACACTTTTTAAGTACATATTGTTTTATTATTAACGTGACGATTTTTACTGATAGAGCCCCATCAATTTGCCACGGGCCCCGGATCTTATAGATACGCCACTGCCTATGTACTTTTTCGGGACTCTTAAGGATATATGGAGTTATCCATGCCAAATTTCAGCAAAATCTGTTCATCAGTTTAAGCGTGAAGAGGTAACAGTAAACAGACAGACACACTTTCGCACTTATAATATTGTTACGGTACATGGTATACGGACATGTAGTGCCATCTAGCGACAAACCAGCAAAACTTACCGAGGGAACACAGGCAACATAAATCCCCTACTCAATACTAGATGGCGTTAGGTGCGCTAGTACATACTCGAATAGACTGTGCTCGAACTTTCTAGAAGTGTCTAGTTTACGTGTTTACCGGTTCATTTTGTTTACGTGTATACGTGTTTAGTTGTTTATGTTTATTGTGGTACATGCTCGAGCCTCCTAGAAAGTTCCGACACTTGTTTACGTGTATCGGGAACTTTCTGGAATTCGTCTCGCCATATAAAAAGCCGCAGGTAGACGGCGCGGCAATTCAGTTCGATCTGAGCGATCTTCGAGGCGATTTCGGAGTGAGAAATAGTGAGTGAACCAGTGAAACCTTCGACTTGGCTACGACCTAGGACAGTGATAGTGCTTAGTGATTGGACCTAGTGATTAGTGTTTGGACTTAGTGCTAAGTGTTGTGACCTATGTAGTGTGTGCTTGTGTGACCTAGACTTAGTGAATAAAGTCTTCAAGAGATTCAGCAGGTCTTTCTCTCCAAATCCTCGAACCCTAGCACGTAACAATATCATTAGTAAATTAGTAATATCAGTAATTAGTATATTAATATGATGAGCTAGAGGCAGACCACCAGCCACATGGTGGACCAGTATGACCAAAGCACTAGCTGTAAATAAATTGCCTAGCGGCCGTTCCCAATATTCAATCTATCTCTGGTTTGACATACAGCCGATCGCAGCTAACATTGAATTGACATAAAATATATGTCTATATTGTCTAATGTGAGCTATTCCTATCTCTAGTAGGGCAAAACCAGAGACAGATCAAATATTGGGAACGGCCGTAAATCAACAACCCAAGATAGAATTTCTTGGCGCAAATGTACTAGGAGAGCCGACCCTACATAAAGTGGGAATGAGCTAAGAAGAAGAAGTATATTAGTATGTTAATAATATTGTAAATGCGAAAGTGAATATTGAAGGAATAAGTAGGTATTGTTCTGAAATATTGAACCGACAATAATGTTATTTAAATATTATGTTATTTTTTATTAAATCGTTTTTTAAATTACAATATATTATTATACTTACATAATTAAACAATATTAATAAAATTAACTTGCACGTGATATTAATAATCGGCATACCGTTGATTTCGAACGTTTCCCAATTCCGTCTCAGAAACGAATAAAACATTAATTTACGATTCCGAGATTGGGAATATTTGCACCCTACAACACAACAGTACCTCATACCGCCTCATATTTTCCTTTTTCAGAGCACTTTTTAACGTTTTCAACGTGTTTTAATTTTTAACTAGTAAACCGTATTTTACAGCTGGTCACACTCTGACATCCACGCGTTGCCTGAATCTGCCACATGCCGCGCAACTAGAGATATCCAAGCATACACATAATATAATAGGTAGGTATATATTAACTTTATGTATCCAAGAGGCCACCTTAATCCAACAAAAGAGTTTTATAATTTTCGATTCTTCTTTTACCAATTCAACTGCTCTTTACTCTGCTTTTTTTTTCTAATATCTGGGCTCCATAACCTATTCTAATTCTAATAATCATCATCATCATAATATTAATACGCGAACGAAAAACTTTGTAACCCTTTTTACGAAAAATGGAAAAGGGTAGGTGCATGAAATTTTGCACAGTTATGGTTTATATGGTGAAGGAGTGCATCGAGCTAATATTATTTTGAAATTATGCTTTTATCATACATTTTTTTTAACAAATAAAACATTACACACACTACAACACACACACATGAGAAATGACAGATTTTTGAGTGCCAAGCCTATACGTACGAATTATACTCTTTTATTTATGGTTGAAGTCTGTTGACAACAAGTTGACAAAATAGCCGTGTTCGTTTAATTTTTTCGCAGTTTGGCAGCTGACTGTCAACTTCATAATTGAGTGTCATGTTCAATAACATCCTAACAGTTCTGACAGAAATTGTTAGGATTTTAATGAACATGACACTCAATTATGAAGTTGACAGTCAGCTGCCAAACTGCGAAAAAATGAAACGATCACGGCTATTGAAAATGGATTATAGTTTTTTTTATTGAATCTAAGATACTATTAGACAATGCTTACACGGCCGGCCAGTCTGAGATCAGCTAAGTCCCAGAGACAAGAGTTCAATACTTTTTTTAGAAATTAAAGGTAGTAGTCGTAATGTCGTTGAAACTAAGGTCGAATTAGAGATCGCCCAATGCATTGGGCGATCTCTAGTTCTAATAATTGGACGTAGTTAAGCAGAAAGGACTCAACCCACAAAATGGGCAAAATTGAGTAAGTATGGGAAGGTACTATAAAATTTTTTTGGAGAAAAGTTTATTTTATTAATAAACCCAATTGATTTTGAAATTGACACTGGTACTTAAGACTTTTCTGGGTCCCAGTGAACAAATCAAGATGCATCCCATGACTGTTGAAGGGTGGGGACGGGGTCCATACAAAATCCCCCATAGGCCTTTCACTTGTGTCAATAAAAATATAAATTACCAGTTGTATCACTTTGTTTCATTTCAAAACCATATTTATTATTTACCTTATCACCCGTGTTGCTGCATAATAAAATAATTCACACTTAAAGCTCGACAAGGCTTTAAATGAACGTGGCGAAAAAAGGAACTAACGCTGCCATTATACAAAAACGACATTTTTGACAGTTCTCCTTTACCAGCAGCGCCCCCGCCCACATTCATTTAAAATTCAAATTCAAATATCTTTATTTCAGACTACAGTGTGGTCCATTGGTTAGTATTACATAAATTAAAAATTATTAGGGTTATTTAAAAAGAACAAAACATAACTTAAAGTAAGTAATTAAAACTAAACAAAAATCATGCACCTCATTTAGAACTATGAGCGAATATATCCTGGAGGTCTGCTCTCGAATTCGTTCATTATCCGCACATAGTTCCTTAATATAGGTGCATGCGGATCATCTGCCACAATCTTCAGGATGCTGTTGTTACTTCCCCTTACGCGATTTATTAGAGATGCAGCTTTCTTGCGCATGAGTGCCCGGAAGCCATCCGTCCTTGCTTGTGCAAACATCTCGGACGCACTACAAAATCGGGGAAGTTTCAGCATCATCCTGAAGATATTGTTATATTGGATGCGAAGGGTGTTTAGAGATGCTTTGGTATAGCTGATCCACAGGCCGCCCGTGTACAGATTCTGACAGAACGCTTTAAAGAGTGTGATCTTCACTTCATCCGTACAACGTGCGAACCTGCGGGCCAGCATATTACCTCGCACCGCCAAAGCCCTCCGCTCCCGTTCAATATCTAGATCATCTTTAAGGTCGTCGGTAAGAATATGGCCGAGATATTTAAAATTAAATGCTCTATTCAGCTCCTTTCCGCCGAGGTATATTGGAGGTATGGACTCGGGATACTTACCAGCGGCCTTAAAGATCATAATTTCACTTTTGTTGACATTATATGTCAGGCCATGCGAATCAGCGTATCTCTCACACACCTTCAGCATCTCCCGAATTCCTCTCGCAGTGGGACTCAGCAATACCATGTCGTCCGCGTAGCTAATGTTGTTAACGCTAACACCACCAACCTTGCATCCGACACGCATACTGCTGAGCTCCACTATGAGATCATTCACGTACAGATTGAATAGCTTAGGAGACGATAAACCCCCCTGTCTCACACCGCAATTCAACCTGTACGCCCTAGAGAGTCTATTGGCCCATTTCACGTGATTCGTCTGATTCCGATACCAGTAACGAAAAATATTTATAATATCTACCGGTATACCCATGCTCTCCATTTTCTTCCAAAGTACATCATATGAAATGAGGTCAAATGCCTTTGAAAGATCCAGAAAGCATGCGTAAACCGGTGTCCTACGGCTTGTATAGTATTGGACAGTATTCTTGAGACTCAAGATAGCACTTTCCGTGGACAGTCTAGGTCTGAACCCAAACTGCCCATCATGCACTTCCAGATATTTTTTGCAGATATGAGTCAAGCACACTGTCCAACACTTTAGCCACTACAGTAGCAAGCGATATAGGGCGGTAATTTCCCTTGTCCGAGATATCACCTACTCGGTTCTTGACAATGGGAACTACAATAGTTTTCATCATATCCGTTGGCAGATATGCGTGTTGTATGCAGATATTAAATAGCAGAGCTAAAGCTCTCGGTAGATGTGTACCTGCGTATTTTAAGTGTTCGATACTAAGTCCGTCATGACCGGGAGACTTGCCCCTGCTCATACGCTTAATTACATCTCTCACCTCTTTAGCAGTAAACATGAGCACGGGCACCTCCCCCCGCACGCCGGACCCAGTAGTAGAACTGAGCGGGGACTGCACTTTAAAATGTTCCATGAACATATTCGCAATTCCCTCTTCATCACTAATGCCATTGACACTGGTCGGGAGGCCAGGCTTAACATCGAACTTATTAGTGCATTTCCAAAATTTAACAAAATTTTTGTCGGCTCGCAACTTAGCTAACATATTCATTTTGATTTGCTCTTGGTTGTTTAAACACCATTTTAACCGACTTTTAAAGATCTTACGTGATTCACACATCTGTTCATAAATATTACCAACTGTAGGCCTGTTATGTGACACCCACTTTTTAAAGTTAAGCCTGGCCACCCGATGAGCATCTTTTACGTGCTTATTCCACCCACAAACCTTTTGTTTGCGAGGCTTAGTAACACTACGTTTTGTTTTAATAGCTGCCGTACTTAACACATTAACAATTTGTGCATATAAGTTGTCCACTACATTTTTATGACATATGCTATCACAAAATCCATGCGCACAACCATTCAGTTCAGGAGGGAAATTAATGTCACGTAACCCTAAGTTACATAATTTATGATATTCATTCATTTGGGATTCGTCTCTTTCGCCCCATGACACAAGGTTTCTTTGCATATTATCATGTATTACCCGCTTAGGCCTTACAATATTAATTAAAAAATCTAAGTAAATAGGCAAATGATCCGAACTAAATACATCTTCCACAATACCTACACCCGATACCGTGTGCCAGGCTGACAGGGAGACCACACAGTGATCTAGCCAGCTTTTACTTCTATGATATTGGTCCATGAATGTATACGCACCCGGTCCTAATATTTTTACATCCGCACATACCCAAGACTGATCAGTACAGAAGCGATTCAGTTCGGTATAGAAAAAATCGTCAGGGTGTGCATTATAGTCCCCTAAAATAAACGAATTCTCCACACTATTACTCGCTTCGATTGCACTTATCTCACTCAAAATATCAGAAAAGATCGGCAGGTTCTCATGCGATTTAGTTGGCATGTATACAGAAAAAACCAAGATAGATCTATCCCCAATTGTACCTTTGATAGCAGCTAATCGCTTACTATGACATTCTATAATAGATACAAGAGAGAGATAGAACAAGTAATGACTATCTATCATAATTATGGACGATGCATATCGTTTCATCATCGTTTGGAATCGAGAAAAAACCAAAATAAATTAAATATTTAAGGGGGGCTACCATATTTTTTTGCTCGATAGCAATAATGAGAATAGGTAGGCACTTAAAATGTTCACAAAATACTCAGATGTATTTATTAACTTTAATAATTAATAATACAATTAAAATAAACTCAAAATTGACAGGCTCCCACACAAAAAACACATTTTGCCGATTTTTCCCTTACCCTTCGTGCAAAACACCACTCTTTATGCAGTCATTGAAAATCATTGCAAGATGAGGAGCTATGATGTCAATTACAGATTTAATAATTTTTGTAGACATTCCCCAGAGATCAGTAGTATTTTTGACATTCAGCAATTTAAATGTATCAATAATGTCTCTGGGGTTAATTTCCCTAAACTTAAAATTGACATCACATTCCTTTACATTGTCTTTGAGTAGCTTTTCAGCAGCTTCAGGTGAGGAATTTAGATTTTTGGTAGTTAACACCAGAATGTCAGCAAAGAATTTTTCAAAGACCGTTGCAACTTCTAGATTATTAGAAATCTTTTTATTATCAAAATATAGTTTTTTTTTTTATGAAATAATAATAAAATAACAAACGAGCAAACGGGTCACCTGATGGAAAGCAACTTCCGTCGCCCATGGACACATGCTGTGAGCATCAGAAGAGCTGCAGGTGCGTTGCCGGCCTTTTAAGAGGGAATAGGGTAATAGGGGAGGGTAGGGCAGGGAAGGTATTAGGGGGGGGTAGGGAAGGGAATACGGGATCGGGCCTCCGGTAAACTCACTCACTCGGCGAAACACAGCGCAAGCGCTGTTTCACGCCGGTTTTCTGTGAGAACGTGGTATTTCTCCGGTCGAGCCGGCCCATTCGTGCCGAAGCATGGCTCTCCCACGTTTTAAATATAGTTCAAAATCTGTGTCACGACAGGTGACGTTTCCAGTCTCATCGGATATAACCTTCCATGTAGTTTTAATTTTATTTTTAGAACTTTTAATTTTACTTTTTATATTATATTATTTTATTATGTATATAATTTTTTGTATTCATAATAATTTTTTATATATTAAGTGTTTTTTTAAGTCATATCTTCGTAAAAATTTCTTTTGACATATGTCACATTTATACGGTTTCTCGCCAGTATGAATTAGCAAGTGTGCTTGTAAGTTGGATTTTGTATTAAATTTTTTTTGACAAATATCGCAGTTAAACGGTTTCTCACCAGTATGAATTAATAAATGTCTTTCTAAGATAGAGCGACAAGTGAATTTCTTTTGACATATGTCACAGTTATATGGTTTCTCTCCAGTATGAATTAGCGTGTGTCCCTTTAAATGGCTTTTTGTTGTGAATTTCTTCTGACAAATATTGCAGTTAAATGGTTTCTCACCAGTATGAATTAGCAAGTGTGCTTGTAAGTAGACTTTTCTACTAAAAATTTTTTGACAAATATTGCAGTTAAACGGTTTCTCACCAGTATGAATTAATAAATGTCTTTCAAAGTTACAGCGTATAGTGAATTTCTTTTGACTTATGTCACAGTTATATGGTTTATCACCAGTATGAATTAATAAGTGTTGATTTAAAACCCCTCTTCTTACGAATTTCTTTTGACATATGTCACAGTTATATGGTTTCTCACCAGTATGAATTAGCATGTGTAATTTTAAGAGGCTTTTTGTTGCGAATTTCTTGTGACAAATATCGCAGTTATAAAGTTTCTCCCCAGTATGAATTAGCAAGTGTTCTTGTAAGCTGCTTTTTCTTTCAAATTTCTTGTGACAAATATTGCAGTTAAATGGTTTCCCACCAGTATGAATCACTAAATGCTTTAGCAACCTGCTTTTAGTCGGAAACATTTTTAAGCAAACATCACAGATGTGTTGTTCTTTGTGACTCTTGTACTGTGCCTTTTTGTCCTCATTATCTATGCTCTGTTCACCAGCGCACTTTCCCTTGTCCCCAACATGTTCTTCTGTGGCTGTGTGCTGCGTGGGGGGACTTTGGCGTCCATACTTGTCAATGACACTTTGACTTAACTTTACTAATTTCAATTCAAACACCCTTGAGCCATGCCAAGCATCAAAACGGTCTTCTTCTTCTTCTTTTAAAATATGGCTCCTTAGTGAAACGCCAATGTCAGAGTGTGTTGAAGAATACTCCTCAACGCTCAATGATTCCTGTTTGCAAACAGCATCACTATCTGACACATCATCATCTTTAAATTCTAACACGGGTGCATAATCTTCTCCATACGTATTTGTATTTTCTACAGTTTGTTCTTCAATTATTTCTATAACAAAAAAAAAATCACATTACAAAAACTAAAAAACTAAACAATAATTATTAATAATTGATTAGAAGATTATAATCATTAATCATTATAAAATACATTATACTCAATAAGTTAAAAGAGGCAGAGCAGTTAAGTGGCAAACAGAACACTACAAATGTAGCCCATCTGGAATATGAATACATAAAGTACAGTATAGTATACATTACCGTCTTCATCGTATTGTTCAGTCTTTATGTCCGGCTCCTCTTTTATAATATTATCTGCGGTAGGATGTGTTGTGGAAATATTTTTCATCTTATAGATTGATAGTTTTAACAAAGATCCAATTGCTCCAATGTCAGTATCAGTCTATAAATTATAGAATATAATATTATATTTTGAGTTACACTAAAATGATTTTTTATGTACAAATAAAAGTATAAGACATATAAATATACTATATAAGCTTCATAAAAAGAGCCACAGAGGTGTCAACCGAACGCATAAAAGACTACAACATAAAAATGGCTATGAAAGACAGGAACGATAAAGTCCTAAGCCACATAGCGGGTAGATTCGACACAGAACGATATCTCTTTAACACCCTAGAAACTCCACCCAGCTTGAGTGACCCCTCTCCACCAAGCCAATGTCACAACATCTAAAGGCAAAGGGTGGAGCAGCATAAAATCTATCGGAAAATGTCTACTGGCCGCCACCCTGACTGGGACCACACCATTCAAAACATTAAATATTATTAGTAATTTATAAAACAATAAATATTTATTTATTATATGTATAAATTATAGTCTATTCTATTAAATATATATATATACACATACATACATATATATATATATATATATATATATATATATATATATATATATATATATATATATATATATATATATATATATATATATATATATATATATATATATATATATATATATATATATATATATATATATATATATATATATATATATATATATATATATATATATATATATAAGTATATTATTTAAAAAAAAAAGTCCATGTCGTGATGGACTACAATTAATTAAAATTTATAATATTAATTCAATTATCCTTGGTGCGAAAAATGTAAATAATAAAATAACAAAAAAAGGATATGGACGAACAGTCCATAGACGGCCCCAATTTTATATTAAAAAAAAAAAAATATATATATACTATATAAATATGCTGTTGCCCGCTTCTTTGTCCGAGTCCACATCAAAATTTTTTTTCGTAAAAATATTTTTTTTAATGAAAAGTATCCAGTTACTTCTGGGCCATTCCGCTACAGACGGCCCTCAACGACAATTTTTAAAATGAGCATTAGTTACATTTTTTAATAGGAATATACGTAAGAAGATGTGTATTTACTAAAAAAACAACTTTTATCGGTAAAAAATGGACTTCAAATAATTTAGAGCGTTTTTAAACAATATCATCTAAGGGACGCGATGTTTTTTCCCATATTTTTAAATTAAAATAGCGTATATTTCAAATCAATGTTTAGTTGTAGTATAGTTATACAGCAATACGTAGAAATATTTTGTATAAATTACACTATTCAATAGTTTTGAGTGATTTAGACGATTAATTTTGTCAGGCCAATAAACAACTGAAAAATTAAAAAAACTAAAATTTGGTGCAGTTTTATTACAAACTTACTAGTATAATTATATATTCCATGTTGAAAATTTTTAAATTTGTTAGAGAATTACGATTTAAATCACCTTTTAAACATATTTGAGAATTTTGATGTTGCGCCCGCGATCGTACAAATGTTAATAATTTCTAGTACATATTACTATAATTACTTTTATCTAGTTACATAGTTTCTTTGTTTTATGCTATTTTGAAATATAGGCAAGTTATTTTGTAAAAGTTTCGCACTAAACAGTATTCACATATGAACTCATCACAGTTCTTAATGGAGGGTCAAATTGGTTGCACCCGCGACAGCACTTCAAATCTGTTTTGTGGCCCCTCATACATATTTTGATGAGGTTTTCATTTATAAATCATTGTTAAAATGTTCAAGGGATATTTTATTAATAAATATGCTTCATTTTGCCTGTAGGAAGCTTAACCCTAGAAAGATAATCATGTTGGGGGTAACGTTAAAGATATTCTTGCGCTTCTCGAGCGCACGACTTTTTTAGGGTTTCTCTGACACCTGAAAAGCTTTTTATTCAAGACCAGTCTGCTTTAGTATACAGTTCATACTTATTAGAAGTAAATAAAATCTAAACATTTTTATAATTATTTATTTTACGAAAAATATAACACAAACTTTTAAACCTTTAATAAAAATTAACAAAAAATATCAGTATTCTTTTAACAGTATATAATTTCTCTTTGTGAGATCGTAACAAGTATTGCTTATTGCGACTTAAAAATAACATAAAAGTATAAAAAAAATATATATCTTTGAGACTTATATTGGCACACTAAATGCAATCAACACACACATCTTTTTTGTGTTCGCCACAGATGCATTTCTTGCATTTCGTGCAAGTCATTTTTGACATCCGCCTTTTTTTAGATGTGCATAAGTCACAATATCGTGATTTGTCCACTTAACGATCTCATCGATAATTTCCGCAGTGATGAAAAGATCAAAGCATAGTTTTGGATCCACGATATTCCTACACATCCTTGTAGGACCCCGGGCAGAACGAACAATATTTATCGCCGATGTCCTTGACCGCCGCTCTCCTTTTGACGTAGTCCAACAATGTTTGTTTTTTCCTTTGAGTACCCTTTTGCTCGGTATAATAATTCGCGTGTCTTGTCTGGGTAAAGTGGCAACCGCAGGAACCTCAGGGGACCCACGAGGTGAGGCATCAGTAATTTAATTTACTAATGTTGTACTTACATTTACAGATTCGCTAATAATTGACTCGTTACAAACTTCTTCTTCGTCACTCTGAACGTCATCCTCACTCAAATGATCCTCTTCTTCCTGATCACTATCCTCACCAGCAAACTGGATATCATCGCCACATTCCTCATACAACGCATTAGTTATTTCCTCCTCAGCTAAGTATCTTTTCTGTGTCATGATTTCCAAATCCTATAACACATAAATAACTGTAAAACATCATAGAAATAATTACGAAGTAAACTTCATGAATGCCGGCGAAAGTTACTCAAAAGATAATCATGCGCTTCTCGAGCGCACCACCTACCGAAAACAGCTAATCTAAAGCACTTACCGGTGACACACGTACGCCCCGCTGTAGCACTTGGCGACCACTGAAATTACCTGCCACGACAGGATCGGGAGCGCGCTATTTAGAAAGAGACAACTGTATATGCATTTTGCGTGCGCCTCTGAGGCGCAGATTATCTTTCTAGGGTTAAGTGTGTCAAACTGTTGCATCCGCGATAATGGAATCGCCCTTCTTATACCTCCGAGAGTATGTACAAATATATGTTATTGATTTTACTGTCGGTTCTTGGTGGAAATTCATATTGAACACTAATAAAACACAACTTTTCGTGCACTTTTTCCACTATATTAAGATATTATTACAACTTTTAACAAATTACACGACGGGTTTCGAAACAAATCATCATCAGGTGATGATGATTTGTTTCGAAACCGGTTGTTGTGTTTTATTAGTGTTCAGTATGTACAAAGTTTTATAATGATTAGTCAAGAGCCGCGCTCTATACCACTAGACCACGGAGGGGAAAACATTTACCCGTTCATTAGCACTACGAGCATTAGCATTTGTTTACGTACCTTATAATTTGCCAGTTGCTCATAAAAGTAAGGCAGATCCGTTCTGTAAATGTTAACTTCTTTTATTTGTAGTTAAGCATAAACAGCAACAAGTTTTCTTCTTCTTCTTTAGTTATGGCGGCCTCAGTGAGTTGCCAATGTCAGAGTGGCTGAGTTGACTTTGCTCTATTATTGAAGGTCTGGTGAAACAACAAGGTATACACGGAATCTAAGGGGGATAATAGATTATCATTTATATTGGATCCGAGATCATTGAGTCAATTATATTGGAAAATGTAATATAGACATACCTATGATTCATTTCTTCCTTGATCATAGATTTTTGACATTTACTGAGAGATTGGATCCATTACGGTCATAGAAATAGGTGTTGCCAGTTATTTAATATAAAAAAGAGTTTTTAATTTCTTGTTCGTTAATATGTTTCAAATAATGTAATGTAATTATTTTCTAATTATATACTTGGATAATCTTGCTGAAATAACAAAAAACAAGCCATATTAAAAATTACGATGTCTTTTGACAAATCGAATTCTCTGAGATCTAGTAACCCTGACGTCAATACCTGTCAACGTTAGCGCTCTCCATTGGCTATTGAAACCACATATGACGTAAAATAGGATCAATGAAATATGATAATGTAATATGCATATATGATCAAATGATCATATATGCATATTAACCTGAAGGCAAGGAGGTTCGTTGTGAAGCCAATAATTATTACCGGAAGAAATTAAATGGGATTGTAGATTTTTTAGATTGTAGATAGTGATTGTATCAAGTTTACCTTTAAATAAGGGAATGTGAAGAATTTTGAAAAACTTTAAAAAGAAATCTGTCTGCCAGATACTGTCGCCTGATACTCAGTGGGGGATCAACGCATTCCACCTGAAGAGCACTAACCGGAGACGATTTCATTGCTCCTAGGATAATCCTTAGTGATTTACTTTGGATCTTATCCAGATCTTTTAAGGGAGCTTTGTTGCAAGGTACAAGTAAAAATGACCCATAATCCATGTGGCTGCGAACAAGTGCATTATATAATAATTTTTGTGTGTAAGGGTGAGAACCCCACCATACACCACTAAGGGAACGTAAAATGTTTAAGTTTTTTTTCACATTTTTGAACAATATGACGGACTTGATGAACGCCCGACAGGGTTAAATTAGGAGTAGAGATTGCGATGGATCTACAGGAAAGGCAAATATAATTTGTCATCTTCACTGGGACACTCAGATTAAGCAGTTTCTGCCTGAGAACCGGAAGATTGATATTGTCGTATGCGGCTGATATATCAAGGAATACTCCCACCACATGTTCGCCTTTCGAAAGGGCAATACGGATGTCAGTCACAAAAGTGGCTAAGCTATCCAGAGTACTAAAGCCCTTTCGAAAAAAGTTTGTTGAGTACTGGGTCCACTTTTAACTATAAACGAATATCGAAATCCATCACTGCCAGGAGCGGTATCCTTTAATAAACGCCGGCGCCATATTGCCAAGAACTAAACATGGTGGTCTATAGTGATTAGACACTTGGTTGATATTTCTCGAGGACATCGATAAACTAACATGTTATAAGTGAGCATCCTGTTATATTATATATTATATTGATATCAAAAATGATTTTTTTATATTATATAAAAAAATATCATTTTTGCCTATTTTGTCTCTATGTATTATAGTACATAGAGACAAAATAGGCAAATAAGGTTTTTTTTTTATATAGGAGCCTCCTTAATTTTAATAAAACTATTTAATTTATTTTAAGTTTATTAATTATTATTTAAGTTGCCATTATTGATATCGAGCAAAAATTACCAAAAAATCGGACAAATACTAGTTGTACTAGCGCACGAAGTGTTTACAGTTTATTTTAATTTTACCATCAATTATTATTATTATTAAAGTATGTATACAACTGAGTATTTTGTGAACATTTCAAGTGCCTATTTTTTTCGCAATATATCGAGACCGATATTGATATTTTTTCAAATATCGATGTATCGATATATGGATATTTTCTTTCAATTTCGACATCCCTATAATACGACACGTTGACAGTTTATGTACCTCGGAGAACCGGAACATAAAATGGCGGACCGGCCACAGTACCGTATTTTGATTTGGTAGAGACCATTATGCCGAGTCCACTTATAAGTCCACTGCTTTACTGAGCAAAAGCTATCTTGGAACATCAATAAAATTATATAATAAATTTCCAAAAGACATTGTAGAAATAGAGACTCTACATATATTTAAAAAAAGAGTTAAAGAAATACTAATTAAAAAGCATACTATAATATTAATGAATTTTTATTAGATTGTAATATTAAATAGTTTGAAAAATATTAAGATAGAATAAAATTTATACATTATTATTAAGTAACATTATAATTTCGATATAAATACACAATGAAATAGGTATTAGTAATTTTGCAATAAAATATATTATGTAATGTACTTTGATAATAATAAATAATAATAATATATAAATTACAATACTTGACATAGATACTCAATGAAATATTTTTACCAGTAGCTTAGTAATATAATATATAATAATGTAATTGAACTTTGACAATAATAATAATTTGCATGCCTCATATAGGTTAGAATAAGTTGCACCTCCTGTCACAGACGTAAAAAAAGTACGGACGTAACCTTCTCTAATCACGAGTGAAGCCTAGTTATGGCCGCCCGTGTAGGACGTGTGCGTGATATGAGGGCTGCCATATAAATCATAAATTTCCCTACTTTTAAATTTTGTAAACTCAGACAAGTTAAATGTATTTTTTATACTTAAACATATTTTTATGTTTTTTTCGCTTCAGAAATGTAAGCTGTTGTTAAAGATGTCATAATGAAAATATTATTTTTATGACACTATAGATAGAAAAAAACACATATTACGTACAGAGAAGTATATTATTTACATAACATTATTAGTAATAATGATTATGTACAAACATTTACAATAATAAAATTATTACTAGCTATTTGACCGAGCTTTGCTCGGTATTCGATAAAACACGAATAAAATGACATTTTCTAAAAATAATTCCTAGCTAGACAGATTTATCGCCCCCGAAACCTATATAAGAAACCTGTATACGAAAAGATATAAGATACTTAAGTCCCGAAACCCGTTTCATCAAACAATCAAGTAATGTTAAATAAATAATGGCTTGTTAAATCAGTTAACGGCCTGTTAGAGCTATCGAGAGTTCTACCATGCGCTAACGTCAAATCAAATCACCTAACATGGTGTTAAATTTATTCCTGGTCTAGAGGTCCATTCAATATTTTCATTCCTACTAGGTCTCAATGACGCTCGAGTGACTACACCAATAGCACCTTCTCTCCCCTACTACTGAAGGAAATCTAAGACAACAATTTTATCTATGGACGCTTCACACCACGTCAGTCTGACCCCGTGCTAAGTACCTTCAGGTACTTAGTGTACTCCACCCGGACTTGTGTTACGGGTACCAGACAACGGAAATATATTTAATACTGTTATACTATACATATATTTAAGATTTTTATTATATGATACACATATTTAATACACACCCATGACCCAGGAACTTTGAAAACTTTTTGTTCCGTCGGCAGGATTCGAACCCGCGACCCCCGGCTTGAGCCACCGACAGCCCACCCACTGAGCCACAGAGGTCGTCAAACAACAGTTATATCCACTTTTGTAAATTAAGAAATTAATAGGGGTGTAGACTATTTTTAGGAAATATATTTATTTTACAGATGTACCATCAAGGAAGTTGATTCCTATGCAACTGACAGACCAACGCGACGTTATTTGGTCGAATACTTATGTCAATTTAATGTTAATTGTAATCTGTCGGCTGGGTTTGACGTAACGCAACCAAACTATTTATGTCCCCGATTTGCATAGGAATCAACTTCTCTGATAGTACATAAGTATTTTGTTACACCTAAAAATATGTATAAAAAATAAAAACACTCTTATTTCAATAAAAAAAATCACTTATTAAATATAAAAAATATTATAAAGTTATTAAGTAAAATATGTCCATTTTCGGTAATTCTATAATACAAACTCTCAAAAAAACAATAATTTGTATTAGATTTCGTTTACTGTCAACACCCCTATTATTGTATTCCTGCCTAATTAATGGTCAATAGTATGCTAAATACTTACATGACACTAATAAAAGACAATAAAATTAATTATTTGATTATTTAAAATTTAAAAATAATTGAAAATTTTCCCCGGTTTGGGGAAAATTTCCCCACTTTGTTATGGACATTACTGACCTGTTGAAGTTGAATTAATATTTACATTATTTTATCAAAATACTTTAAAAATATGTTATTTTACCTATGAAATATTATTCCTTGATGTTTTTTGTGTAAGATTGTATTGTTCTTGCGCCATTTTACAACACAAGATGGCATATTTATTTTTATTTATGAATGACAAAGATGTGTCACCGCGATGCAGTCTAATTGCGTAATGGCGGTACGATCGGCTTATTACAGTGCGAGTGTTTGTGCAAGATGTGTACATATGATCGCCCGGGCTTATTAAGGGTGCTTCACTCATTTCTTAATGGCGATCCGTCCGTATTTTTTTTACGTCCGTGCCTCCTGTATTATAAATCTGTAACATCTTTTCACCTACTTATTCTGCAAATAAATGATTTGATTTGATTTGATTTGAAAAGTCAATGACATGACACCATAGAGTATACATTATAGCAAGCTATAGAGTGCTTCTAACAAGGTATGAACTGTAAGCACGAGTGTGAACATATTTTCCTATAAGCGTCAAACGATGGCGCATGGAACATCACTAGACTTGCGTTATACGTTTGAGTATCTATAGAACTTCTGCTTACGATCGGCACAACGGGGAACGAGCGATGCGCGCGCTCTATAGCTTGCTAATGTATACTCTAAGCATGACACTCAATTATGAAGTTGACAGTCAGCTGCCAAACTGCGAAAAAATGAAACGAACACGGCTAAGGCTTTATTTGAACGTAGGTGACATTGACGGGAGCGCTGCTGGCACAGGCTGCTGGTAAAGTAAAGGAGAACTCGACTTCAAGCTGCGTCTGGAATGTATGATACAAGGTTTTGAGGTTACATAGTATTTATTCTGGTTTAGTTGTTTCTTTCCCTTCTTTAGTTAGTTATTATTAATTTTTAGCTTAATATACATAGAATAGTATTTAATTTAGTGTATTTTATTTAATAGTTAGTCAATTATGGATGTTGATCCGCCGGATCCTGGTGGTGGGGATATCTTATCATTGGATATGCCCACCACGAGTTCGGACGCGTCTATTGTTAGAAAAAGACCAAATGTGGACAGTATTCCAATTAACTCCAAAAGAAATACATTGGTAAATCCTTCGATACAGCTTATATACAACCATCCAGACTTTTTGGCTGATAAAAAATATTCTGAAGGCGATGTTGGCCCATTTATTGTCCAGGTTTCAAGGAATGAACTGAATAATGCTTCTGGGGTGGTTTTAAAACCTATAAATTTCGGACAATTTCTTTTTAAAAATAATATCAAAAAAATTGTGACAGATGGCATTAAAAGATTAGGTCGGAATAAGGTTGCAATAGAGTTTGAAGATTTTGAAAGTGCGAACTCTTTTGTTATTAACCCTATTCTACAAGAAAATGGGTACTCTGCAACGATTCCCGCATACAACGTATTTCGCATGGGGATAGTCCGCGATGTCCCCGTCGAGTGGGCCATGGAGGAATTAGTGGAAAATATAGAAGTCCCTAATGGTTTTGGTAAGGTTGTGAGGGCACGAAGATTGAGCCGGAAATCAGTTGTCAACAATTCTTCGACTTGGATTCCCACGCAATCAGTTGTGTTAACTTTTTCTGGACAAAAACTGCCTAATCGAGTATTTTGTTTTTACAATTCGCTGCCGGTTCAAATTTATAGTTTACCAACTATTCAATGCAACAAATGTTGTAGATTCGGGCATGTAAAGGCGTTGTGTAGATCCCAGCCCAGATGTTTTAAGTGCTCTGGAACTCATGAAGGTGAAACTTGTTCAGTGCAGTCTGTATCTTGTATTTTTTGTTCTGGTCCCCACCAGGCTAACTCTATATCCTGCCCCGAATATTCTAGGCAAAAATCTATAAAATTGTTAATGTCTCAGGAAAGCATTTCATACATGGAGGCTTCTGCAAGGCTCCCCAAGGTAAGTCGTTCTTTCGCTGATGCCTCGAAAACTTATCAGTCTCCGCCCCCCTCGCTACCTTTGCATCACGCCGATCCGAGTTCCCAAGCGTCTACGGTTCTGCGCTCATATCGCAAAACCGTTCTTTCACCTCGCCGTACTCCTCCTCCAGCGGCTCCAGGCTATGACCATCTCGCTCATCAGGATTTAATAAGAAGCCCAAATTTTTCCTCACAAAATGGAAGTGCTTTTCCTAGTCAGGGACAGGCATCTCAAGTCTCCACTGAAGGTGTTGTCCCTACACAATTATCACCCAATGACAATATGATCGAGTTTATGTTTGCGTTTATCATCAATTTTGTTTCTCGGTTTAGTGACGGCTTACCGGACAATATCCTAAATCATTTATCTAAGCTTTCATCTTTCATACCTCAAAATGGCACTCAAAATTATCCAGTGGAACTGTCGTAGTTTGAAAAACAAAAACCAGGAGATTAGGACTCTACTTCAAAATTTTGATCCCATAGTCATGGCTGTTCAGGAAACATGGTTGAGTCCTGGCGTTCGTTTTAGAATTCCAGGTTTTTCATGTTTCCGGGACGATCGGAGTGATGCAAAGGCTGGATCGGCTATTTTAGTTCGTAATACTTGTAAATATTCCCTCATTCCTTTACCTCCCCATAGCGATGGGATAAATATTGTTACTGTTCGAGTCATGGATGTCACATATGTTTCTGTATATATTCCGAATCCTAACGCTTCTCTACTAACTGAGTTTTTTTCATTTATATCCCCTTTACCTCCTCCTATTGTGTTTTTGGGAGATTTTAATATTCACAACATGGTGTGGGGTTCCCATTTCAATGATAACCTGTCTAGTTCTTTATTAGATTTTGTTGATGACCGTAACTATGTCATTCTTAATGATGGCTCCCCAACTCGAAGGGTTGCACCATCACAGAATCCTAATAGCGCTGTCGATTTATCATTTGTTTCTTCTGCTCTTTCTTTGCAGTGCTCTTGGTCTATTCTTCCTAACTCTTATGGAAGTGATCATTTTCCAATTGTTATATATTTTCAAAACTCCAGTGGACCTTGTTCCGTTGACATCCCCCCAAGACAGAAATTTAACCTGGCAAATGCTGATTGGGATCTGTATTCTGTTGCAACGGATGAGGAGTTTCAATCTATTCCTCAGATTACAACGGATAACATTTATGATATTTACCCGTCCTTTAAGTTGGCTTTATTACGAAGCGCTGAAAAATCTTTCCCCGTCAAAAAGCTTGGTCCATTTAGAATGCCGTCTCCTCCTTGGTGGGATGCGGAGTGTACAGAGATCTGTAAAAAAAGAAAGGAGGCAGAACGAGCCTACTCATTATCAATGACTATGTCAAACTTTCTTACGTATAAAAATATTGCTGCTCAGGCTAAGAGACTTTTCTCTAAGAAAAAAAGACTTGGGTGGCAACTTTTTTGTGAAAGTTTATCCCCCCAATCTCACCCTTCTCTGGTATGGCAAAAAATAAAAAGATATCGAGGGTCATTTTCTTGTGAGATCCGGGATTCTAATAGTGACCCTTCGTGTTGGATTGATTCCTTTGCAGAAAGGTTGGCTCCTCCTTCAGCCCCTCTACAGGAGGAATTAATGGTATATGAAAATTCTGGTACTGTCACTAGTGACCTAGATGCTCCATTTTCATGGGAGGAATTTCAGTTGGTATTGGAAGCCCTAAGGGACTCTGCCCCCGGTGTTGATGGGATACCGTACTCATCTATTGTTAAAAGCGGAACTACAACGCAAAAAATTCTTCTTGAGGCTCTCAATGTAATATTTCAGACAGGTATTCCTCCACAAGAGTGGAAGACTCAAGTTATTATCCCAATTCTGAAACCTGGTAAACCTGACGGTATCCCATCGTCATACCGTCCTATTGCCTTGTCCTGCACCCTTTCGAAAATTTTGGAGCATCTCATTAAAAATAGATTGGAGTGGTTTGTGGAGGGTAAAAATATTCTTCCACATAATCAGTTTGGCTTTCGGAAAAACTTAAGTACTGCAGACTGTCTGGCAACTTTTGTGACCGATGTCCGTTTGGCATTTTCTAAAAATGAGGCAGTGGTGGGTGTCTTTTTAGACATACAGTCAGCTTATGATAATGTTCTCCTCCCGTTCTTAGGCATAAATTACTCAAATTAGGTGTATCAAGAAAAATTGTTAATTATATTTGTAACTATCTATCGTCTAGGACTGTTAAGGTACAATATAAGAATATATCCGTCCCTCCAAGGTATGTTTGGAAAGGTCTTCCTCAAGGTTCTGTCCTTAGCCCACTTCTATACAATATCTATACCTGTGACCTTGAAAGCTCTGTAAGCTGCTTTTGTAATATTCTCCAGTATGCTGATGATTTGGCTCTATATATTATCTGTAAGGATATTATTCTAGGTTGTAATCGACTAAATTCTGCAGTGTCCTACTTAAGCGACTGGCTGGAGAATCATGGTCTCTCAATTTCCATAGAAAAAAGCTCTGTCGTTGTTTTCTCGAGAGCTAAGTATATCCCAGATATTTCTGTAGTTTACAGTAACCAAGTTTTTCCAGTTAGGGATTCTGTTAAATATTTAGGCCTTCATTTGGATTCGAAATTGTCTGGTACAAGTCATATTAATAATTGTTTAAAAAAGGCGGAAAGAAATTTAAATATCCTTCGATCATTATCAGGAGTTTGGTGGGGTTCTCACCCATACGTCCAAAGGTTAATGTACAATGCTTTAATTCGTAGCCACTTGGATTATGCGTCCTTTTTATTGGAGCCATGTAGCAAATCTAGTTTAAAAATGTGTGATAAACTGCAGGCAAAATGTTTACGGATAGTCATAGGTGCAATGAAGTCTTCCCCTATTAATGCGCTTCAAGTGGAATGTGCGGAGCCTCCTTTGTCCCTACGCCGACAATATTTGTCGGACAGGTTTATATTTAAGGTATACCAGTGGTCTCGTCACCCTCTTATTAATAAGCTGTTTTCTCTTTCACAATTTTCAACCAGCAGTTATTGGACACATAAGAATTTACCTTGTGTTGTGAAGAGCTATCAAAAGATAGTTTCTCTTCCATGTCCTGTGGCCCAATTTTCAATTAATCCGCTATTTGAAGCTTCTTTTTCCTCCCTTGTGTTTTCTCCCAATATTATTTTAAATTTACCCATAGTGAAAGGTTCCCCTGTTTCTAATAATCAATTTAATGCTGTAATAGGTGATAAATTTAAAGATTGGACGTTGATTTTTACGGACGCCTCCAAATTATCCGATACTTCTTGTGTAGGTAGTGCCGTTTGGATTCCAAAATTTAATGTTGTCCTTAATAATAAATTGCCTTCATTTTCTTCGGTTTTTAATGCAGAATCTCTAGCGATTTTTGAAGCGATTTCCTTTGTGGAATCGCACAATCTAAATAAGGCAATTATTTTGTCCGATTGTAAAAGTTCCCTGGAAGCGATTTTGTCAAACCCCTTTAGAAGTAAATTTAAATTCCCTTTAATTTTTAAAATTAGGCAGTTACTATTTAAATGCTATTGTAGCAACATACAGGTTGTACTTGCTTGGATTCCTGGTCATAGCGGGATTATAGGAAATGAATGTGTGGATCTTTATGCCAAAGAAGCTGCAAAGTCTGGTGGTTTAAGTAATTTCAAAATTTTTTGTCAGGATCTTCTTCCTCTGGCCAAGTCGCATTTGACTCTGGAGTGGAATACCATTTGGACTGAGTCGAGTAGGGATAAAGGACGTTTTTACGCTGAAATTCAGGATTCAGTACCTAGTCGACCGTGGTTTTTTAAATATTTGAAAGCTAATAAGCCTGTTTGCTCTACTATCTGTCGGCTACGTCTGGGTCACTCGTGTAACCCGGTATTTCTAGCTAAAATAAGGGTGAGGGATAGCTCATTGTGTGAATGTGGCTTGGATGAAGGCTCTCCAGACCATATATTTTTTGCTTGCGAAAACAACCTTTCATTGTACGATTACCTTCCTCCTAATATTCCTCGTCCCACTAATCTTAAATCTATTTTATCGTTAGTATATTCTCCATTTATAGACATCTTATGCTCGTTCATTGCTCATAATCACATTAGGCTCTAGTTGTAATATGAATTCTCTTCCTTTTTTATTTAATATAAGTAGATTGTATTTATGTTTATGTACTCTGTGTATCTTTAAAGGCTAAGAAACAATATTTTGCTGTACTTATTTGCTTGTTCTGGTTTTTTCTGTTTCATTATTTTATCTTGTATTTGCATGGTCGCATGAAGTCATCACCCGTGCCCGCTGCATGGCAATCAGTTTACGTTATAAGTTATAACTGTTCACATTTTTCGCCTCAACTCTGACGCTGGCAACTCCTAAATGGGGAGGCTTACGCCAAAAGAAGAAGAAGAAGAAGAAGGAGAACTGTCAAACACAATATGTCAAAAATGACGTTTTTCTATAGTTTTTCTAAAGAGAATATTGTGCGTCAAGAAAGTCATGACAGGCGGGAAAATTTTCTAAAGGTCACGCATATGGATGTGGATTGTATATTTAGCCGTATTACATTACGGCTAGCCGTTTTAAAAAACGGCGCGGTTTTGTAATGCGGAGTGTCGACGTTTAGCCGGATTGAATGCGGCTGAATAAAAAACCGCCGGAATGCATTCGGCGCTATACGTTATTCAATACGGCTAGCCGTAATGTAATAAGGCTACAGACAATGACATAAGAAGTGTTTCTTAAGTCATTGATTAGAGACTAGTCGCTTTTTTGACAGTTTTAGTTTCGTAATTCGTTTCCTAACACTCGTGGCGCTGCTCGTGTCACAGATTAATATATGAGAAGTAATTAATTGCGTATGCCATTTAAAAATTTGGTTTGCAAGAAATAAACAGCAAATGAATCATTTTGTCAGCATACAAAGATTTTGTTAGCAATAATTAAAATCAGGCTGCAATTCGTGTTCTGTAAATAGTCATGACAATGGTCAGCAATTTAAACACATAACAAGCAGCGATGTTGACGATTATGTACGGTATCTGCAAAATAAACAGTCACTCGGCAGAATAATTACTTGGTCGGCAAGATTATACATTCGGTCAGCAGAGAAAACATTTAAGTATTTTATTTCATTTCATTATTAATTTATTTATTTTATTAATTAATAAAGACTTAACAGAAGGCCTACTTACCACGGATACCGAAGCGGGGGGGTCGCGGGGGGTGGAGCCCCCCGCCAAAACAAAAACAAACACAATCCAGAAAGTCCAAAAGTAGGTTAGGTTAGGTTAGAACTTAGACCACAACACAGAGGAAGCCGAGCGAGCGACGCGAGCGTGCTGCGGCAGCAGCCGGCGACCGTCATAAAACAAAAGATAAATCCAGAATTTTTTGCTTATTCTCTGAGTGCTTACAAAAATTTAATGAAGGCCACTCATTGCAGCATTGTTTTATTTTGCAATCATGGTCACCCTATAACTTACATAGGATTACGATGCGGCTAAGCGTGGGCCGCCTTATTGAAGAACGTATCGCAATTACAATCCGACTAAACGTCGACACGCCGCATTACAAAACGGCGCCCTTTTTTAAAACGGCTAGCCGTAATGTAATACGGCTAAATATACAATGTGCCTGCGACATATATAAGGTCAAATTCCGTACTACATCCAATTAAAATATGTAAAAAATTGGACACCCAGACACTTATTATTAACGAACTTTTGCCCGCGGCTTCGCTTGCGTTAAATAAATAAATAAAAAGTCTATTTCAGGCATAAGTACCCATAACACGATATGTGTAAAATATGATGTAAAGTTACAAGTAAAATAAATAATAATGTTAACACTGTATAGGGGTGTCCAGTCAGAAAAAAAAATCACTTTTTGTTCTGGTTCATGTGAACATAGATCCACCGCACGTACATAAGACTATTGTTATAGTAGTCGTCAGAGATAGCCGCGAGAATCCTATTGCCTGAGCTGCGCAGTCTGTGCCAAAATGCAGCCACCCGAGATCTAATGATGGCAAAAAAGTCAGGGACTCCCGCCTCCGCAAACATACCCGATGCACTGCAGCTACGGGGGAGCCGCATAAGAGTTCGGTATGCATCATTATACTGAACTCTTATAGGGCTCATCGACTTTTGTTTAAACGTAATCCAGAGCTGGCAGGTATACATGCTAAGGCAATATGCCTTAAAAAGTGTTGCTTTAACATCCCTGCTGCAGTTAGCAAAACTGCAAGTTAAGAAGTATTATTATATTATACAAACTTTCATCCCCTATTTGAACCCCTTGGGGTTAGAATTAATCAAAATCCTTTCTTCGCGGATGCCTACGTTATAACATCTACCAGCTACCTGCATGCCAAATTTCAGCCCGATCCGTCTAGTGGTTTGGGCTGCGGGTTGATAGATCACTATGTCAATCAGTCAGTCAGTCACCTTTGAGTTTTATATATATATAGATTATAATGATTTTTTTATAATAGATTTTCAAAGAACTATTCGATATTTAATTATTATTGAAAAAAATTTGTTGTAATTTGACTACCGCAAATGGCGGCTAAGAAAGCTCGGCAAAGCTTTAAAATGAAGGTGGCGAAAAAAGGAACCAACCCTGGCACATAAAAAAACGATATATTTACTAGCAGCGCCCCCGCCCAAGTTCATATAAATTCTTGTCACACCCTTAAGGACAATTTTCATAAATTTCAATTTGAAATATTTCTCCAGAATTACCGGTGAACCCACTTTTTTTGGGCTTAAAAAATCGTAAATCGTACAAAGAAATTAATAATCAGTTTTTTTAGCTGTTTATCTTTGATACAAAGTTCCCAATTCTGACGAATTCTCAAAAATTGTAACACTTCCGGCAAACATTACGTATGATAAATGGAAATTTTAAAATGAATTATTTCACGTAACTTGTCGGTAAGGTATTGATTTTTTGGTATCAATCGATGCAGGATGTTTTATTCTAATATATATTTCGAATTTAGGTCAGAATCTTTGAATTTTTTTTTTTTTTTATGCAATAAGGGGGCAAACGAGCAAACGGGTCACCTGATGGAAAGCAACTTCCGTCGCCCATGGACACTCGCAGCATCAGAAGAGCTGCAGGTGCTTTGCCGGCCTATTAAGAGGGAATAGGGTAATAGGGGAAGGTAGGGATGGAAAGGGAACGGAATAAGGGAGGGAAGGGAAGGGAATAGGGTAGGGGATTGGGCCTCCGGTAAACTCACTCACTCGGCAAAACACAGCGCAAGCGCTGTTTCACGCCAGTTTTCTGTGAGGACGTGGTATTTCTCCGGTCGAGCCGGCCCATTCGTGCCGAAGCATGGCTCTCCCACGTCTAAAATTGATAAATGTTATATACATCCTTTTTTCTTTGTGTTTTCACAGAGAACGCTTAATACATTTTAAATATTGTCACCTTGCACATTTTTATCTCGAATGAATAAAGTTCTCCTATTTTTTATTTCATTTAAAAATTTTCCCGCCTGTCATGACTATCTTGACAGACTATAATAATATATAGTCTGTCAAGAAAGTGAAGAAATCAAAAAGTGGCAACATCGTAGTGTTATATTCCCTAATCCCTTTCAAATCAATCTAAGAAAAAAGGGATGACACTACGATGTTGTCACTTTTTAATTTCTTCGCTTTCTAGACGGACTAGATACTGCAGCAGTCTGCAGTAGTATAGATACTACTGCAGACTGCTGCAGTATCTGTGAGAGTAGCGCAAAGGATCATTGGCATTTTGGTATAAGTCTCAACAGAGATAAAATATATACTTACCATTAGATAGCTCTTAGGCCCGTATAAATAGTTGGCGTGGTATAAATAGTTGGTGACCTGTTTGCTCGTTTATATCCTAAAGACCTAACAGATCCCCTCTTAAAGGCTGGCGAAGCACTTGCAACTTTTCTAATATTGCGAGTGCACATCCTCTGAAATTAAGAGGCAAATAATTTCATAAAAACGTAATATTATGTGGTAATTTTTATTCCACCAAAAACATTTTCATGTAAAAATGTAGCCAAGATGAGAACATAATATTATAGTTCGTGGTGTCAAAAAATAGTGAGATCTCATGTAGAGCCTAGTTTCTAACCTTACATGCTCAGCCCTAAATCTAAAAACCTAAATTTTACACTAAAGCGCGACAAAATACTTGATAACAATATAATGTGTCAGCCGCACGAGAAGAATCTAAAAACTCTACACATTAGTCAAAATCGGTGGCTTGGCCATTTTTTATTAGTTACGGTAAATCCAAAATACACTTTTTAGTAATACAATATGATGTCCGTGATGGCGCAACCTGCAAATAATTTCAGATCGGTGGGGAACCCACGGAATATATAACACTACAGGAAAGGGCATATGGGCGTGGCCCGCGTGCCATAGTTATGTCCAGCTGTAGTGCTAGCACGGCGACCAGCGGAAATGCGAAAGTATGGAGAAACTGTGGAAATAAACCTAAGGTGCCGTTCCGATCTTTTTTCGTTCCGAAAAATTCAATTAAAATGCCACTTTATGACAGACTATAGTCACAAACTGTGGAGATAAACTTAAGGTGCCGTTCCGATCTTTTTTAGTTCCGAATAATTCAATTAAAAAGCCACTTTATGACAGACTATAGTTCTAAAAATTCAAATAATATCCTACATTATGACATATACTATAGTGTGTCATAAAGTGGCATTTTAATTGAATTTTTCGGAACGAAAAAAGATCGGAACGGCACCTTAGGTTTATTTCCACAGTTTGTCCATACTTTCGCATTTCCGCTGGTCGCCGTGCTAACACTACTGGACATAACTCGCACGCAAAAGGAAATTCGTGAGTACGGATTTAAACCTTACGTTAGTTGACGTAAGGTGTAAAATTGCGTACAACTTCAAGTCTTATCATATTTAGCTGTCAAGCGCCATCTAGTGTTGAATAACTGAACTCGGTAGTCAGAGCCGGTATTGCTAAATTTAAATTCTTCTTTATTTCAAAAGGGTTAGGGTTGTTTTTACGACATTATAATTAAAAAAGAAATCTCTTTGTGATTGGTTATTTCTTTTGTGTGCGTAAAATGTTACTGTGTGAGTTTGGCGACAGCAGTTTCAATGAAACTTACTTGCTATGGCCCTTCCCTTAGTGTTATATATTCCGTGGGGGAACCAATAGAAAATCTAGAAGTGCCTATTGTTACGCCATCTGTTGCAGATTCTAAAAATTAAAAGAAAGAAAATTCCCTATTTACTATGACTTCTCACCAGTTTGAATTACTGAATGTCTTTTTAAGTAGCTGCATGCTGTGAACTTCTTTTGACATAATTATTTATTGCAGTTATATGGTTTCTCACCAGTATGAATTAATAAGTGTCTTTTTAAGTGCGATCTTCGTAAGAATTTCTTTTGACATATGTCACAGTTATATGGTTTCTCACCAGTATGAATTAGTAAGTGTTCTTTTAAGTCCGATCTTCGTAAGAATTTCTTTTGACATATGTCACAGTTATATGGTTTCTCACCAGTATGAATTAATAAGTGTTTTTTTAATTCCGGTCTTACAAAAAATTTCTTTTGACATATGTCACAGTTAAATGGTTTCTCACCAGTATGAATTAATAAGTGTGTTTTTAAGTGCGATCTTTGTAAGAATTTCTTTTGGCATATGTCACAGTTATATGGTTTCTCACCAGTATGAATTAATAAGTGTGTTTTTAAGTGCGATCTTCGTAAAAATTTCTTTTGACATATGTCACAGTTAAATGGTTTCTCACCAGTATGAATCACTAAATGCTTTAGCAACCTGCTTTTAGTCGGAAACATTTTTAAGCAAACATCACAGATGTGTTGTTCCTTGTGACTCTTGTACTGTGCCTTTTTGTCCTCATTATCTATGCTCTGTTCACCAGCGCACTTTCCCTTGTCCCCAACATGTTCTTCTGTGGCTGTGTGCTGCGTGGGGGGACTTTGGCGTCCATACTTGTCAATGACACTTTGACTCAACTTTACTAATTTCAATTCAAGCACCCTTGAGCCTTGCCAAGCATCAATGCGGACAACGCTCAATGATTCCTGTTTGCAAACAGCATCACTATCTGACACATCATCATCTACAAATTCTAACACGGGTGCATAATCTTCTCCATACGTATTTGTATTTTCTACAGTTTGTTCTTCAATTACTTCTATAACAAATAAAAAAAATCACATTACAAACTAAAAAACTAATCAATAATTATTAATCATTGATTAGTAGATTATTACATTATACTCAATTTCACAAAGTTAAAAGGGGCAGAGCAGTTACTTAAGTGGCAAACAGAACACTACAAATGTAGCCCATCTGGAATATGAATACATAAAGTACAGTATAGTATACATTACCGTCTTCATCGTATTGTTCAGTCTTTATGTCCGGCTCCTCTTTTATAATATTATCTGCGGTAGGATGTGTTGTGGAAATATTTTTCATCTTATGGATTGATAGTTCTAACAAAGATCCAATTGGTCCAATGTCAATATCAGTCTATAAATTATAATATTATATTTTATGAGTCACACAAAAATGTTTTTTTATCTACGAATAAAAGTATAAGACGTACAAATATACTATATAAATATGCTGTTGCCCGCTTCTTCGTCCGAGTCCACATAATTTTTTTTTTTCGTAATTTTTTTTTTTAATAAAAAGTATCATATGTTACTTCTAGTACCTCTAAGAGTATGTGTATAAAGTTTCGTGATGATTCATCAGGTGAAATAGGGTCCCGTTTTAACTTTTGGGTACGGAACCCTAAAAAGGGAAAAAAATACACAATTTGTTGTATCTAGGAGCCTTTCTGAAATATTAATTTTATTTAATATAAATAAAATTTATATTTCACAAGACACATGCAACAAAAGTACAAAATTAAAGCTGCTAGACAGCTACATTTTTTACATAATATATGCAACTTAGTGAAAGTACTTAGCCTGCGATTTAGCCTGGAAACATTCAACAAAGTGTTAGTATTAGAGTCCCCTTTAACTAATATGTTACGGTTTTACTTCTGGAGTACCTTATTCCAGCAGAGACCATCAACAAGGCCCCGTGTCTGTACGGCCAACTGCTGCAGCCGGTGACACTGCTGCAGTCTCGTCTGGCAGATGTAACACATCCAGCACTCGCTGTCCCTAACCTGTTATTTAAAATAAACAGAAATCAAAGTATGAGTGACATAGTTTTTAGGGTTCCGTAGCCAAATGGTAAAAAACGGAACCCTTATAGATTCGTCATGTCTGTCTGACTGCCTGTCTGTCTGTCTGTCCGTCCGTATGTCACAGTCACTTTTCTCCGAAACTATAAGGGAGATCGCAGACGACAGACTTTTTGTGCGATTGAGTCTGCGGCGCCCATACAATCGGGCGGCATGGCGCAGCCCCGGCCATGCCGATTGTAAGGGCGCCGCAGACTTGATCGCACAAAAAGTCTGTCGTCTGCGATCTCCCTAAGAGCTACACTATTGAAACTTGCTAAGTAGATGTAGTCTGTGAACCGCATTAAAATTTTGATACAAAAATGGAAAAAATAATTAAAAATTTTAGGGGTCCCCATAGGTACAACTGAAAAAAAAAAAAATTATACATATTATACATTTACATCTATGCTGTGCGTGTGGGGTATCTATGGATAGGTCTTGAAAAATCATATTGAGGTTTCTAAAATCATTTTTTTTTTAACCTGAATAGTTTGCGAGAGAGACTCTTCCAAAGTGGTAAAATGTGTGGTAAAACTTAGCTGGTTTTTATTCAGTCTGGGAGATCAAATAATGGGGTTCTTTTAATTTTCATTCTATCCAGTATGTGATAATGAAACTTCACGCAAACCTTATGCTTTGGCCAACCTGTTATGACCAGAGCCTCAGAAAACATTTAATATAATAATAATAATAGCTTCCACACCGGTTTCAGTGACGGTGGCCGATTTCATTGAAACCAGGCCAGCTACGCAGGAGTAATTTTATAGTGCCCAAGTGTGTGCGCAGTACACAAGAGCACTCTCTATTCCTATACCCTCATAACCCAGTGGGACGGAAGACAGACACGACTGGCGAAAGATCAGACGCAGGACCGACTTTTTACATGCCCATCCGACGCATGGATCATCTTACTTGTCAGACAATCAGGTGATCAGCCTGCATTGTCCTAACCAAACTTGGAAATAACATATTTCCAACGCGGGAATCGAACCCGCGACCTCCGAGTCAAGAGCCGCGCTCTATACCACTAGACCACGGAGGGGAAAACATTTACCCGTTCATTAGCACTACGAGCATTAGCATGTTGACGTACCTTATAATTTGCCAGTTGCTCATAAAAGTAAAGCAGATCCGTTCTATAAATGTTAACAGTTCTTTTATTTGTAGATAAGCTTAAACAGCAACAAGTTTTCCTAAACATTTTAAAATCTATTTCGACAAGGCTTCTTCTTCTTTTAAAAATGGCCGCCTCGGTGAGTTGCCAATGTCAGAGTGGCTTAAAGGACTTTGCTCTATGTAGCGAAGGTATTTCCTTTATTTCATAATTCATTGCTTTATTTGAACGTGGGTGACATTGACGGGAGCGCCGAGCGCTGCAGCAGCGCTCCCGAGTCCCGTCAATGTCAGCGCGCCGCTGCTGGCACCATAGTGATTATATTCCACAGATTACTAGTATATATTTGTTATATTCTCTTTGGCTGGCACAGGCCCAGGGTGACCATATTTAAATTACAGATCCTGCCAAACTTTGGTCAAAAAACTGCCAAATCCTGCCTAAGCCTGTAGTAAAAAATGCCTAAATCCTGCCATCTTTATTTTCTGTTGTTTTAAAGTAAGAAAAGTAAAAAAACACATAATATAATATTTTGCATTTTTATAAGATTAAACATTCGCATCGTCTTCTTCCATTTCTTCATCTTTATACATAGATTTGTTCATGCGATTCAAAATTTATTTTGTAGGTTTGAAGGAATATTTGCAATCACTATGCTCACCATTCATGCAACATAGATGCAACATTTTGTTTATAAAATCGGCCAAGTGCGAGTCGGGCTCGCTCACGGTTCCGTACCGTTACAGAGAGAAATCAGAAAGTACTTAGGCAAAAAATTGTGTTTTTTATGGGATCAAATATTTATTTTATTAAAATTTTATTATTATTAATAATTAGATTACAGAATATATAATTAAGGATTTTGTGAAAATTTAAACCCTCTTACTAATAAACGCTATATAAGCTTTGAATAGTTATGTAACAGTATTTTGTCTTTTCAATCCAATTAAAAATGTCACTTATGTGACAGGAACAAAACACTGTTTAGCTATTCATAGCTTATATTTATTAGTAAGGGGGTATGTGTTTAGCTGTTAGTTAGTTAGTTAGCCCCCCTTGAATATAACTTTTTTTTTTCATAATCATAATCATTTTTTCACTTGATGTGGTTTTACAAAGATGGTTTCTATTTATCATTGGTACGTACACATCATACCATTACATTGGTGTGTGAATATTGTCACCGCAATAATAATTTTCGTTTTATATTATTATATTGCTCTGAATGTTTCTGGTGTTAAAAGGCACCGAAATAAAATTCCCTCTCTGTAAGAGTCACGAAAAAAATTAAATAATTTAAGAGATATTTAATATTAAGTAAAAACTGTTGTTCGTGACAATGACAAAATTTGTGGAAAATGACGTGTTTACTTAGAATAATGACAATTTGTTGAGAATAATGATTATTTTAAAAATCTTATCCATATTCGTGCTGATTATATTATTATTATTATTATAAACGCCTCCGTGGTCCAGTGGTTAAGAGTGTGGCTCTTGACTCAGAGGTCGTGGGTTCGATTCCCGCGTTGGAAACATATTGTTAATTGTTATTTGCAAGTTTGGTTAGGACTTAGGACATTGCAAGCTGATCACCTGATTGTCTGACACTCAGAACAGGAAAATAAGGTCTGACAAGTAAGATGCTCCATGCGTCGGATCACAGATGGGCATGTAAAAGTCAGTCCTGCGCATCTCTCGCCAGTCGTGTCGGTCATCCGTCCCACTGGGTTATGAGAGTTAAAAGCAATAGAGAGTGCTCATATGTACTGCGCACACACTTGAGCACTATAAAATTACTCCTGCGTAACTGGCCTGGTTTCAATGAAACCAGCCACCGTCACCGAAACCGGTGTGGGGGTTATTATTATTATAAGTAAAAAATAGGATTTTCAATAAAACTTGTATGTTAGTAAAAGTATTGATTTATTATAAAAATGTACCTATTCCCTAAAATATAGCTAATACCAAAACCTGCCTTTAAAAAATATATTCTACCTTTTCGAGTCACCTGCCATAAAAAATGTACACCGGTTAAATAATAATAATTCTGATATTTATTATTTCTCAAATAATATTTTATTACCAAACGTTCCACGCGGCTTCGCTCGCGTAAATAAGATATTTCACAGACAAATTAGGCCACAAAATAGCCTATGATCCTTCACGTGGTCAATTTCTTAATTCTTATCAGTTATCTGTACCAAATAACAGAAAAATTGCTCCAGTAGCCCGTGAGATAAGCCCTTTCAAATAATTTGCCCCTTTTTTCCATATTTTCCTCTATTTCTTAGCTCTTATTAGTCTTAGCGTGAAAAAATATAGCCTATAGCCTTTCTCGATAAATGGGCTATCTAACACTGAAAGAATTTTTCAAATCGGACCAGTAGTTCCTGAGATTAGTGTGTTTAAAACTTTAAATAAGCCCTCTTTCAAATAATTTCCCCCCCGTTTTTTCCACATTTTCCTTTATTTCTTCGCTCCTATTATTCTTGGCGTGATAAAATATTCCTTATAGCCTTTCTCGATAAATGGGCTATCTAACACTGAAAGAATTTTTCAAATCAGACCAGTAGTTCCTGAGATTAGCGCGTTCAAATAAGCCCTTTCAAATAATTTCCCTCCGTTTTTTCCACATTTTCCTCTATTTCTTCGCTCCTATTATTTTTAGCATGATAAAATAGTGCCTATAGCCTTCCTCGATAAATGGGCTATCTAACACTAAAATAATTTTTCAAGTCGGACCAGTAGTTCCTGAGATTAGCGCGTTCAAACAAACAAACAACCTCTCCTGCTTTATAATATTGAAGTATAGATAACATTTTTACTACTTTTCTTACTATTCTACTACTACTTTTCGAAAATGTGTCAAATAACTTCCTAATTGTAATATCGACATTGCATCGATTCGATATATTTGTCCCTGTTTTCCAGAAATACAGTTACAAATTTGGTCATTATTCTGAATGATCGTCATTATGTTTTTAGGGCTATTCAGGAAAATGACGTTCAGGAAAATAAGAAATTCACTAAATTCGTTTATAATTAAGTATTGATATAAAGAAAACTAAAAAAATGATTAAGAACTTAGAAATGTTGCGGGCCTTTATAACTTGGTATAAAAAAAAGTAGTGAAAAACAGACAAATGTTGGCACACATCAAGAAAGTGATGATGGTAAATGACATCTTATTTGGAAATTTTTGTAGAACGTATTTCAAAGACTCACCTGCATAAAAGGAGGACCTCTATCCACACCAAAGCAGTGCGATCAAATAAAGTGAGCCAGCAGATTTTATCGTAAAATAGGTTTCAACCCGTTACATTGAGTATATCGGCAAGGCATTCAAAACAAACAATGCGCAGGACAATGACGCGAATTTTATGAACATTTTAAAAATATAATTTTTAGTTATTTAATGTAAGTGAATGTGTTATTTGTTGGTATCGAATAGTTTATTAGTTCTTTATCTTCAAATTAACATTGAGTTTTTAATCCTTTCTAGCCCTTTTTTTTTATAAATAATAAATTGTAAGCGGCAGTATCGAAACGACACGCAAAATTGTCACAATTTGGTACTTTTTTTATAATAACTTTTGAAATATTAACTCTACTCTCAAATAGTTTTAGCAGCATTTTCGTAAGTTAATTAGACATTGAAATGTGTAATATTACATCAAATTTACGAAGGCGTTTTGGACCCAACTTCGAAGACATGAATTTTGTCTCTCTCAAATATTTGCCCGGATCAGTAAATTTGGCAGAATGCGCGATCCGCGGCGCGCTGTCGCGCGCGAGTGTGGATCGGCAGTCAGGTTTAAGATATTTTGATTTTTGTCACACTTGACAGGACACTGATATTTTTTGGAAACACAACCCATATATAGTCAGTGATGCCAACCTGCAGATAATTTCAGATCGGTGAGGAACCAATAGAAAATCTAGAAGTGTTTATCCTTACGCCATCTAGTTATGATTGTTAAAAATAAAATTAAAAAATATAAATGAAAATCCCTCGAAACAGAATAAGACTGGGATGAAAAGATAATTTATAAGTTTATTAATCCCTTAGACTGGGTTGCACCAGAGGCGTGGGTAAAGTTAAAGTTATGGTTATAGTTAAGGTAAATTTAACTTTAACTTTAACTATAACCGGAAAAATTGACAGATGTCGTATGAGAATATGGGGTGTTTGGACGCCATATTTAACTTTAACTTTACTCACGCCTCTGGTGCAACCATAAACCTATAATGCTAAAGACCAACAAAGAGTGCGAGAGAGAAGAAAATCCTTTATGGAATTATAACAAGATGAAAAGAGAGAGGCAGTCTAATGAAAATTGTAACAACTTTTATTTGACAGGTCGTCAAAAGTCGTCAATCGTTTTTATGCCCTTTCGGTATTTGCAATTTATTATTTAAATCGTATGTTATTTTCAACAAATACTATTATATAACAATAATAACTTGTGCTGTGAGTGATTGCAGTGTAAATCATAGGAATAATCCTGAAAAATATACATTTCACCCGTAATTAATCTTCATGTCCTAATTGCTACGATGTGTTTATTTTTGCTATATTCTGTCTTTAGTTCTCTATTACAAATAAAATATTGTGAATCCTCCCTTTTACTTTCATATTTTGCGTAACTAAAGCTACTATTGTTCCTATATTACACAAATTTTGAAGAAAAATTTTTCATCAAAATTTTTTACATATACGCTAGTGCTTGAATCAAATTTATCGATATGCTTATTGATATTTTACAATAACGTAAATCTAAAATAAAAATCATTTACCTTTATATTTATCACCTTAAGCCCGGCCGCACATTATCCGAAATTTCTGATCAGAAAAATACGGACGCCCGGCGGAACGCACTCTGTTCATACATTTTGTTGTAGACCCATCATACTAAAAGAATTTCTGACGTGTGAAAATGTATGAGCGGGGCGGGGCGTCCGAATTTTTGTGATCAGAAATTCGGAAAATGTGCGGCCGGACTAAAAAGGACATATTATCTTATTGTAACTAATATAATATAGTATAGTATAATATAGCTAATATAACATAACTACTATAATATAGAGTGACTCTAAAACTAGAGGAAGGTTTATATTTATATATCATAATCATTTGTTTTACAGATTCCCTCAAGATCCTCTAATAAGAGGAAAATGGCTGAAATTAATTGGGCGTGTTGGTTGGAATCCCAAGAAAAATTCAACAATATGTAGCAAACATTTCATTGAAAATTTTTAAAGAAAAATTAGAATAAATACTATTTTGGTTAAAGGAGCTATCCCAACTTTATTTGTGCCAGTAAGTTTGACATACTGTTGCACTTGTTACTGAAGCAATTATTAAAAATAAGCAATTATAAGCAATTAATGCTTTTTAGTTCATTTAAGATTATACTTATATGAACTAGAAAGTATATACTAAAAATAATCCTTATTCTGTACTCAATCTTCATAATTTTGAAGTCGGTACCAGTCCTAAGTATATAAGTTGCTGTTATACCTATTCTGTCAGAGAACTGGCGATTAGGTTAGCTGGTACCGATTGCAAAATAATGAAGATTGAGAACAGAATTAATACTGAGTACAGAATAAGAATTATTTAATACGTTCATTTAAGTATAATATTACTATTGTCATTGCCTTGGAAGTCGGTTTTAATTTTTTGTTTAAAAATAATAATTTTACTCATTTTAGCTGTCCTTAAGGTTTTCTTTACTTACAGTTGGTGTTTTAAAAAATCAAAATCAAAATTGCTTTATTTCTGAACAAATCTAAAATAAAATATATTTTCAGAATACATGGTGCCTACCACCGGTTCGGGAACTAAGCCGACGAGAAGAACCGGCGTAAGAAACTCGCACGCCCACTTTTTACCAAAAAAAGTGAGAAAAAAAATAATCTTTTAAAACAAAATTTACAATGCTGTAATAAAAATTATACAATGTAAACATAGATAGATACATAATAATTGTAAGTCATGTAGAAGTAGCCTTGCAAGCAGTCATTCAGCATTCTACTCCCAAGATGTGCCATCGTTTACGAAATCATTTTGGCTTTGGCACAAAACGTTCTTTGACTACTTTTTTAAATTTATTAATCGAAAGATTTTGAACGTTTTCTGGGACCATATGTTCCCATTTGAATATCAAGGAGTCACCTCGATTTCTCATTTTTTCTATCACCAGACCACCACTTTTGTGAACATACCTACTACCTACTCGGAACAATGTACAGCAAAAGAAAAAATTTGAAAATCGGTTCATAAACGGCGGAGTAATCGTTGAACATACATAAAAATATATCCACAGGCGAACGTCTAGACTCCTCCTGTTTGGAAGTCGGTTCAAAATAATTGTAATAAAATATTATGATATTTTATAATATGTAAGTATTTAATTTAAGAATAAAATATAATATACTATGTGTGTTGTTTACTTTCAACGTTTACTTTCAATGTAAGGACTGATTTACCAGATAGATTTTACCTGAGTAATAAATAAGTAACTTTATAATGTGTTAAGTGTAAATTATTTACCCCTATAAGAACCTCATGTCATAACATATCCGACGATTGAAAAATCATTCCAAAAGAAAATGTGTATCTACTTTTCAATCGTCACCTTTTTTTGCCAATTAAAATTTATGATACGTAATTTGAAATACAAATCTATCAAAGTTGCATATTATTTATTTCTTATAGAAACTCAGGTAAAATAGCTCGAATGGACTAAACTATCGATAGCAAAACACTATACTATCGATAGTAAAATATACATCACTAGCCCACGCACACATTGACAGATCAAAAATGGTCACGCATTTTCGAGTTGTCAGGTGGTATTTACGACAGTATATATAATGTCTATGGGTGCAACTATAGGTGCAACCATAGACATAATATATACGAAACACAGCGCAAGCGCTGTTTCACGCCGGTTTTCTGTGAGAACGTGGTATTTCTCCGGTTGAGCCAGCCCATTCGTGCCGAAGCATGGCTCTCCCACGTATGAGGATTCATGTTCACAAAAGTGGTGGTCTGGTGATGGAAACAATGAGAAATCGAAGTGACTCCTTGATATTCAAATGGGAACATATGGTCCCAGAAAACGTTCATCATTGGTTCAAAATATTTCGATTAATAAATTAAAAAAAGTAGTCAAAGAACGTTTTGTGCCAAAGCCAAAATGATTTCATAATTGATGGCACATCTTGGGAGTAGAATGCTGAATGACTGCTTGCAAGGCTACTTCTACATGACTTACAATTATTATGTATCTATCTATGTTTACATTGTATAATTTTTAGTTACAGCATTGTAAATTTTGTTTTAAAAGATTTTTTTTTTTTCTCACTTTTTTGGTAAAAAGTGGGCGTGCGAGTTTCTTACGCCGGTTCTTCTCGTCGGCTTAGTTACCGAACCGGTGGTAGGCACCATGTATTCTGAAAATATATTTTATTTTAGATTTCTTCAGAAACAAAGCAATTTTGATTTTGATTTTTTAAAACACCAACTGTAAGTATAGAAAACGTTAAGGACAGCTAAAATGAGTAAAATTATTATTTTTAAACAAAAAATTAAAACCGACTTCCAAGGCAATGACAATAGTAATATTATACTTAAATTAACTAAAAAGTATTAAATAATTCTTATTCTGTACTCAGTATTAATTCTGTTCTCAATCTTCATTATTTTGCAATCGGTACCAGCTAACCTAATCGCCAGTTCTCTGACAGAATAGGTATAACAGCAACTTATATACTTAGGGCTGGTACCGACTTCAAAATTATGAAGATTGAGTACAGAATAAGGATTATTTAATACTTTTTAGTTCATATAAGTATAATCTTAAATGAACTAAAAAGCATTAATTGCTTATAATTGCTTATTTTTAATAATTGCTTCAGTAACAAGTGCAACAGTATGTCAAACTTACCAAAATAGTATTTATTCTAATTTTTCTTTAAAAATTTTCAATGAAATGTTTGCCTACATATTGTTGAATTTTTCTTGGGATTCCAACCAACACGCCCAATTAATTTCAGCCATTTTCCTCTTATTAGAGGATCTTGAGGGAATCTGTAAAACAAATGATTATGATATATAAATATAAACCTTCCTCTAGTTTTAGAGTCACTCTATATTATAGTAGTTATGTTATATTAGCTATATTATACTATACTATATTATATTAGTTAAAATAAGATAATATGTCCTTTTTAGTCCGGCCGCATATTTTCCGAATTTCTGATCACAAAAATTCGGACGCCCCGCCCCGCTCATACATTTTGACACGTCAGAAATTCTTTTAGTATGATGGGTCTACAACAAAATGTATGAACAGAGTGCGTTCCGCCGGGCGTCCGTATTTTTCTGATCAGAAATTTCGGATAATGTGCGGCCGGGCTTAAGGTGATAAATATAAAGGTAAATGATTTTTATTTTAGATTTATGTTAATAAGCATATCGATAAATTTGATTCAAGCACTAGCGTATATGTAAGAAATTTTGATGAAAAATTTTTCTTCAAAATTTGTGTAATATAGGAACAATAGTACCTTTAGTTACGCAAAATATGAAAGTAAAAGGGAGGATTCACAATATTTTATTTGAAATAGAGAACTAAAGACCAGAATATAGCAAAAATAAACACATCGTAGCAATTAGGACATGAAGATTAATTACGGGTGAAATGTATATTTTTCAGGCTTATTCCTATGATTTACACTGCAATCATTCACAGCACAAGTTATTATTGTTATATGTAATAGTATTTGTTGTTTGTTGTTGAAAATAACATACGATTTAAATAATAAATTGCAAATACCGAAAGGGCATAAAAACGATAGACGACTTTTGACGACCTGTCAAATAAAAGTTGTTACAATTTTCATTAGACTGCCTCTCTCTTTTCATCTTGTTATAATTCCATAAAGGATTTTCTTCTCTCTCGCACTCTTTGTTGGTCTTTAGCATTATAGGTTTATGGGTGCAACCCAGTCTAAGGAAACAGATGGAAGTGACATAACTACAAAAAAGTGTGGCCGGCGCCATATTGCCAAGAACTAAACATGGCGGTCTATAGTGATAGGACCATAGATTAAGTATTATAGTATAGATGTCATAGACATAATATATACCTAAAGACCAACAAAGAGTGCGAGAGAGAAGAAAATCCTTTATGGAATTATAACAAGACGAAAAGAGAGAGGCAGTCTAATGAAAATTGTAACAACTTTTATTTGACAGGTCGTCAAAAGTCGTCAATCGTTTTTATGCCCTTTCGGTATTTGCAATTTATTATTTAAATCGTATGTTATTTTCAACAAATACTATTATATATAACAATAATAACTTGTGCTGTGAGTGATTGCAGAGTAAATCATAGGAATAATCCTGAAAAATATACATTTCACCCGTAATTAATCTTCATGTCCTAATTGCTACGATGTGTTTATTTTTGCTATATTCTGGTCTTTAGTTCTCTATTTCAAATAAAATATTGTGAATCCTTCCTTTTACTTTCATATTTTGCGTAACTAAAGGTACTATTGTTCCTATATTACACAAATTTTGAAGAAAAATTTTTCATCAAAATTTCTTACATATACGCTAGTGCTTGAATCAAATTTATCGATATGCTTATCGATATTTTACAATAACATAAATCTAAAATAAAAATCATTTACCTTTATATTTATCACCTTAAGCCCGGCCGCACATAATCCGAAATTTCTGATCATAAAAATTCGGACGCCCGGCGGAACGCACTCTGTTCATAAATTTTGTTGTAGACCCATCATACTAAAAGAATTTCTGACGTGTCAAAATGTATGAGCGGGGCGGGGCGTCCGAATTTTATTTTAACTAATAGTATATTATAATATAGCTAATATAATATAACTACTATAATATATAGTGACTCTAAAACTAGAGGAAGGTTTATATTTATATATCATAATCATTTGTTTTACAGATTCCCTCAAGATCCTCTAATAAGAGGAAAATGGCTGAAATTAATTGGGCGTGTTGGTTGGAATCCTAAGAAAAATTCAACAATATGTAGCAAACATTTTATTGAAAATTTTTAAAGAAAAATTAGAATAAATACTATTTTGGTTAAAGGAGCTATGCCAACTTTATTTGTGCCAGTAAGTTTGACATACTGTTGCACTTGTTACTGAAGCAATTATAAGCAATTAATGCTTTTTAGTTCATTTAAGATTATACTTATATGAACTAAAAAGTATTAAATAATCCTTATTCTGTACTCAATCTTCATAATTTTGAAGTCGGTACCAGTCCTAAGTATATAAGTTGCGGTTATACCTATTCTGTCAGAGAACTGGCGATTAGGTTAGCTGGTACCGATTGCAAAATAATGAAGATTGAGAACAGAATTATACTGAGTACAGAATAAGAATTATTTAATACTTTTTAGTTCATTTAAGTATAATATTACTATTGTCATTGCCTTGGAAGTCGGTTTTAATTTTTTGTTTAAAAATAATAATTTTACTCATTTTAGCTGTCCTTAACGTTTTCTATACTTACAGTTGGTGTTTTAAAAAATCAAAATCAAAATTGCTTTATTTCTGAACAAATCTAAAATAAAATATATTTTCAGAATACATGGTGCCTACCACCGGTTCGGTAACTAAGCCGACGAGAAGAACCGGCGTAAGAAACTCGCACGCCCACTTTTTACCAAAAAAAGTGAGAAAAAAAAATCTTTTAAAACAAAATTTACAATGCTGTAACTAAAAATTATACAATGTAAACAAAGATAGATACATAATAATTGTAAGTCATGTAGAAGTAGCCTTGCAAGCAGTCATTCAGCATTCTACTCCCAAGATGTGCCATCAATTATGAAATCATTTTGGCTTTGGCACAAAACGTTCTTTGACTACTTTTTTAAATTTATTAATCGAAAGATTTTGAACGTTTTCTGGGACCATATGTTCCCATTTGAATATCAAGGAGTCACTTCGATTTCTCATTGTTTCCATCACCAGACCACCACTTTTGTGAACATGATACCTACTCGGAACAATACAATGTACAGCAAAAGAAAAAATTTGAAAATCGGTTCATAAACGGCGGAGTAATCGTTGAACATACATAAAAATATATCCACAGGCGAACGTCTACACTCCTCCTGTTTGGAAGTCGGTTCAAAATAATTGTAATAAAATATTATGATATTTTATAATATGTATTTAATTTAAGAATAAAATATAATATACTATGTGTGTTGTTTACTTTCAATGTAAGGACTGATTTACCAGATAGATTTTACCTGAGTAATAAATAAGTAACTTTATAATGTGTTAAGTGTAAATTATTTACCCCTATAAGAACCCCATGTCATAACATATCCGACGATTGAAAAATCATTCCAAAAGAATATGTGTATCTACTTTTCAATCGTCACCTTTTATTGCCAAATAAAATGTATGATACCTAATTTGAAATACAAATCTATCAAAGTTGCATATTATTTATTTCTTATAGAAACTCAGGTAAAATAACTCGAACGGACTAAACTATCGATAGCAAAATATTATACTATCGATAGTAAAATATACATCACTAGCACACGCACACATTGACAGATCAAAAATGGTCACGCATTTTCGAGTTGTCAGGTGGTCTTTACGACAGTATATATTATGTCTATGATAGATGTAGTCTTAGCCCGTCATCGTGTGGCCATTTTGTGCTTATTTTCATACAAGTAGTGTGCGTTTATTTTCTTGAATATTTTTATTTGTCGATTATTTCGAAGCACATTATGATACAAGAAAGTAAGTCAATTAGTGTTCATGATAATATCGATTAACGATAGTTCAAGTGATGAGAATCCGTAAACACACGTAAAAAGCTATGCAATTATTATAGCCAAATTATTAATTGATGTGACATTTTTAGCACTAATGCCTTATATAGCACGAATAAGACTGGATTGCACCAACTAACTTTAACTTTGACTACAGTGCAAAATGTCAAATCTTTGGGTAAAGTTAAAAATGGACGCCATCAAGACGCCATATTTAACTATAACCATAGAGCTCGACAAGGTTTTAAATGCATGTGGAATGCAAAAAAGGAACTAACGCTGTCATCATACAAAAACCGCCATTTTTGACAGTTCTCCTTTACCAGCAGCGCCCCCGCCCACGCGCATGTATAACCTTATTGGATCAGCTGTCATCTGTCAATTTCTCCGGGCAAAGTTAAGGGTAAAGTTAAAGTTAAATTTACCTTAACTATAACCATAACTTTAACTTTACCCACGCCTCTGGTGCAACCCAGTCTAAGGGATTAATAAACTTATAAATTATCTTTTTATCCTACAAAAATACCGATTGAAAAGCCCAAAAAACGTTATTCAAAACTTACGTATTTAATGTTAAATCCACGTGTTTGAGGCATTCTTTGACCATTCTTATGGTTTATTATTTAGCGGAACCACAAAACTCAACAATATCCTAGCATTAAATGTTCACTAAAAACCTTTATTAACACTTTTATTACATGAAATATTATGCCGACCGACTCCTTTGTTGTGTCCTAGTAAGTAGGACATAATATTACACGGTTTTGACGCTTGTACACCGATAACATAAGGCTCTCCAATCCATAGTATTAGTACCTCAATGAAAGTTACTGTCACTGGCTATTCCATAAATATTATGGGAGGAGTTTTTGGGAGAATGTGAAAGAGTGATGTTGTGTTTTTTTATTATCTAAAATTTTTATTTTTATTTTCCTAAAATTGTGTTATCTGGGTTTTTAATGTGTAATATTGGTAGGATATTAACCATTACATATTCGTTATCGTGCACAAGTGTGGGAGAGTGATGTAATAACCAGAAACGTGCTCTTTTGTGTTCCCTCCAAAACTCCATCAAAAGTTTCAGTAAAGCGTCCTACCACTTTACTGAATCGACCGACTTGACTTCTTGACTGTATTGACTTTATACTTAGACTTTAGACCTGACTGACCTGACGTTAATATATAAAAAATTGTATTAAAGAATATTGTTTTCCCGCCATAATATTATACTCGACACTGGCCATGGTTATAGCCGAAGTGCCATTATATGAAAAAAAATAATTATGGGAGGCCATTTTTAAAGAAGAAGAAGAACTAAAGTTTTATTTGTAAACTGTGTTGTAAACAAAAGTCCAACTCACGTCCAAATTGAAAGCTAAAATGGACTAAAAAACCATAGACATAATATATACCCATATATATTATGTCTATGTATATACCTATGTAAAAAACTTTATTTCATCAGTGATATTGTCAACAAAAAAACCTAAAGCTATTGTGTTTGTAAAAAGTGTGATCATGTCAGAAAAACGGCCTATGTTTGTCAAACCCGGTGAGTCTCATAACCTTAAAATAGTTTAATTTATTAATTATAATTTATAAATAGTTTTAGATAATCATTTGAAAGAAATACTTACATCGTAATAACTTCTAGTTTACAAGAGAAAATTTGGTTTTTATTTATGTGATTTGAACGCGATTTGTTTAATATTTTTGTAAATAATTGACGTTAAAAGCGTATATTATCGTGTACAAAACGATTTAGATCCTAGTAATAGTATATAATAGTATCGTTTTAGTAAAACAATCAAGATAAAAATTACCTATTTATAACGGCTTTTTGCCGGCCGCGGCCATTTTGAACTTTATTTGTACTGCACTAAGGACGAAGTTTGCTTGTGTATAATACCAAAACCGGTTGTTATTACTCTTATCTCTTATCTGTTTATTGATAACAAGTTAAGTTATTTCAAAGAATTGTTTACATAAACAGTTTGTAAAGCTCTGTGTTATTGAGATTATAATAATGTATTAATATATTTGTTGCGAAATAGTTAGAAACATAGATTTCAAAGTTTACAGTGGTGAGACGAATATCACATCTGACTAAATACTATATTATGATGTCTTAATAGATAGAAAATTTAACATATATTATAATATTTTTCACACAAACATAAAATATGGATTAGATGACTTCCCTAGGGGAACGTCAATTGCTCGTTTAAAGATATAAGATGTATGGGTTACAATTTGATATTTAAATTTGCAATTTCAGGTGAAAACTCGCTATATCCAATCAAAAATAAAGACGGTACTGTTGAAACATTAGTCAATCCGAACGTAGAGTCAGCGCTGAGTATTGACAATGACTCCAAAACAAGCTTCGTGTATAACAGATACCACCACCTGCCAATGTCCACACAGAGGCAGAAACTGCCAGTGTTTCAATACAGGTATGAATAATTCCTTCTAACCCTACTGCACCCGAACTCCACAGGGCTATGTTTCGATTGTATTTATGTGCTAGACTTTCTGTAAAGCTCCACCGGAGACAATAAGAAATTTCGCGTAAACTGTACATTTTAATTGGGAGAGCTATGCTTCGGCTCGAATGGGCCGGCTCGACCGGAAAAATACCACGGACTCACAGAAAACCGGCTTGGCGGCGCGCTTGCGCTGTGATTCGCCGAATGAGTGAGTTTACCGGAGGCCCAATCCCCTACCCTTTTCCCTTCCCTACCCTCCCCTACCCTATTCCTTCTTAAAAGGCCGGCAACGCTCCTGCAGCTCTTCTGATGCTGCGAGTGTCCATTGGCATGTTCTTCTTCATGGTCTATTCCAGGGGTCACCAATTAGTTTCGCTCGGGGTCCGTTTCAAGACCTTCGCAGTCCACACATTTTATATAAAAAAATAATTAAACATTTAAACAAACAACAACGGAAATTACAAAGGTATTTTTTAGATATTAATGAGAAAAGTAACCATTTTTTGTAGCTCATTTTAATTTCTCTGAAGTTTGGAGTGACATATTGGTGCAAGCTATAGTATATTGAAGTCCTAAGATGAAAGAAAACCATCTTCGAACATGCTTGGTCCGCACACAATGGGTCGGTGGTCCGCCATTTGGTGACCCCTGGTCTATTCTATATTTGCCAAATAACATAATTGTGATTTTTTGTGGGATGATACATAAATACTCATTTTTTTTTAAGATGGGGAAATGCTTTACGCATCCCCGGCAAATTGGGGATATCGGCCGGGGTATGTGGAACTCCTGCGTAGTCTACTCACTAAAACCCCATGGTGCTCCACTCATCGCTAAAGGCAGAGTTGCGGGTACGATAGAACCTGAAAAATCTCTACCAGCGATCATCTACAGACCCGACACCACCCCGCTTCTCGGGGGGCCGCGATGCGCAGAAACACCTTGCTCATCACGGCTCTCTCTCTAGGACTCGGTGCAATGGGTGTCGGTGTCCCCACACCACCGCCCCGAGATACATAAATACCCCTACTAATATAATGAGACGGATGACAATAATTGACAGACACCTTCATGTACAAATAACTATAATTCAATTCTACAGGAACCACATACTGTATCTACTGGAAAAGCACCAGACGCTCATCTTGATCGGTGAGACCGGCTGCGGCAAGTCCACACAAGTGCCACAGGTTAGTTGGTATAATATCAACCTTTTCAAACGTAGACTAAATAGCAAAGTTCGTTAATAAAACCATTAAAGCTGAATGTTAACCAACTACCATAATCATAAAATAAACGTCAATTTTCCTGGCAAGTGGGAAAAAACTGTTACCTACTCTGCACGCAAAATGAAGTGTTGGAAACAAAATATCTTTTCAGTCAGATTAATAAAATTTTCATGATTTTTTTGATTCAATATACCAAACCGACCTTGAGGTCGGTTTGGTACTTGAGGGAAATGCCAGATAATTTTGAAGCTCGTGTGGTATTCGGGGGATTATTTTTCCGTCCCAAATGTCGGCCAATATAATTGCACCATGAGACACAATTGAATTCAACCTGTCAGTTTGACGTGTTTGTCTTTTATATATAGCAACTACCAGAGAAAATTTTCAAAAAATTATCAGTATAATACCATGTAGGTTGTACCACGTGACGTCGAATGGTGCAATTCTATTGGTCGATATTTGGGTCGGAAAAATAATAATTGAAATGACCTGAAAACGGTTTTCTTCATACATTTGATTTTTCCACATCTGAATCTGAATGCCTAACAACAATAATAATAGTTATTAGTATGGCTAATCAAGTTCTTACTGTAATGTAAAAGAGACCAAGGCAATGCACTTTTTATCAACGCTACCATTTAAACACTTTTTACTGACTGTTTAAGGAGCGACTATTTCCCCTTGAGATGTCGTGTTTCTACCATATTAAGGCCCGTATAAGTAGTCAGTACTTAAAATGCGACCCGGTCTCAAGACGCCGTTCGGCTCTGTGATTGGTCCAAATTTTGACAGCCAATCAATCACAGATCCTGAACCGTATCTTGATACCGAGATGCATCTTGAGTACTGACTATTTATACCGGCCTTAAACGTGTCTGTAGAGAGCGTGACGAAATTTTTGGGGGGGTTACACGAGATTGATTATAGCGCGATGGGGGGTCAAAAACACGTAATTAAAGACCGAAATTTTTGGAAACTTACGAGATTTTGGGGTCACAAATAGTATTAGGCATACCGCATAATATATCGAAATAAAAGAGCTAATAACCTATATTTTTCATGTCCCATTGACCTTTAAGAATTAAGATACAAGAGAGAAAGAGATACAGTATATAATAAATGTAGTAATAATAAACCTCTTTGCCCATGCACGTTTTGACAGCATCAAAACCATCCCATTTTCTTTCGCTGATAATTAAAATTTTATTAAAATCTGTTCAGCGGCTTAGTCGCGAGGAGGTAACAGACAAACTGACAGTAAAATTAGTATAGATATTATCAAATACTATGGATTATGCTTAAAATATTTAGTGAAATAATGCCTGTAATTGCGTGAAATTTTGGTTGTTATCGCTCGAGTTTCCTTGAATGCTTATATTTAGGTACAATGGCAAACTATTGACATTCAAATTAAGAGATAAACGCTCGAATTAAACAATTTGATAGGTCGGGGAATACCCCAATGATACTATTCGGGTATTCCCCGACCGAAAGTGTGTCTGTCTGCTATTAACGCTCAAATCGCTAAACGGATTTTGCTGAAATTTGGTATGGGGATACCTTGAGTCCCGGGAAAGGACATAGGATACTTTTATCCTGAAAAAATGTACGGTTCCCGCGCGATAAACGAATTTTAGCGCAACTGAGTTGCGGGCGTCATGTAGCAATTAAATAAAGTAAAATCATCTCATCTCGTTCCTGAGTGCGGCAAGTGCAATACTCATACATGGGCGTACCCAGGTTCTGGGCCAGGGGGGGGCAAAATACCCAGGTTCTGGGCCAGGGGGGGGGGGGGCAAATAACCCAGGTTCTGGGCCAGGAGGGGGCAAATCAGATTTTTTATAAACTAGGTGCTTATAAAGAATAAAAAAAAAATTGTTGTAAAAGTATTGTATTGCAAAGAAATGGCAAAATTTCGATTTAATTTTAGATTTTTATAGATAAAAGTACTAGATACTACTTAGTAGGGGACGTCAACATGATCCAGGGGCTGCTGGCAGGGCAGCTGCCCCCTGCCCCCCCTCGGGGGGGGGCAGGGGGCAGCTGCATATATATATATATATATATATATATATATTTATATATCTAATATATAAAATTCTCGTGTCACAGTTTTCGTTGCCATACTCCTCCGAAACGGCTTGACCGATTCTCATGAAATTTTGTGAGCATATTCAGTAGGTCTGAGAATCGGCCAACATCTATTTTTCATACCAAAAAATCTATACTCATATTATAAATGCGAAATTATCTCTGTCTGTCTGTCTGTCTGTCTTGCTTTCACGCCAAAACTACCGAACCGATTGTAATGAAATTTTGTATACAGATAGTCTAAAGCCTGAGTAAGGACATAGCCTACTTTTTTACTGGAAAAAAGCGTTGTAAGGGGGTGAAAATGCGTAAATTTGTTCAAATTACGTTAGTTCCAAAAATTCATAATAGATGGCGCCGTGCGTCCCCTACATCGCGCTAACGCTTGCCCGAAAGTCTTTCTATAAGAGGTGGTATTTTTATATCTTACATTCAGATTCCGATTTTTTTCGATTATTATTTCTTAAGTACGTTATTTAATAAATCAGTACTTTATCTATGCAGTGAGCCAGTGACGTAACCTTAAACCTATCAATGATAAATAGTTTATGGGTAAAGTTTTGTAATTGCGGGGCTAAATAAGCTAAAAATTTGGCTTAAAATATAAAGTTTAATATAAAAAAAATGAAATACTATTATGTGCACACTGCACAGCTGTTTTGATTTAAGGGGTACCAGGGTTTTTTTTATAAAAGCTTTTGACATCAATTTTGTTGTATAAACTATAAACTGAAGTCCACGCGGACGAAGTTTGCCGGGACAGCTAGTTATTATATATAATATATTATTATATATAAAAGATATCACTTGAGACCATGGGCGTACCCAGGTAGGGGCAGGGGGGCAGCTGCTTTTATCAAAACAAATTAATACTTAAATCTAAATGTCTTATATTAACTAGGCTTAGGACATAATTATGTACAGTAGTATAGTTTAGCACTTCTAGGCCTTATCCCCGCAGTTACAAGGTCGGGCGTCTGTCAAAGTTTGAGCCAATCAATATTTGGCAGGCCGCCAGGATGGAACTGGTATTCCCAACCCAACTAGGGGGCACATTACAAATGTAGGCATTTTCCGCGATTTGGCTCTACATATAGAGAGCGAAAAAAAATTAAAGTTATTTAGTGTGTTACTTAGATGACGCCCGCAATTCCGTTGCGCTAAAAATCGTTTATCGTCCGGGAAGCGTACATTTTCAGGATAAAAAGTTTTTTTTGTCCTGGGACCCAACGTCATGAAGTTGTCCATACCATAATTGAAAAAGTATAGTGTCTACTGTCTAGGCTCTAGACAAATACAAATACAAAATATAAATACTGCTAACGGCTCCGCTCAAAACTTCTAATTATAACCTAATCTTAATATATATATTTCTTGTGTGCGTGTGTATGTGACTGAACTCCTCCTAAACGACTGGACCAATTTTGATGAAATTTTTTGTGTGTGTTCGTGGAGATTCGAGAATGGTTTAGATTTACAGTTTGGTCTACTGGAAAATGTTTTTTCAATTAATTTCTTATTTATAAGGAGTTGTTGATTTTGGAATGTTTTACATTAGATCCGGCGGACGGCGCTATCATCGCATTCAATATTATTCTATTTCAATTTTAGTTTGTCCTGACAGATGGTGCTACGATTAATTTGAAAAAAATTTTGTTATTCAGTTCATGTGCTGATTAAAATATTAAATAAATAACACATAGGCTACAATTTTAACCGACTTTCAAAATGGGGGAGGTGTTATGTTCGTTTTCTTATATTCAACGATTACTCCGCCGTTTGTTAACCGATTTTCAAAATTTTTCTTTTGGTATATAGGGTATCATCCCAATTTGGTATTATATTCAGAAAAGTGGTGATCTGATGAAGGATCCATAAGTAATCGAGGGAACTCCTCAAAACTTATAGGGAAACATATGGTGACTTCGGTTTCGTGAGAAGTATTCTAAGCATATGCTACCAACAAGTAAGATTTTGCACCGAGATATACCTGGTATACCGTGGTTCGGAAGGTGCTGAGAGAATTCCTGATTCTTTATAGATACAAGTTTGGGAGTTTCGGCGTTGTTTTAAGAACAGAAAGCATATGCTACTATGCAAATTACATTCTTCATCATCATCATCATCATCATCACTACCATATTATACCATTTCATAGTCTTTTAGATCGAGACTCGAGTTTGTCAAGCGATAATTAAAAAAAATCTATATCTACCTAATATTATAAACCTGAAGAGTATGTTTGCTTGAACGCGTCAATCTCAGAAACTACAGGTCCGATTTAAAAACTTATCTCAGTGTTAGATAGATCATTTATCGAGTAAGACTCATCATTTATCGAGAAGGTTATATTATATTATTACTCTAAGACTAATACGACAGAAGAAACTCAGGAAAATGTGGGAAAAACGGGGGAAATATTTTTTATGGGAAAATGTACCTATGGATTCTGTAAAATTTCTAATTTACGCGGGCGAAGCCGCGCGGGACATCTAGTTTTAATATAATAATAAAGCTTAGAACAAACCTACGTGTCAGTGACGGAGCGTCGAGTTGCGTCAAGTTGCGTCAAGTTGTCAAATGTGTTTTTTGTATACAAAACACATTTGAAAACTTGACGCTCCGCTTCGCAGTCGCCTGGTCGCGGTCAAAATCAAAATCAATTTTTTTTTGATTTTGATTTTTTGATTTTCGCGGTTTGGCCTAAGCTTAATGTTAAAAACTTCATAAAATTAAAGTGTAGATGTAGTAAGTGTACTTGTGTGAGATAATTTTTTTATAACCCGGGTTTCCGTAAAAGTTTAGGAAGCACTGGCAGACAATCAGACCAAGTAAACCTTATTATCTCATTTTCCAGCCTCAGGGCCTTGTGTCTAAGTCAATTTTACAATTTAGCAAATTATTATTCAAAATTTGGTTTTATCTCTGATTAAAATTATCATTGTTTAGATTATTATTGATTATTTAGATAATATTATGTAGATTATAGATAGTGACTCACCGTTTTAATCGATCAATATTTTAATAAGGATATCGATTTATGAGAGCGAGCGAAGCGAGCCCTAGTATATCCCACAATGTTTACATTTTGTGGTACACTTTACGGAAAAACTATCACGCCTATTGATTTGTGCTTTAACATAGTAATTTTTAGGGTTCCGTACCCAAAGGGTAAAAACGGGACCCTATTACTAAGACTTCGTTGTCTGTCCGTCTGTCTGTCTCCAGGCTGTATCTCAAGAACCTCTATAGCTAGACTTCTGAAATTTTCGCAGAATGTGTTGTCGCTATAACAACAAAATTAATACTGAAAAAAAACTATTAAAAAAATTACTACATACCACAGCCTTCATTATTTTGAAGTCGGTACCAGCTAATTATATCTGAAGCTTTTGGGACTAGTACCGACTTCAAAGTAATGAAGACTGTAGTATGTACAGAAATAGTTGGTAGTAGGCTATATTTTATCGCGCTAAGACTAATAGGAGCGAAGAAATAGAGGAAAGTGTGGAAAAAACGGGAGAAATTATTTTAAATGACTTATTTGAACGCGCTAATCTAAGGAACTACTGGTCCGACTTGAAAAATTCTTTCAGTGTTAGATAGCCTACCTAGCCTATCGAGAAAGGCTATATTTTATCGCGCTAACACTAATAGGAGCGAAGAAATAGAGTAAAGTGTGGAAAAAACGGGGGAAATTATTTGAACGTACCTACTGGAGCAATTTTTATGTTATTTGGCATACATGAAGAATAGACCACGTGAAAGGACATAGGTTTCTTTTTTGCGGAAAAGTTTACGGTTTCCGTGACATTCCTAAATTACGTGGGCGAAGCCGCGCTCAACATCTAGTAATATAATAATTTACTTAATTAAGATCTAAATGTAAAACAGTTTATAGACTCTACTTTCAGGTGGTTTTCCGATCTTTGCCGCAAGATCGCGACCGACAAAAATCAAATAAAATTCCACTTTATGTCCCTACGCCAGGGCCCCCGCTACCATATGTGCAATGTGTGCAATGCACACGGGCGCCATCATCTAGGGGCGCCAAAACCAAGGTTCCAAAAATTTTGCCTAAAGGGGCACCAAAATCCTTTTTTGCACACAGGCACCAGTACCCCTTACGGGGGCCTGGCCTAGGCTATAGGTTTCATTTACCGACACTGGTCTAGCGATTGCCACCGCTAGAGTAGACAGAACTATAGAGTATACCGACTTAGAACTGAGGTTGAAATTTTTAAGTTTGACGTATTATGACGAAAATCGTCGCTAGGGTTGTTACCTACGGGAAACACGTGATATACGACCGCAGCCCCACCACCTAAAGCACCTACTAATTTAGTTGTTGTTTATATTTTGGCACATGCAAAGAAAACTGTCAGAATTCAATTTCAAAATCTTCATTTTAAAAATAAATTATATCAGCCAGCGCGCCAGCCCTTAACTTATCCTGGCGAAACCCGAAAGAAATGACAGGTATTAATACACATCCGTCTCTTACGGCCGTTCCTAATATTTGATCTACCTCTGGTTTTGCCCTACTAGAGATAGGAATAGCTCACAATTGACATAAAATATATGGCTCTAATGTCTAATGTGAGCTATTCCTATCTCTAGTAGGGCAAAACCAGAGATAGATCAAATATTGGGAACGTACGTTAGACATTAGAGACATATATTTTATGTCAATTCAATGTTAGCTGCGATCGGTAGTATATCAAACCAGAGATAGATTGAATATTGGGAACGGCCGTTAGCAGTCGAAGTAGGTACTGGTAGTTATCTCTATTGTCCCACCGCTGCTTTCAAGCAGTGGCGCGGGCGTAGAGCCTAGGACCTAGGTCATAAAGTGGCATTTTATCAGCCCAAAGTAATCTCGTTCTCGGTAAGTCCGTCAACAGTAGCAGTGGACAAATTTATTATCCATAAGTATGTACATATTTTATGATCTGTCACAAATTCGGTAATAAAATGTATGGAAAATGCGGCCCGATCCGAAATAATATGCGCGTAAGTGCATTTTGAAACAAAAGGCGTGATTTCGAAATTCCGTCCCAATTCTCAACGATCGTAAATAAACAAAACCGGTCTATTGAGGTTGGAGAGAACGATAACAAACTAAAAAAAGAATGGGGAATATATTTTTATAACAGTGTGTAACCACCATAATTTCGATCGGTTGGAAGTGTTGCCAACGTGAAGGTTTTACAATATTTTTGGAGAAATTTTGAGGTTACTATTGAAATAATAAAAAAAAAAATACTTTTGTTGCAGACTATCATGACAGCCCATAGAGTTTAGTAAGTAATAATAATAATCTTATTCCTATGTTAGTAAAAAATATATAAAGTGATTTTTAATTAGATAATCTTTAGAGGTTTTCGCTTTTCATTAATAATAATTATCTTGAGAATGCAGTTTGAGTTTTTGACTAACGCCATTACAAAAGTCAGGATAAAAAAATTATCTTTTCAAAACGACGACGTTAAATTATTGTCAAAGTTTGTCAGTTCCGTTTGGTTTCGTCATTTTGATTGAAAAGTTACATTATTTGTTTACATTAAATAAAAATGTAATTATTGTGATTTTCAGACACAGTAACAACATTGATTAATATTATTTACTTTCACATCCTAGTTAATTTGTACATACTAATAAATATTTTAAACTTAAAAGTCAAGGACATTTTAAATACTTAAACTAAAGTTGTAACATAAAGTTGTAAAAAAAAAAAAAAAGAAATTTCCCCAACCCAAGTCCCAAAGGGAGAAATATTTCATAAAGTTGGCAAAATTGTTTCGAAGTTTGAATTTGGAATTCTCATAACTCATTTCTCGCCACTCGGCGCGCGGCACCGCTATGTGCGCACGCATGCACCGCAATTCCGCAACGCGGTATACTTCGAAAAAATGCAGTGAAGTGTAGTTGCGATAAAATGTATTACTGACTACAAGAAGCCGCCAAAATGATGTGGCCGTCGTCCCAAGCTAGCAAAATACTCACGTGCCTCCTATTCGTCGTGTTCGCTTACTGCATTTGTATGGATACGTTTCTGTATTTACGTATAAACAATTATGCGTTGGATGCGTATATTCGCGAGAATGCCAGTGAATCGACGACTTCTAAAGTGCCAGTGAACTACGAAGATGTTACTTGGATCCCGTGCAGTGTTAATCCTCTGTGTCATCCGACTGTGAAGGCGTTAATGGTTGATCACATAAACCACTATATCTACGGACCTCTGTGTGTAGTGCTAGATATAAGCCTAGGTATATCTGAGACTATGTTGATAATAACACCGAATATGATTTCTTTCTTTCACGTTGGCGTCGCAGTTTTTGGCGCGAAGCTTTTGACATGTCAACATTTGGCGCTCCGTCGTGTTGGTATCGTGTTGTTCCAAATTCGAATGTTTTTGGACGACTTAGACGGTCATGTAGCGAGAGAGAGGAAGCATATTAAAGGAGAAAGGTCCCTAGTCGGTACTATGGGTTACTGGGTCGACGGAATCTGTGATTTACTAGGCGTGATCGCTATGATGATAGGAATACTGATATACTTAAAGAATAATCCTCCAAGACGCGGTTACAAGGGTACCACAGTGACAACATTACCATACCACCAACTTAAAGAAATTAACGCGAACGAAGATTTGGAAAAAGAACACACGACGGATGTTGGTATTTCGTACAAAACTAAAGTGTGCTTTCAGCGTATTGTCCAAGTTCTTGGCTTATTCTCTGGGCAGATGCTTCTCTCTTCTCTAGCGTGGAACAGATATATAGATTTGTATCAGGAACTGCTCGAAAATTGTCCAGAATACGATATATTTCGGCGGGAAACGATGTTCAAATCTAGAACGTTTTTCGTCGCTTCCGGTTTATGGAGATTGGTAAACCCTCATAGTTACCTACATCTACTATCTCTAGCCGTGTTTTGCGATAAGACTTGGGGTTTTCTAAAAGCTGTTCACCATAGTGGTTATGTTCTCCTGGTAGTCGTGACTGGAGCTTCAGAATTCCTTGTTGATAATATACGTTCTTATGTTGTTGGGTAAAATCGAGCTTAAATGTTGGAGAGAAATAAATTGTATAGTTACAATGATGTACATGTAATATTGGGTCAGGGTACTTACAAATTGTTTTCGATTGCTTGAACGAATTAAGATTTGGCAAGGCAAGAGAGTTTTTTTTAATTTATTAATTTAATAAAACTTAAAACTACTTACTACAATTAAACCGCGCCAAACGAAGGTTTATCGGTGAGATGTGCAATAAAATAATATGTCAAATCCTAATATTTGGTCCGCGAGTGTATTATGTATGGGGGGCCGCGGTGTCGTCTCTGGACCATACATACGTAACATACCCAATCCGATTTTTTTTGCTGTTTATTTTGTTAAGGTGGTCCGTGAACACTACTTATTTGATTTACTAGGGGGCGGGGCGGAAAAAGGTTGATGGATTAGGCGATTGTGTAAAAGATCTAAAACAGTGTTATGTATGTCGTTACAAAATAATTATTACTCATAAAAATTGACTATAATGTTACAGGATATTATGGTCGTAATATCCGGTGTTGTCTGTAACATCGACGTTATAAACGGTTTTATTAATTATATTGTTATAAATAGTTTTCGATAAACACATAATGTCATGTCACAGAGTATTTTGTATATTTTGTCATCGTTTTTTAATGTGAAGGCATTTCAGTATCATAAATTATAGTGATAAAATTAGTTACTATAAATATGCAATTATGTATATTAAAATTTTAAATTATTATTTATAGCAAATTAATTAAATATTAGCTAAGAAATTTAAAACGAAAGAGAAAATGTCAATTGTTAAATAGTTCAAATGTTATTTTTGGTCCATTCACATAATTATTACGGAACAGCTCAAGGGGTGATAAAAAAAAGCAAATAAAAATTTGTTCATTGAGGAGGAGGAGATGTCAAAAACCTATGGTTTGTGTAACGTAGTATGTCAATGGTCCCCTATCTTTATCAAGTTATCTATCTTCTTATATATAAAAATGGATTTTCAAATGTGTTAGTCGCGCTAAAACTCGAAAACGGCTGAACGGATTGGGCTGAAACGAAGTTCACCGGGTCATTTAGTTGTAGATATTATATTTGTTGGCTGACTTACATAAATGGTAAATAGTTTATAAAGCACTAGCTGTTGCCCGCGACTTCGTCCGCGTCAGCAAGTCACCACTTTTGTTACCAAATTCGGGCTACATCTCATACAACAAAAAAAAATTTTAGAAGTCGGTCTACAAACGACGGAGTTGCCCGAGAACCAATATAAAAAAAGTGAAATATATCCTCCTCCTTTTCGGAAGTCGGTTAAAAAGTAGCCTAAGTTATGCCCTACTACATCAGCTATGTGCCAAAAAAAGTCCCGTCAAAATCGCTCCAGCCATTTCAGAGATAAGCCGGAACAAACAGACACGACATACAGACAAAAATTATAAAAATGTTGTTTTGGTGTATGTACCCTATATACATTCATATGCATGTAGTAAAAAACGGTTTTTTCAATATTACAAACAGACACTCCAATTTTAGTTAATATGTATAGATGTATAGATTTTGTGATAATCCTTTGTGCCAATAAATTTTGCATTCGTCCAAATAATTTTGTAATTTAAGTAGATAGATATTTCTCAGGGCAACTTTTGGGGCATTAGAACTTAAAAGTAAAAATCTTGCAAATACCATAGTGTCGTTACAAAAAACTCGGGCTTTTGCATCTATTTTGGATGGTTTATACAGTATTATAGATATATCTCTATATAGATATAGAGATATATAGAGCGAAATAAACAGTTTGTAAAAAAAAATATGCCTGGGACATCCTTACTAATATTATAAATGCGAAAGTGTGTCTGTTTTTTTCCGGGATGATAAGTATCCTTTATCCTTTCCCGGGACTCTAAGTATCCCCTTACCAAACATCAAAATCAGTTCAGCGGTTTGGTCTTGACCAGGTAACAGACAGACAGACAGACACACCTACGCGTCTTTTATTAATATGCATGTTTCAGCGGTTTGGCCGTAAAGAGGTAACAGACAGACAGACACACTTTCGCATTTGCAATCTTAGTATGGATAGCCCGTTTGACACAGGTTAAACTTACTAAGCTGCAGGTTAGTAACCGAGTCTCTCTCCATTCTATGACCAGACTTTACTATAAAGAGTTTTCAAATGTATGGTATTTGTTTTTGGTCGAACACATCACTATTATATTATAGTTGACTGATTTATGCAAGAAATGTATAATATTTTAAGATAATATTATTATGTATGTAATTTTAATTCATGTATTTAACGACTCATTTTGATCTAAATGTTAACATTGTATTATGCTACCAATTGAAATGTTCTCGTACAAAGTACATATTTATAATAAACTAGATGATGCCTGCAACTCTGTTGCGCCAAAATTCGTTTATCGCGCGGGAACTGTACATTTTCCGGGATAAAAAGTGTCCTATGTTCTTTCCCGGGACTTAAAGTATATCCATGCTAAATTTCAGAACAGTCGGTTCAGCGGTTTGAGCGTGAAGAGCTAACAGACAGACAGACGGACAGACAGATGGACAGACGGACAGACATACTTTCACATTTATAATAATATTAAGTATGGATACAAAAGCCCTATAATTTGGTTGAATTTTAAATTTTTGTTAACATTTATATCAAAATTAATAAATATTTGCTATTTACTATTGCCCAGCTTAGACGTGGAGGTTCTAGGGAGTGCTATCTCTAAAAAATTGTGTAACCAACTGAGTAATCCAATTCAATAATGTGATTATTGCGTTGCCTGTCACTGTATAGAGGTGTAACGTAAGCCATATTTGTCTGAAACGTCCGATAAATGTGATAACAAACCACACTCGTGCTAAAGCAGACCTCTTACGGCCGTTGACATTGACATAAAATATATGTCTCTAATGTCTAATGTGAGCTATTCCTATCTCTAATAGGGCAAAACCAGAGATAGATTAAATATTGGGAACGGCCGTTATAAAGGGTCTATTCACATTGCAGAGCGACTGGTGATGCATTTTTTGTCATTTTGAGTACTCGTCATTGAGAGATGTTCTTCGCTTGTTTTAATGGATGTGTTACTACTTACGTTCAAAGATCGAAAACTCTCAGTGACCGGAAAAAATAGCTCGCAACACGTTGTGGTCTATATTTACGCAACAAATATACGTTCAATGTCTGTAATATTACAGACATTGAACTTATATTTGAGCGTATAATCCGTATGTAAGTACTTAGCACATGCTAAGTACTCACATATGGATTTACTCGATCGAGCAATCACGTAGAGTAAAAACCACGGCTTGAGCTTTCGTCCGCACATTCAGCATTACTCGATAGTTTTACTCCAAATAGAGCAAAAATTATCGTGTGGACCGCAAAACTCACACGCTCGAGTAAAGCTCGACGGCTCGTGTCGAGTAAGTTCGAAGGAAATTAGATTTATTCAATTCCATCGAGCCGGCTCGATGCGATTTTGCGAAACTACCGAGTAATACCGATAGTGAGTCATACTAATATTATGTAAAACAATTTCCTATTTATTTACCTCAGAGAAGCCTGTACATTTTCACTAATGGATATGTTGATAGGTCATAACGCATAGAGATAGTCTACACAAAGTTAAATATTTTTTTACTGATTTGAATACTTGAATGGTAGATCTTTTAGATGGGGCTTTGTAAAGGCCGAATTCAATCGGACGCAGGCTGATCTAATTCGACTTGAGTTTGTCAGATCGGCCTGCCTGATCGACCGGAACGAACGGCCTTGCGTATATGGGAGTCTTAATTCATAGATGAGAGCGCAAACCTAAAGGCTATTATTTTAATAAAAAGTTTATTTTTGACAAATAATAATATATTTATTATATTTTATAATATATAGATATTATAAGTTAATAAAATTATCTTTCAATTAAGGCAGTGTCCTTAAACAAGTCTGTACTATATTTTTGGCGTGAAGTTAAATTGTATTTTTTTATTAAAATAAAGAAAAATATTAAATTTTGTTATTATGAAGATATTATTAAGATTTAAGAGAGTGTCTTATAATTATTAAAAGATTACAGTGAAAATCAGTTATAACGACCTTAAAAAGTTTATAAAGCTAATAGTTACAACGATCGCATTGTAAAGAATACTTTGCGCTATAAATGTTGTTATAAAAGGTTTTCACTGTATTGTTAGTCAACATTATTGTGATTGATGCAATATTATTGTAACTTGTACTTATGAATGTCCGAATTCGTCAATTATTTTGTAATTTATCGGTTTATACAATTCAACCCCAAAATTTTCAGTACCGCTAATAACGACGTTACGAGGGCTGAAAATTTTGGTTTGATGAGTCAATTTCTGTTAAGTATTATCTGTGATTGTAACATAAGGAATAAATATGTTAAGATCGTGTTTCTTACTCGTTTTTTTGATAGCTTTAAAGCTCCGGGTAATAAATACAGACGATAAAAAAGTTACCGTCGTCCACTATTTGTGTCCTGATAAATAAGTTTTACTGCCAGAGACTTTTAATGATGATTAATCTTCAATATCGTCGTTGCGCCTGCCAAATCCTGTATGTGTTTTTAGTAAAATTTTCAGGGGTAGACAATAAACGGTTTCATTCATAAAGTTAATATACCTAGCGGAATAGAGAAACAAAGGCCTGAGCAAAAGAGATGTCACTATCAATAACACTGCGTGGTAAAAAGAGACGTGTGACACATGACAGCAGCACTCTTTTTTTGACATCCAGTCGGCACGTGCCGCACGTTGACAATTTAATCTCATAGAAATCATGTTCAATCATGCTTGTGTAAGTGTATAAGTACACATGTTTTTACACACAAATGAAACCAATTTTTGTTTCGTTTGACAGCTCGAGATTGTTGCTCTATTCCGTTAGGTATATTAACTTTATGGTTTCATTGAATGATTGATAGATTTATTAATACATTAAAGGTCTTAGTTCATAGATAATCATATTTGCCACCAAACTGCAGATTTAATTTATTGGATTAATGGATTTGGCAGGCGCAACGACGATAATTATAACGAACAGTTTGACAGAGTTTGAGGCTTATGTCAAAATGTAAATTAAATTAACAGTTGAGTCACAATAGACATAACGACCAGTAGTTCGACTGCAAAGAGACGGACAGGTTTCAATATCTGTCAAATTCTTCGGGTTTCACTAGGATTATGAACGGAATGTGCCTCGCGCTGGCTGATATAATTTATTTTTAAATATTTAAAATAAAGATTTCAAAATTGGATTCTGACAATTTTAATCGCATGTGCCAAAACACAAACAACAATACGACCAAAGAGGAACACGTCCAGCGAATATGTCATAGTTTTAAATTCGTAGGTAACAAGTTAACAACCCTAGCGACGATTTTCGTCATAATACGTCAAATTTAAAAATTTCAACATCAGTTCTAACGGCCGTTCCCAATATTTGATCTATCTCTGGTTTTGCCCTACTAGAGATAGGAATAGCTCACATTAGACATTAGAGACATATATTTTATGTCAATTGTGAGCTATTCCTATCTCTAGTAGGGCAAAACCAGAGATAGATCAAATATTGGGAACGGCCGTTAGTCGGTATACTCTATCATTCTGTCTACTCTGGTTGAGTGATAATATTAATAAATTTGTCACAAAACTTTAGTATACATGAAATTGTTCATACAGATTGTTAGGGTGAAGACACGTTACTTTGTGGAAATCCAATGCACAAAATATACTCCGAAAAACCTTAACCAGTCAGTAAATGATTAGCTCATTATAACCCTAGAGCCAGCGACAGCCAGATTTTCGTCATTTTATAGAGACTGTAAGTTTACCTGTACATAACCCCTATACGGACATTCCCAATATTTGATCTATCTCTGGTTTCGCCCTACTAGAGATAGGAATAGCTCACATTAGACATTAGAGATATATATTTTATGTCAATTGTGAGCTATTCCTATCTCTAGTAGGGCAAAACCAGAGATAGATTAAATATTGGGAACGGCCGATAGAGGTAAGGTAACTATAAAGTTTCGGTCGCGGTTACCTTAGCTGGTATTCATTACACATTAAGAGGATACACCAGGGCTAGAAAAATGAAAAAAAAGTACGTGTAATATCTATAGCTGTCTCCCTTACCTCAAGCCTATACCGCAGAACGCGATAGAGACAACTGCAGAAAATCAACGATTCGTTGTCCCCTGATTCCTTCTCCAAAACCTAACCGATTTAAGTACTTTTTTCATTAAAGATTAAAGAAAGGCTTGAGCTGTTTTCCTGTTTTTTTTTGTATAATCTAGCCAAATTAAATTATGATAAAATTAAATTAAGAAATTAAAAAAAAGCCCGCCAAGACAACATTAAAAAGTAATATTTACTGCCTTTAAGTTCAAATAATTCCTAACTTGTGTAAAGTAAAGTAACATTTTAGTCCATAATTGTTGCCATGGTGTGTCGGGGGACCGCCAAGTAAACTACAACCCACAAGCGCCAAGTCGCTGATTACCTATCCCGATTCAGATCGCTGTGAATTGATCCTTAAACTTGTTATGCGAAATCAAACATCTACATTAGCGGTCCCCCGACACACCTTGACAACAATTATGGTCTAAAATATTAGTTTACACAAGTTAGGAACTATATAAACTTAAAGGCAGTAAATATTATTTCATTACTTTTTAAAGTTGTTTTGGCGGGGGTTTTTTTAAATTTCTTAATTTAATTTTATTTCATACTTTTTAAACTTGTGTTGGTTATAGCGCAGAATAATTCCTATCAACAGAATCATATTCTCATGATTACCATCTATCAATGTCCTTTTCGATGAGGCCGTTAATATGACCCCAAACATGAAACCTCCACTTTGGGTTCATACGAAGCTCGATTCCTATAGAATCCAGGTGATGCTGCAGCAGCAGCATGTAAATATTTGCTGTCTATCTACTTCCTACTGGTTGTCGCAATTAAAATGAGCCCAAACACGAAACCTCTGCTCTAAGTTGGCGAGGAGTTGGATATCCTATTGATTACCAGGCGATGCTGCAGCACCAGGTCAACTTTCCATTATTATGTGTATACGTATATTGTATATTCACAAATGTCACGAACTAGAATGAAATATAAAACCCATCAAACGACTACAAGTTGCTAACGGCCTTTCATGAACCAGATAAACCCTAATTGTCCAGCACTGAGCAGGCTGATGATGATGAATTATAGCTAAGAACACTCTCGATCATGTCAGCTTTCAAACAAAAAAACTAGATCAAAATCGGTCCACCCGTTTGGATGCTACCATGCCACGGACAGATACACACACAGACAAACAGACAGACACGTCAAACTTATAACACCCCTCTTTTTTGTCGGGGGTTAAAAAAAAAGAAAACATAGGGGCATTGTATTAGTAGCCGTAGGAAAAAAATTATAACGCTACCAGCATTATCTAGGGAGGAAACAGGGGACAACGTTTGTATGGAAGAAAGGGCGGTGTGGACTCCTCTTAAAGTTGAGAAAATTGATGCCTTGTGATTCGAGTCTCCCTTAAAAAATGTTTGACACAGTTTTGCCTTTTAAACGATAAGCAATGCGCTGATGCGTAAAGTTTTTTTACTGTTATTTTGTAACGGCACAGACACAATACAAGGTTGGATTTTTTACAAGCGAAGTGATATAATACTAACCTTTGTTAGGTTTCATTTAATACTTTATATAACACCATAATAGCAGTATGTTTTAATCTGTGACAATTCATACTTACTTACTGTAATAAATGTAAAAGTATGTCTGACTGTCTGTTACCCCTTCACGCCCAAACCGCTGAATCGATTTTGCTGAAATTTTGTATGGGGATACTTGAGTCCCGGAAAAGGACATACTACCTTTTATCCCAAAATAATGCACGGTTCCCGAGCGATCAACGGAGTTGCGGCGTCATCTAGTAGTCCAGGGGTTCCCAATCTTTTTCAGCCTGCGGCGCAGTTACATGTTCAATATTTTGTCACGGCGCCCTTCATTACTTGGCAGCTAGCTATTACAAAAATATACATAAATAAACACCTTTAATGATTATTATAGTTAGGTTAAGCAGGTAAATATTAATAAACAAATATTTAAATATTTGTTTATTAATATTTACCTGCTTCTGCCTGCTTTGTAATAATTCATATTATAATTTTATTTTATAATATTTGTGGTTATGGATAATGATGGAGGATCAACTCACGGCGCCCCTCTTGCCTTTCCACGGCGCACCAGGGCGCCGCGGCGCACAGTTTGGGGACCCCTGTAGTAGTCCATCAGGCGATCGGTAAGCCATACGTCAATTTCCAGGTCTGAAACTGAATCATCGTGTTATCATTTCAATGGCTTTAAATACCGACGTCTGACTCACAACAGATGTCCCGATAAGCTACAACATGCGTAGTGGTCCTTCGAGTCTTTCTACTAATAGAGACTTTAATACAGGGTGTAACAAAACTAAGTGATAAAACTTAAGGGTGTGTATGTGTTCCTTATACAGTGTGTTAGTGTAAGCACCGTTATCCTTGAAACCATCAAATGAGCCCGTCAAAATGAACAACTTTTTCTATGAGAACAATGCTGGGAACCCAAATTATTATTTTTAACAAAAAATTAAAACCGACTTCCAAGGTAAAAACAATAATAATATGAACTAAAAGTATTAAATAACTCTTACTCTATAATAGTGCCTTTTTCAGAATTCGTCTAAATGTCAACTATTTCTGTACATACTACAGTCTTCATTACTTTGAAGGCGGTACCAGCTATTTTTATCGTAAGTTCAGTCAATGTCAGAATATCTGAAGCTTTTAGGACTGGTACCGACTTCAAAGTAATGAAGACTGTAGTATGTACAGAAATAGTTGACATTTAGACGAATTCTGAAAAAGGCACTATTATAGAGTAAGAGTTATTTAATACTTTTTAGTTCATATTATTATTGTTTTTACCTTGGAAGTCGGTTTTAATTTTTTGTTAAAAATAATAATTTCACTCTTTTTAGTTATCTACAAGATAAGGCTTTATGCGTAAATAACCACTACGAATGTTAACTATTCACATTATGTTACTGTAAGCGAAATTGTGGTAATTGCTTGCAGTTATCTAAGCGATGATGTAATTTAAAAACTTTTATCTTTAAAGGTTCAGGAGTTCTGTTCAGTGCCTTTGGACCAAGAGACACCTTCGTATGAACTTTCTCTTATTCGTAACATATGTTTAAGTTACTAGAAACAACATTTTAACCACTATGAGTCTTTTGATAAATTTCAAGGATTTCCCTCGATTGCTCATAGATCCCATCATCAGCTCACCACTTTCGTAATTATTATCCAAAATCAAGATTACATCCTATACAACAACACAAGAATTTTGAAAATCGGTCCACAAACAGCGAAATAATCATCAAAAACGTCTGCTTCGATGCAAAACATCACGAAAAGCATCAATAATTGGGTCATAATGTGATGACCCATGGCATAATTATGATTTTGATGATGATGATCAAATAAATTGATGTGTTGGCTTATGCTTTCAGTTGTTTAAACAACGCCGAAATCCCCGAACCTGTATCTATAAGGATTCAAAAGTTCTGTTGGGTACCTTCGGATCCAGGGTAAAACCTGATGCGAAATCTTACTCTTTGGTAGCATTTACCTCGAATGCTTCAGAAAAAATTGAAATCACTATATGTTTCCATACAAATTTCAAGGAGTCCCCTCGATTCCTCCAGGATTCCATCATCAGATCATCACTTTTGTGAACATGGTACCAAATTCGAGTTAAACCCTATACAACACAAAAATCATTTTGAAAATTGGTTCACAAACGGCTGAGTTAACGTTGAACATACAAAAAAAAAAGATACATACAGCCGAAAGTATAACCTCCTCCTTTTTGGAAGTCGGTAAAAAAATGCCGTCTCCATACCCATACGGATGCCCGGATCGGCAGTTTGTATGGGTATGAAGACGGATCTTTTTGAGTTCCCACCATTGTTCTCATAGAAAAGTTGTTCATTTTGACAGGCTCATTTGATGGTTTCAAGGATAGCGGTGTTCACACTAACATCTTGTATAGAGTTAACTGTAAAAGTAGCAGGCAAGCGCCCCAGCGTCATGAGTTTGCCCATACACAAGGTAAAAAATAGTTATTATTTCAGCGCTGATACTTTCACAGTGACCTCTACAGGGTGTAACAAAAATAAGTGATAATACTTTAGGGTGTGTACGTGTTCCTTGTAGAGAGCTCACTGTGAAAGTAGCAGCGCTGAAAGACCAAATTATGGGGAAACGCGTGACGCTCGGGCTCTTGCCCATACAAAAGTGAAAAAAAATCGTCTTTCAGCGCTGCCACTTTCACAGTGAGCTCTCTACAAGGAACACGTACACACCCTAAAGTATTATCACTTATTTTTGTTACACACTGTATACAAGGGACTCATACATACCGTAAAGTATTGTCACTTACTACTTAGTTTTGTTACACCTTGTATTTTTACCTGTCAAATTGTTTGTACGTACTACATTGGATAACTAGATCAGAATAATGTTAACCTGCTATTACATCTAGTCCTGTATAACGAATAACTAGATATACAAAAAATATATTACTTTGTACATAATTAATTAATTATTATAGTAACCTTTTTGATGACCTCGGTGGTTCAGTGGTGAGCGCGTTGGTAGCTCAAGCCGGGGGTCGCGGGTTCGAATTCCGCCGCCGACGGAACAAAAAGTTTTCAAAAGTTCTTGGGTCATGGATGTGTATTAAATATGTGTATAATATAATAAAAATCTTAAATATATGTATAGTATAAAGCTTAAATATATTTCCGTTGTCTGGTACCCGTAACACAAGTCCTTCAGGTACTTACCACGGGGCCAGCCTGACATGGTGTGAAGCGTCCATAGATAAAAAAAAAAATATGTGTCTGTCTGTTACCTCTTCACATCCAAACAGCTGAACCAATTTTGCTGGAATTCGATGTGGAGATATATTGAGTCCCGGGAAAGGACATAGGATACTTTTTAACCGGGAAAATGTACGGTTCCCGTGCGATAAACGAGTTTTGGCGCAACGCGACGGAGTCATCTATAACATACACTTGAAATTATGCGTCATAATGCTATGAAAGTACTTGTATCTTTATCTATATTATTCACAACTTATTGGTAATCGTATTGTTGATAGTACATACAGATATACTATCAGCCAGGTGGACAGCTTTGCACTATCAGGGGAATTGATTAGGAGATATCTTAATTCCTACGTGATATAATCGGACTATAATTAGCCCGACCGACAGATCACTATAGTCAGGACAATTTAAGGTGGCACCAGCGGTTATTGACCTTTCTAGTCTAGGAGCTATGTAAAAATACTCGCACTGCATTCTGTTAACTTATTCTTGACTACCTATTATATTTTCATCGGATATTGTCTTGGTTACCTCTTCGTATGATAATCTCAAACCTATTTATGAGTTTGATGTGATATAATTCATACTGTGTTCACATCGTGTATGCTAAATACGATATCACCCGACTAGGCACATCTGTCGCTTCATTGTCAATCGCGGTTTGTATAGAAAATTACAAGTTTTTTGACAGGGAGTCAATGACCGCTACAGACAACTACCTACAACTCTACAAGGCGCAGGTTCGGCCTCATATGGAATATTGTTCTCATCTCTGGGCAGGGGCGCCAAAATACCAACTGCTCCCTCTGGATCGTATCCAACGAAGGGCTGCTCGAATTGTTGACTGCCATAGTGTTTCAAACAGCTTGGACCCCCTGGAATTACGCCGAGATGTTGCTTCACTCTGCATCCTCTATCGGTTGTTTCACGGGGAGTGCTCTGAGGAATTGTTCGGAATCATACCACCTGCAACTTTTCGCTATCGTCCCACGCGAAAAACATACCATCCTCATCACCTTGATGAGTGGCAGTCTTCCACCGTGCGTTTTTCGCGTAACTTTCTGCCGCGCACTGTAAAACTCTGGAATGAACTGTCACCAGCAGTATTTCCGGACCGATACGACCTGCAAACCTTCAAGAAAAGAGCGTATACCCTCTTAAAAGGCCGGCAACGCACCTGCAGCTCTTCTGATGTTGCGAGTGTCCATGGGCGACGGTAGTTGCTTACTATCAGGTGACCCGTTTGCTCGTTTGCCCCCTTATTTAATAAAAAAAAAAAAAAGAATTCCGTGGTTTGAGATATGGATATGCCCGTTTAACCTATTTCCACAATAGACATATAATTCTGTCTACTCTGCTATTTCTATTAACTGCTCATACAGCGTGTAACAAAACTAAGTGATTATACTTTAGAGTGTGTTCGTGCTCTTTGTAAAGAGTTCACTGTGAAAGTAGCAGCGCTGAAAGACCAAATTTGTTTTCACTTTTGTATGGGCGAGCGCCCCAGCGTCACGAGTTTCCCCATACAAAAGTGAAAAAATTTTTTGGTCTTTCAGCGCTGCCACTTTCACAGTGAACTCTCTACAAGGAACAAATACACACCCTAAAGTATTATCATTTAGTTTTGTTACACCCTGTAAAATCAACTAGATGACCGTTTTTTTAACCGTACATATTTCGGGACAAAAAGTATTTTATGTCCTTTCCCGGGACTCAAAAATATCTCCATACCAAATGTCAGCAAAGTCGGTTCAGCGGTTTGGGCGTGAAGAGGTAACAGACAGACACACACAGACTTCGCATTTATAATAATGGATGTGCTATAATGCTTATATTGAGTAAAGCTGATAATTTGTTATTTATCTAAATATGCAACTGTATAAATAACATTGTATGATAAGATTAGTAAATAATTATTCATAATGCATCATTTTTTTATTGTAGAAGCTGAGCCATAGCCCGCTTCTATAAATCTCTACTCTAGTGTTTTTCAACCTGTAGGCTGCAACCCCTGGGGGGTCGCCAGAGGTCGAGAGAAATATTTTTTCACACTGGGGGGTCACATCATAAAAAGGTTGAAAAATACAGCATTAAAAGTTCAAACATACTTGCCATATATCCATACTTCCATACTAATATTAAAAATGCGAAAGTGTGTCTGCCTTGACAGACAGACACACTTTCGCATTTTTAATTTATTAACCGGTTTTGCTGAAATTTGGCATGGAGATACTTTGAGTCCCGGGAAAGGACATAGGATACTTTTTGTCCCAGTTAAATGTATGGTTCCCGCGAGAAAAACGAAGTTAGTACGAGGGCTGCTATTTATGTATCCGGAATTTAAAAAAGAAACAAACATATATCATTTAATATGGTTTTATTGCTTTTCAAAATATTCACCGCGATGATCGACACACTTTTGCATACGCTGGAACCAATTTTCATAGCACTTTTTCCATTCTGATTGAGGTATCTCCAAAACGTGCATTTTGAACGCATCAACAGCCTCTTCGCGGCTCGAAAAACGTTGACCACGTAATTTGTTCTTCGCGTATGGAAATAAAAAGAAATCGTTAGGTGCCAAATCAGGGCTGTACGGCGGATGACCAGTCAATTCGATCTTTTGACCCTCCAAAAACTGAGTTGTTTCAGCTGAGGTGTGACAGCTAGCATTGTCGTGATGTAATATGATTCTGCGTTGTCGGTTGTCCTTTCTTATTTCTTCAAAGACTTCTGGTAAACAAATGGTCGTATACCATTCAAAATTAACCGTTTTACGATTCTCTAATGGCACTGTAGCCACATGTCCATTAATTCCAAAAAAACAGGCGACCATTTGCTTCAAAGTGTGGCGGTACCCACAAAAGTACTTTTTGCACGAGTAACTTTTGTTGGTTTCGGCTCATCTTGGAACACCCACACCGTTGACTGTTGTTTAGTTTCGGGGTCATATGCATAGATCCAAGATTCATCACCTGTGTAGATATTATAAACGGCTTTTGACGTACCACGGTTGTATTTTTTTATCATTTTTTTGCACCAATCGACACGAGCCCGTTTTTGATCGATTGTCAAGTTATGCGGAATCCAACGCGAACAAATTTTTTTTACAGCCAAATGTTCGTGTAATATCTTATGTATGCTCGTCATACTTATGCCTAAGGACGCCTCTATCTCGCGATATGTAACATGACGATCACGCATTATTAGTTCCCGCACAACATCTATATTTTGTGGGACAACAGCTGTTTTTGGGCGACCTTCTTTATTTTCATCCGTGAGCATAGACCGCCCACGATTAAACTCACTGTACCAGTGATAAACAGTGGTTTTTGATGGTGCTTCATCTCCAAAAGTTGCGGTGAGTTGAATAAAGCACTGTTGTTGATTTAGCCCACGCCGAAAATCGTAGTAAATCATTGCACGAAATTGTTCACGCGTTAAATCCATGGCAAATGAAGACACGCAATTTTCAAAATGACGCCACAATGGAAAAATAATTGACAGTCACATGAAACAAAATGTATTTATTCTTCAACCAAAGAGTTCTATTTTCAAATGTTGTAATTTCTTTTTAAATATTGTTCTTGTAAGTGGCCAGTTCCGGATACATAAATAGCAGCCCTCGTACTCGTAATAATAATAATAATAATAATAATAATAATACTCCCCACACCGGTTTCGGTGACGGTGGCCGGTTTCATTGAAACCAGGCCAGGTACGCAGGAGTAGTTTTTATAGTGCCCAAGTGTGTGCGCAGTACACAAGAGCACTCTCTCTTCCTTTCACTCTCATAACCCGACGGAAGACCGACACGACTGGCGAGAGATCAGGCGCAGGACCGACTTTTTACATGCCCATCCGACGCATGGATCATCTTCATCGTCGTCAACATCGTCAGACAATCAGGTAATCAGCCTGCATTGTCCTAACCAAACTTGGAAATAACATGTTTCCAACGCGGGATTCGAACCCACGACCTCCGGAGTCGAGAGCGACGCTCTAACCACTAGACCACGGAGGCGTAGTAATAAATATACTTAATGACTAACTTATTCAGTGGCCTTCTACGATATCACCAAACCTTACTTACAATACGACCCCCATTAGTGGAAGTAGGGTAATTTTGATAAAAATATATACCACAGAGTTAAATACTTGGTAGATATCGCAAAACAAAAACTAAAAAGGCAAGAAGTGAGGGGCAACTGTAATATAATAAGCAAAGACAGGACCTAAAGTAATATCACTTTGTTATGTTACACCCTGTATATTTTCCTATATCGTTGTATAAAGGGTTTATTTACTAAGGTGTACTCAGGGAATCGAGACAGTAGCGGTCATTGACTCCCTGTCAAAAAATTTGTCATTTTCTATATAAACCGCGATTGACAATGAAGTGTCAGATGTTCCTAGTCTAAGGGTGGGTTGCACCAACTTACTTTATTTTATTTTATTTATTTTATCTTATCATGTTTGGGGGGCTTACAGCTAACTATATTAAATTTACTCTAAATTATAGAAAACGAAAAGCCAATTACAAGCCTCCACAGGTAGCACTTTAACTTTAACCATAACAAAATGTCAAATGAACTGTCAAATCCCTAGTAAAAGTCCATAATGGACGCCATATTTGACGATAACCTTAACCTTAACTATAACTACGCCTCTGGTGCAACCCACCATAAGGAAGATATTTTGCATACTAAAAAGGTGAATGACCGCTACCGCCTCGTTTCGCCGAGTAACAGTAAGTAATTAAGAAATCAGATGGTGGCATAATTAGTAAATATTATTAATTAAACAAATATGTAATCGTCAAGGGCTGCCTCACGGAAGAGAATCACGGAAGGTTCAACAAATAATGAATATAATATGAGTTTCGACCTGAATTCGACCTAAAAGGGCTTAGCCTTGAATCGTGGGCCGTCGCCTTTGATACTGCCCATAAATTCGTTAAGTGGGAACCGTACGTTTTCGTAGCTCAGCGGTTCTCAAACTTTTTTGTTGGCGGACCCCTTTTTAAGTGACATTTTTGATAAATTTGTAAAATCAACTTATGTATGGCTCAAGGAGCCCACAAGGCCTTTAAGACTAGGTCTTATCTCAGTGCTAGGTATTGAGGGTCGAGCGTCTGCAGTCTCGCCACAAAATTAACTTTAGTTCCTTTGTGGTGAGAGTACCGACGAATCTTCTTTCGACCTTTGCGGCACCGGAGTTCTGGCCGATGGATGTGGTCTACTGGAGGTTCCGGGGGAGACTCCGGAATGAAGCGCGTCACGTAGCCGTCAACACTTAACAAAGTGTAGTTTTTAAGTGTATAATAATAATATGTATGTTAGTCGTTAAGGTATCTATATATATAAAAATGGATTTTCAATTGTGTTAGTAACGCTAAAACTCGAAAACGGCTGAACGGATTGGACTAATTTTAGTCTTAAAATATTCGTAGAAGTCCAGGGAAGGTTTTAAAGTGACACGAAGTTCACCGGGGCAGCTAGTATATTATAATATGAATATGTATGTTAGGCTGTAAGGTATTATGGGCCTAGATGCCTGAAATAAATGGTAAAAAAAAAGTAGGTTACCTATATGCGTGCGTGCGTGCGTGTGTGCGTGCGTGTGCGTGCGTGTGCGTGCGTGTGCGTGCGTGCGTGCGTGCGTGCGTGCGTCTCTCTCTCTCTCTCTCTCTCTCTCTCTCTCTCTCTCTCTCTCTCTCTCTCTCTCTCTCTCTCTCTCTCTCGTGTGTCTGCGTGTGTCTGCGTGTGTCTGCGTGTGTCTGCGTGTGTCTGCGTGTGTCTGCGTGTGTCTGTGTGTGTCTGTGTGTGTCTGTGTGTGACTGTGTGTGTCTTTGTGTGTCTGTGTGTGTCTGTGTGTGTGTGTGTGTGTGTGTGTGTGTGTGTGTGTGTGTGTGTGTGTGTGTGTGTGTGTGTGTGTGTGTGTGTGTGTGTGTGGGTGTGTGGGTGTGTGTGTGTGTGAGAGAGAGTGTGTGTGTGAGTGTGTGTGTGTGTGTGTGTGTGTGTGTGTGCGCGTGCGTGCGTGCGTGCGTGCGTGCGTGCGTGCGTGCGTGCGTGCGTGCGTGCGTGCGTGCGTGCGTGCGTGCGTGCGTGCGTGCGTGCGTGCGTGCGTGCGTGCGTGCGTGCGTGCGTGCGTGCGCAGTAATATTTCTATCCCTTTCTAGTGCACCATTTAATAGCCAATAGGCCATTTGTTTTGAATGTGTGGACAATAGGTGAGGGTCGTGGTGTGTGTGAGTGGGCGGCCGAACGGTTCTAACCGATATTTTGAGCAGGAGCAGTTTCATTTTGCTCATTGAATATAACCAGGAATAATTTCGGTCCGTTCAGAGCGGAATTGAAATGAAAACGCTGGTTTGGAAATGTACGGCGTTTCTAACGAACAGGATCGCGAAGATTAACCAGGTTTCCGAGCCCTGGTTTAATGTTATATTATAAGGTCGTCGCCCTTGTGGCGAGGCGACGCTCAGTCTGGCACAATAGTCTGGTAACAATTTTGTATATATAGAGGCTGGAGCACTAGGATAACAGAAGTTTACAAAGTATGTATTGTAAATTGTAATGTAATAGGACAGCGGCTCTCAAACTTTTTTGGTGGCGGAACCATTTTCAGTAGTGATATTTTTGACGGACAATAAAAAAATGTCTTGTCTTTGAATGAATTGTCTCCATGCTGGTGTCTGATGACATTTGTAAAAACCATTTATGTACCGCTAGCGGAGCCCCCACAAGGACTTTGCGGAGCCCCAGGGGTTCGCGGAGCACACTTTGAGAATACATACAGCTTTCTCTTTCGATTATAGTGCTAATGTTGAAGGAATCGATATTTTTACTGCCCCAATGCCCTTCCTAAAACAAGCAATTAGTTGAAGTCAAGGTTAATTAGCTAATCGAGGAGTTAAGTGTTTCTCCTAGATTATTATCTTAATTTTAATCGAATACTAAAGGCTCCTCCACGCGCTGGCCACGATGGCCGATGGGTAACCTGTAGAGAGAAATATTCGCCTATAATCGACGTCGCTTATGCACCAGACCAGTGTTTCCCAACCTGTGGGACCACGGACCACAGGGGGTCCGCGAGTATAAATTATGTATGGGGGTCCGCAGTGTCATCTCTGGACCAAACAGAATCCGAATTTTTAGCTATTTATTTTATGAAAGGGGATCCGTGAAAACTGGCCCTGATTTCCAAGGGGTCGGTGGCGAAAAAAGATTGAGAAACACTGCTCCAGATAGCTTCACAATCATGGCACAACATGAAGAGGATTGACCAAAGTAAATTAAAGTAAAATCGTTGTGTATAAAATCGATAGAGTGATTGACAGCTGCAGCCCTCGGGGTATAAAAGCGATGTTTGTATAGAATCGTATTTATTGGCTTGATAGATAAGGAGTACGGACTCTACTTAATAATGAATAACAATCGGCCAAGTGCGAGTCAACTCGCGCATGAAGGGTTCCGTACCGTTATAGAGCAAAAATAGGCCAAAAATTGTGTTTTTTGTATGGGAGCCCCCCTTAAATCTTTATTTTACTTTAATATTATTATTAATTATTAAAGTACTTATATAACTAAGAGCTTTGTGAAAATTTCAAGTGTCTACCTGTTGCCATTATTGATTACGACCAAAAAAAGGCCTAAAAAATCACGTTTGTTTTATGGGAGCCCTCCTTAAATATTAATATTGTTTTATTTTTAGCATTTGTTGTTATAGCGGCAACAAATATACACTATGTGAAAATTTCAGAAGTCTAGCTAAAGCGGTTTTGAGAGCAGCCTGGTGACAGACAGGCGGACAGACATCGAAGTCTCAGTAATAGGGTCCCGTTTTTACCCTTTGGGTACGGAACCCTAAAAAGGAATATAGATATGTATTATGATACTAGCTGACCCGGCAAACGTTGTTTTGCCATATAAATGATTTCTAGTATCTTGATATAAAAAGTAGATAAAAACCTATTTTTTAGGTTATTCTCAGGCCTAACGAATGTATTGTTAACTGTATACAAAATTTCATTGAAATCAGTTGAGGCGTTTTGGAGGAGTTTGCGCACAAACACTGTGAAACGAGAATTTTATATATTAGATTCTTACATTTAAACAGGGTGCAACATAAATTAGTGATAAAATATTTACTTAAGGGCAGCGGTTCTTAAAGTTTTTTGGTAGCGGAACCCTTTTAAACAGCGACATTTTGGACGGACCCCAAACTAAGAGATTCATGTTATGCCTTTGAATGAGTTGTGTTCATGCCCCATGGTCTGATGATCTTAATAACATAAAAAAATACATACAGCCGAGCGTATAAACTCCTCCTTCTTGAAAGTCGATTACAAATATTTTTTGTATCGTTCGAGGAGCCCCTGCCTGGAGCTTTTTTTTTTTTTTTTTTTTTTATAAAATAAGGGGGCAAACGAGCAAACGGGTCACCTGATGGTAAGCAACTTCCGTCGCCCATGGACACTCGCAGCATCAGAAGAGCTGCAAGTGCGTTGCCGGCCTTTTAAAAGGGAATAGGGTAATAGGGGTGGGTAGGGAAGGGAAGGGAATAGGGGAGGGTAGGGAAAGGAATAAGGTAGGGGATTGGGCCTCCGGTAAACTCACTCACTCGGCGAAACACAGCGCAAGCGCTGTTTCACGCCGGTTTTCTGTGAGCCCGTGGTATTTCACCGGTCGAGCCGGCCCATTCGTGCCGAAGCATGGCTCTACCACGTGATAGAGCTCCGCGGAGAGCACTTTGAGTATGGCTGCTTTAGGTTGTTTAATGTGTATGCGACCCCTGCATAGTGCTTAATGTAAAAGTAGCTGCGCTGAAAGAGTTACTTTTGATTTCTACGCTTTTCAAAACAAATGAAATCTTTAACTTGACCAGAACGAAATCAGTGTATTTAACATCATTGTTCATTATAATGTATAGAACAATGATTTTCCTACAATTGTTTTGTAAACATTACGTCTGTGTAGTGAGAACTGTGTCAAGTTGACCCATAGCAGCAAACGAGCTTAAACACCTGAATGGAAGTGATTTACCCGAAAATGCTGAGCAAAACTTAGTTGTAACAGTATACCATGGAAACGCTATACTTTTCCGAGATGAAAAGAAGCCTCTGATAATCCAGAACCTAAACTACTACCACGGGAATTCTTATCAAAATCCTTTTAGTAGTTTTTGCGTAAAAAAATAACGAAACATAGTTATAAAACATAATTAAAAGAAACACTTAACAAGGCGACTAACTTAAAAAATCAAACATCGTCCTTCTCTCTTCACACTCACGCCCGTCTTTCATATGCCAGGTGAAAAAGGACGACGCGGATTCATCGCCAAATTAGTTTTTTCTCAATAACTCGATAAATATACAACATTTTAAAAATCCGCTAGGCTGATCTCTCAATGATAGAATTTTATACAATGTGTAAAATTTTTAACTTAGTTTAATGCACGGTTATGGCAATAAATGAAAAATTCGTGAAAATTAGATGCATCTTTGTGATTTTTTTCTATCGAGAAAATTTTAAGATATAGTGTTTTTGCTCAGATCGAATTCTCGGAAATATAATTTAGTATCTAATTTTAGAAAATGAAACAATTCGGGGCTTATTTTCAAGTATAAAAATGAATGATAAAATCGACACTTTAGGGTTAGTCGCCCCCTTAACATGGAGTAAATAGAATTTTTTATTCAGTAATCGTTTTTATTCGGTTTTAAAGCCCATGACCCATGCTTTTAATGGAATTCGTAATTATATTGCCATTTCCTGGAATTCAATTAGAATGTCGTAAATTTTATGGCGCAGTTGCAACATAATATGTCGCGACCATGTTGTTTGCGACAATGTTGCGGGCAACACTTTCATCCGCAAAATCAGTGGCGTACAAAAAAATAGAAAGGCCCCTTCCTGAACTTGTGATCATTGGGGCGTCGCCCCACCTAGCTACGTCACTGCCCAAAATTCTAATTTTATTAATTTAACATAAGCATTACCTTGATTTTAACTGGGATCAGCGCCATCTATCTGTAAATAAGCGGTTCTCAAACTGTTCCGTTGACGGAACCCTTTTAAGTTACATTTTTAAGTGACCCCCTAATAAGAATGTTTTGTCTTTGAATGATATGAATTTTCTCCATGCTGATTGCTGGTGTCTGATGATATTTCTACAAACAATTTATGTATAGCCCCAGAGCTCCGCGGAGCACAATTTGAGAATGTAATTCGCTCACTACTGGCTATTCGTATTAGTCTTTAAATTACTGTACTGGAAAATTTTGTTGTTTTTGTGTCGTAAAATAACCGTCTTAACTTTTTCAGTATCTCCTCGAGATCGGCCATCGTGTCTGCGTGACACAGCCGCGCGTGGCCGCCACCATGACGCTCGCGGCCCGCGTCGCGGACGAGCGCGGCGAGCGAGTGGGCGAGACAGTGGGGTTTGCCGCTGCCATGCGCTCCGAGAGGTCTGCCGAAACGCAGCTATCTGTAAGTATTGTCAAGGGCCTCTTAGATATCATAAACAGTTTAAATCACAGGCTCTAACTGTTCGAAATCATTAAGACAAAAAAATCGGACTTCAAACATTATTTCTTTATCATGGGACCACCAGGGAAGTATCCTCTTTCCAACAAAAAAATAATCTTCAAAATCGGTTCACAAACGACGAAGTTATACGCGAACAAACAAAAAATAGTGCCTAAGTGATATATCAATCTTTTTAATCTTTATTGTTTTTTTTTATTCTTCGCCCCCCCAAGGGGTCTTGACCCACAGTTTGAAAGACACTGTTCTACACAGGCCACAGCATAACGAACGTGGTACTCAATGTTTAGCTATATCCAACTAAAACAACATCAAACGTCCGCTAATTGCGTTTCGCTGTCGCGTTACTGGACAAGACAACTGTTTTTACAACACCCACCGACCTCCGTGTAAAAACAGACCCTGAGTCTATTGAGACGTGACACCTACGAGGTCATCAGTGGCGTAGCTAGACCGGGGACCCCGAAAATATACAAGGTACACCGTACAACAAATCTCAATGATAATACTTTAGGGTGTGTATGAGTTCCAGTAGAGAGTTCACTGTGAAAGTGGCAGCGGTGAAAGAGCAATTTATGTTTGTGATTTGTATGGACAAACGCCCCAATGCGACGTCATGAGTTGACCCATACCAATCACAAAAAAAAAAAAACTATTTCAGCGCTGCAATTTTTACAGTGAATTTTGTATAAGGGACACATACACACCAAAATCAAAATCAAAAATATTTTTATTCGGAGTAATTTTTTTACAAAACTTTACCGAACGTCGATACTACGGTGCCTACCACCGGTTCGGGAACTAACCCGGCGAGAAGAACCGGCGTAAGAAACTCGCACGGGGCCATCTTTTACTAAAAAGATGGAAAATTACGATTTAAAACATATAACAGTACAACACGGTCACATTCATGTACATTACATCCCGGGATGTATATCTTTACATTATATTAACCTGACGCACCACTGGAATGTACATGCAAGCATCGTAATGACGTCATCACCATGCGTCTAGTTAATTTGACTGTGTTATATAACAATATTATGACTTAGAGCTATTTACAATAGGAATTACTTATAAAAAATATACTAGTAGCCTGTAAGAACCACCCTATTCCAAGGTGTGTTGTCGTCGATGATATCATTGATTTTATAATAAGGTTTAGTACACAAACGTTCTTTTACTACGTTTTTAAATTTATTGATAGAGAGATTTTGAACGTTTTCTGGGATTCTATTGTACAGGCGTATACACTCTCCTTTAAAAGATTTGCTGACTTTGCTAAGTCTGATCACTGGTATTTCTAATTTGTTCTTATTCCTAGTGTTAAAACAATGAATGTCGCTTTTCTTTTTGAAACTATTTAAGTTCTTTCTTACATACACTACGTTATCCAAAACATATTGAGATGCGACGGTCAGAATATTTATTTCCTTAAACTTTTCTCTTAAGGATTCACACGATGACATCTTATAAATAGAACGTATGGCTCGCTTCTGCAGCACGAATATTGAATTAATGTCCGCTGCATTTCCCCATAGAAGGATTCCATAGGACATAATGCTGTGGAAGTAACTAAAGTAAACAAGTCGCGCTGTTTGTACATCAGTTATTTCACTGATTTTTTTAACAGCATATGCTGCAGAACTGAGCCTATCCGCCAGATTTGCAATATGCGGACCCCACTGTAATTTACTGTCTAAAGTTATACCTAGGAAAACAGTGGTGTCCACTAATTTCATTTTCTCATCATTTAATAGTACATTAGTTTGTACTTGTCTAACATTTGGCAAACTGAACTTTAAACATTTCGTTTTGTTAGAATTTAGTAGTAAATTATTAGCATTAAACCATTGTACTATTTTTGAGAGAGCACTATTTACCTCGTCGTAATTATATTGTTGTCGCTTCACATTAAAAATTAGTGAAGTGTCATCAGCAAAAAGTACTATCTCATGCTTATCTTTAACTAGATAAGGTAGGTCATTTATGTAAATGAGAAAAAGAGAGGGACCCAAAATAGATCCTTGTGGAACACCTAGCTTTATTTTACTACCTTTTAGAATTAACTTCAACTCTCTGTGTTCTATTTGCAAGGTAAGAACTTAACAGTTTTAGGGCTGTGTCCCTTATACCATAATGATACAATTTTCTGATTAATGTAGCATGCTCAACGCAATCAAATGCTTTGGATAGGTCGCAGAAGATACCAAGTGCATCCTGCGACCCCTCCCAAGCGTCAAATATACTACATGGAAGACTGATGCCTGCATCTGTAGTGGACCTACCTTTAGTAAAGCCAAATTGATTGTTATGTAGCAAATTATTACAGTTAAAATGAACTAGTAATTGATTTAGAATTATTTTTTCAAATATTTTACTAAAAGTTGGCAAAATAGATATCGGTCTGTAGTTAGCTGGGTCAGACTTAGTCCCAGCTTTGAAGAGAGGCATCACCTTGCTATGCTTCATTAGGTCAGGGAACACACCATTTTTAATACAATTATTAAAGACTAGAGCTAAGTGCGGGGCAATGATGTCAATTATTGATTTAATAACTCTTGTGGACATACCCCAGAGATCAGTTGTACTTTCAACATTTAGCGATTTGAAAGTCTTAATAATATCCCTGGAGTCGATTTCTTTAAAAATAAAATTGACATCACATTCCTTGACATTTTCTTTAAGTAACCTTTCCGCAACTTCAGGTGAGGAATTTAAGTCTTTTGTAGTTGCGATCGGAATGTCAGCAAAAAACTTCTCAAAAACTGTCGCAACCACAAGGTCAGAGTTGACCTTTTTATCATCAATATAAAGTTCAAGTTTAGAGTTACGACAGTTGACTCTTCCAGTCTCATCTGCAATAACTTTCCAGGTGGTTTTCACTTTATTTTTAGAGTTCTTTATTTTTTCTTTTATGTGGAGGGTCTTCGCAGCTTGACAGACTTTTCTAAAAATTTTTGAATATTTCTTCACGTATGTTTTAAAGGATTCACTAGTATTCATTATTTTTTCATCATATAACTCATACAGTCTTTGCCTACTTACAATAATACCTGGAGTTGCCCAATTTCTGAAATTATTTTTTTAATTATTTAAACTGACCGTTTTAGAAGTAAACACAGACTTGAATTCATTTCTTACTACTTTAAACAATGAATTAAAAGCTTCATCTGGTTTATTTGACATATCTAAGCGCTGAAGACTTGAAACAAGTTTACTTCTAAATTTCTCAATACGTTTTGTATTTACAGGAATAAACTCAATCTTTTCTTCAGTATTACTATCACATTCAATGTTAAAAGAAGCTAACTGTCCACGATGATCAGAACTCAGAGCATTAATTATTTCTTTTTTATAGAGAGTAACATTTGTGAAAATATTGTCAATGCAAATGGCAGTTGTTTCGCAAACTCTAGTTGGTTCACTATATAAATTAATTAGGTTAAACGATTTTAATAAGGATGTGAATCTAATTGTGGTGGAGCTTAAGTCTACCAAATTAATATTGAAATCACCACATACAATAATCTTTTTTTAGATGCACATACTTTACTTAAAACTTGTTCCATTATTTCTTCAAAAGAGTCATATAGACCTGATGGAGGCCTGTATACGCTTACAATAATAAGGTGGCTCAACTCAATACAGGCCACTTCGATTGTTCGTTCAGAAGAGAATTTCACAATATCTTTTCGTTCTTTAAACTTTAGCTTTTTATGAATTAATATTAGAGAGCCACCTCTAATGGCATTTTCTCTGCTGAACGAACTTGCTAACTGGTGGTTACAAAAGTTAAATATTAATTCTCAATTTCTAAGCCAGTGCTCTGTAATACACATAATATCTATGTTATATTCATTTAAAAACAGTTCGATATCTAATTCTTTTCCCATCATCCCTCGCAAGTTCTGGTGTACAAGGTTAATATCAAAATTACAGTTACGTCTTTTATTTTTGGTAGTTTCCCGGTGGTGGGCACGTATATTATTTATATTTCTTAATACATTGCTAGAGTGAGCCTCTGTTGTCTTAGTAACTAATTTAAATAATTTGGAACATATTCCAAACTGTTATCTGTACAGTTGTTTAAAAAAGTTGAATGCTCAATAAAAGCATTGGATGGTTTGGCAATTTGTTGGCTTGTCTTAGAACTAAAAAATGAAATAGCCATCTGGCTATATGTCTGGTATAAGAATGTGATAAGTAAAACTTATCATATGTTAAATTATTAAACCTAAAATTTAAAATATTATTAATATCAACCACATCTATTTGTGGGATATTGTTACTTAAAAGTATACAATTTTGGTTGATGGCAGTAAGTAGGCTGTTCAGCTTATATATTATATGATTTTCTTTAATCTAAAGCACCCTAAAGTATTATCACTTAGTTTTGTTACACTCTGTATAATGTTAATTTTGTGTGCCGCTAAGGCCCCTTACACACTGCGACTTTTATCAGCGATGCAGTCGCGATGCTGTCACGATGCAGCATTGATGCAGTCGCAAATGGTCCACCTTTACACACTTGCACTAGTTTAAGAGGATACAACAGCGGCTAGAGAAATGAAAAAAAAGTACGTGTAATATCTATAGCTGTCTCCCTTACCTCAAGCCTATACCGCAGAACGCGATAGAGACAACTGCAGAAAATCCAGAAAATCAACGATTCGTTGTCCCCTGATTCCTTCTCCAAAACTTAACCGATTTAAGTACTTTTTTCATTAAAGATTAAAAAAAGGCTTGAGCTGTGTTCCTATGTTTTGCTTTTTTTGTATAATCTAGCCAAATCTGTTTTCTGGACGTTTGAACACAGTGGAAATTCTGGCCATTTTTTTGGGTTTTTGAACGTTCATATCTTATTTAATAATTAAATTATGAAAAAAGAGAAAACATAGGGACATTGTATTAGTGGCCGTAGATATTCAGGAAAAAAATTATAACTCTACTAGCATTATCCAGGGAGGAAACAGGGGACAACGTTTGTATGGAAAAAAGGGCGGTGTGGAATCCTCTTAAGCATCGATACAGTCGCGATGCTGTCGCGATGCAGAAGCAAAATCAATGCTAAAATCTGTTCATTGTTAGTGTCGCGATGGTGTCGCGCGTGTGTATCAATGCTAACGCGCAACTGTATCGATATTCGATTGTGTTCGATACTAACGCACGACAGCATCGATGCATAAATTGCTAGTGTCGCGATGCAGTCGCGCGTTTCAAAAACGTGCGACTGCATCGCTGTTAAAAGTCGCAGTGTGTAAGGGGCCTAACATAACAACATCATGATATTTTCAGTTCCTCACCGAGGGAACCCTGCTTCGGGAGATGTTCGCTTCGCCCCTGCTGATGCAGTATACCTGTATTGTGTTGGACGAGGTAAGCTATATATGCCTGTCTCTATCAGAAAGAGACGAGAAGTTTCTCGTCTCTTTCTGAAAAAAGTATACTAGTTAGTAGTTAGTATACTTTTTTTATGAAATAAGGGGGTCAATCGAGCAGACGGGTCACCTGATGGAAAGCAACTTCCTTCGCCCATGGACACTCGCAGCATCGAAGAGCTGCAGGTGCGTTGCCGGCCTTTTAAGAGGGAATAGGGTAATAGGGGAGGGTTGGGATGGGAAGGGAAGGGAATAGGGGAGGGTAGGGAAGGGAATAGGGTAGAGGATTGGGCCTCCGGTAAACTCACTCACTCTGCGAAACACGGCGCAGGCGCTGTTTCACGCCGGTTTCCTGTGAGAACGTGGTATTCTCCGGTCGAGCCGGCCCATTCGTGCCGAAGCATGGCTCGCCCACGTATAATACTGTATAAGTATTAAAATATGTTTGATAATAAGGGGTTCAAATATAATATAATGACTAATATAAGCTTATTATAGATGTTATCACTGTCTATCGATTGCCCCAATATTATACACACTACGTGTTATCGGCCGGAAATACCGTCGTTATCTTAATAGTGAGAAGATAGCTTTTATGATTAATGAAAAATTTGGATGGGTGTGTATGTGTCATTTTAGGATTTAAACCAGTGTTTTTCAACCTTTTGTTATGATGTGACCCCCCAGCACTTTTAGCATGGTAACCAAAGAACATCTTTCTGCGGTAGAATAGACATATTAACAGGTCGAGAAACGTAAGCTGTTAGTATATTTTCTAGTTTTTCGCATTTCTACTATGGCAGTGCTTTGTTGTTGTTTCTTTTTTTTAGGAATAGTTGCACAATTTTCTGAAAAAAGCTTTAATTTAAACAATAAGAATATACTTATGTATAATTGACCATAGTGGTGTTCCAAGTTTTATACATTTTTGCCCATGTTATCGTTTTAATAACTAAGATGATGAGGATGATGATGATGGTGATGATGATGATGTCGATGATGATGATGATGCTGATGTTCCAGGTGCATGAGCGCTCGCTGATGACGGACATCCTCATGGGGCTGCTGAAGAAGATCGCCAAAGTTAGTTATCAATCAATCAAATATTTTTTATTCTTTAATGTCTTTTCTGAACGTCGAAACTATGGTCTATGGTACCTATCGTTCGGTAGGTGCTCCACGAGCGATACATAAATTGTTTTTACAATGTCATCAGACACTAGTATGGAGACAATTTATTTAAAGACAAAAAAAATGAGGGGGGTCAAAAATGACACTTGTTAAGACTGGCCACCAAAAAAATTTGAAGACCGCTGACCTAAAGTATAGTTTTCATAGAGCCAATACTGGCTGCCAATACGACTGGCAGCCAGTATTGGCTTGGTATATGCCGCGTGTGAACAGTTTTTCAAGCCAGGCCAAACTGTTCACACGCGGCATGTACCAAGCCAATACTGGCTGCCAGTCTTATTGGCAGCCAGGCAGCACTGGCTCTGTGAAAAGTATACTTAAAATAAATTTTATAACCGACTTCAAAAAAAGGAGCTAGGCTTGATAACCTCGAGTTAATACGGGCGGAGTTGATACTCGACCCGTATGTACTTATGTAATACGAGCTTTTGCCCGCGGCTTCGCTCGCGTTAAGAAGTATTATTACCTATATAAAAACTTTCATCCCCTATTTGCACCCCTTGGGGTTGGAATTTATTAAAATCCTTTCTTAGCGGATGCCTACGTCATAACATCTGCCTGCATGCCAAATTTCAGCCCGATCCGTCCAGTGGTTTGGGCTGTGCGTTGATAGATCACTGTGTCAATCAGTCAGTCACCTTTGAGTTTTATATATACAGATTTCCAGAATTGCCCAGTTTTCGTATATTATGTTAGTCAATATCAGCGTCTGAACAAATGTGCCAAATTTAAAAAGTGTATAAGTACTGCAGTATGTGTATGCATGTTTTTATGTTTGTGTTCGTATTTCTTCGGAAGTCCGATTTTAGCAATTCTTTTTTGTTGTACTAGCAATGATTTGTCAAAGTCTGCAATTTTGAATTTGAAAATTGTTCGGAAGAGATTTAAGCCGGAAAATAGTATGGACGTAACATATCTGTATGTTCTACTTATACAGATATGTTACGTCCATACTATTTTCCGGCTTAAATCTCTTCCGAACAATTTTCAAATTCAAAATTGCAGACTTTGACAAATTTGACAGATAAGTGAAACAAAAGATACGAAAAACCATTTACATAAAAGAGACAGTTCTATTTTTAAATGTCGAATCGTATCGCTGTCTCTTTCTCCGCCTGAGCTATGACGAAAATTCGGTTTTTTCCAGATTGTTCGAAAAAATAATTGAAAATTACTTTTTCGAACATTGGTACTTATTGCAATCAAGACATGTGGTAAGAGATTCCATGTGTTTTGTTTACTTTAGAGTTATAATTGGTACATTTTCGAAACACGCACGACGTCATTTTCAATTTATTTAGTATATGTATGTAGTAACAAATCTGGTTTGAGTATTTCATCATTGTGTACTAGATATTGTTCAACTTAGGGAATGCTGCAAGTTTCAACCGGTGGTAGGCACATAAAGTTATTATACCTAGCGGAATAGAGAAACAAAGGCCTGAGCAAGAGAGATGTCACTATCAGTAACACTGCGTGGTAAAAAGAGACGTGTGATACATGACAGCAGCACTCTTTTTTTGACGTCCATTCGGCACGTGCTGCACGTTGACAGCTCGAGATTGTTGCTCTATTCCGCTAGGTATATTAACTTTATGGGTAGGCACCAGTAGGATCAACGTTCAGAAAAAAAAATACTCTGAATAAAAATTTTCGAGTTTGAGTTTCACCAAAATCGTTTCAGTAATTTTTGAGATAGGAAATTTTAATTCTCAATTACGTACAATTTTGAAGTTTGTCTTATCTTTTTAAAATACAATTATTGCCTATTTAATGTACCACTTCTGTATGTTACAGAAACGCAAACACCTCAAGCTGGTGATATCATCAGCGACGATGGATGCACAGTTCCTGCGGGAGTATTTCGACCTGGGAGGTGGAACTAGTGTCATCATGTCGATGGAGGGGCGAGTGCATCCGATAGATGTGTTCTATGCGGCGGGTGAGTGAGAGAGATGTGGGAGAGGGATGGGAGATATAGGAGCAGCAATATGATAGGAAAGAGATAGGATATATGTGGAAAAGTTAGAAAGGCTAGGTTGTATCCATATATTCTATGCGCAGAGTGAGTGTGATAGATATATGTAGGAAAGAGACGGGAGATATGATGTGGGAGAGAGATGAGAGATATTAAGTGGCAGAGAGAGTGGAGATGGGAGGTATGTGTGAGGAAGAGGAAGGTATGTAGTAGAGTGATCGGGGATATGTGGAAGAGTGAGGAAGATATTAAGTGGGAGAGAGGTATAGATATATATGGAAGAGTGAGAGAAGCCAAATTGTGTCCATAGAGGAGTGGATGCATCCAAAAGATATATACTATGCGCAGAGTGAGTGGGATAGATATAATATGTAGAAAGGAGACGGGACATAAATATTATTATGTGGGAGAAAGATGGGAGACATGTGGGAGAGAATGGGAGATATTAAGTGGGAGAGAGATAGAGCTATGTAATAGAAACACTGATAGAATAGCTAATGTTATGTTCATAATATAAATCTTTTCTCCCACACGCTCGATATCTTATCGAGCGTGTGGGAGTGAAACGGAGGTATGTGTGGGAAAGAGATATAGAGTAGCGTATTACATCTCTAGCTACCACTACCGCCATCTTTTGGTTCTAGATAGCAATTTTTTTTTAATACTAAGAAAGACTAAAAATTTTAGACTTAGAATACGTGTGGTGACCACAAAGGAAGATCTTCCGACCGAGCGAGGTGTTATGTCCGGTCAGGCCGAAGCCCACGTGATACATTTCAGCTGTCGTATATATACCGACGCGCTCAGAAAACTTCGATAGCGCGATGCAGGAATGTTAGGCGAATTGTGCGTACCGCCACAAAATATGCATTCTGGACAAATCTTTATGTACTCTAGCACTGATAAATAGTAAATAAATAAATAAATAAAAATTGTTTTATTTCTGAATAAATTTGAATCAAATATTTTCAGAATTTTGAACTACATGTTGCCTACCACCGGTTCGGGAACTAACCCGGCGAGAAGAACCGGCGTAAGAAACTCGCACTTTTTAGTAAAAAAGTGGAAAATTTGTCTTTTAAAAAAATAAAATTTACAATGTAAATAACTTAATCTATACAATATGAATACACAATTGTAAGTCACATATAATAAATGTAGAAGCAGCCTTGCAAGCAGCCATCCTACTCCCAAGATGTGCTATCGTTTAGGAAATCTTTGACCGTATAGTAGGCTTTGGCACACAAACGTTCTTTAATTACTTTTTTAAATTTATTAATTGATTGTAGTAGTAGTAGACCACGCAACAGGACATAGGCCACTTGTTGGAAATGTACAGTTCCCGTGTTTATTGTATTTATTCTAGAAAGTATGTGATATATTTCAGAGCCGGTCCCGGACTACGTGCAGGCGACAGTGGAGACGGTGATCAAGATACACGAGAACCAGCCCTTCGGAGACATACTGGCCTTCCTCACATCACAGGTGAGCCTTGAGACGGGCAGCAGCGGTTTTGCTCTTAGAGTAGGGGCTCCCAATCTTTTCCAGCTTGCGGCGCAGTTACTCGTCGCAATATTTTCGCACGGCGCCCTACACTGCCTAGCTATTACAAAAATATGCATAAATAAACACCTTTAATGATTATAGTTAGGTTAAGCAACTAAATGATAATTATATATTAACAAATATTCAATTATTTCAATCATCTATCTGCTTTACATAATTAATACATAACCGACGTCTTCTGCAGCTGTGCTCAGAGTGAACTCACAAGGATTGATATGCATAATAAAAGTTACGGATTAGTTTAGACGTGGGAGAGCCATGCTTCGGCACGAATGGGCCGGCTCGACCGGAGAAATACCACGTTCTCACAGAAAACCGGCGTGGAACAGCGCTTGTGCTGTGTTTCGCCGAGTGAGTGAGTTTACCGGAGGCCCAATCCCCTACCCTATTCCCTTCCCTTCCCATCCCTACCCTCCCCTATTACCTTATTCCCTCTTAAAAGCCGGCAACGCACCTTGCAGCTTCTACTGATGCTGCGAGTGTCCATGGGCGACAGAAGTTGCTTTCCATCAGGTGACCCGTTTGCTCGTTTGCCTTATTTCATAAAAAAAGGAAAAGTCATTTTCCCGCAACAAAAACTACGCTAAGTCCTTTTCCGTCTTGCAAAGTATCTCCATACTTATAACTTATCTAAATCGATTCAGCCGTTTCGGCGTGATGAGGTGACAGACAGACACTCTTTGGATGGATGCAAGTTGTAGATATCTTGGTCAGAAAAAAAAATCAAATTAAAGGAACTCCTATGTGTGTGACATTTTTGAAGTTACCTTTTTTAATTTATGAACGTCCCCTTACGTAACTTACAAAGTTTCCCTTTTTGTAACTTATAAACTCTTTTACGTAACTTATACAGTGTGTAACAAAAATAAGTGAGTGTTTGTGTGGGTGTGTACGTGTTCCTTGTGGAGAGTTCACTTATTTTTGTTACACCCTGTATACTTCCCCTTACGTAACTTATAAACTTACCCTCACGTAACCTACGAACTACCCCGCACGTAACTCACGAACCTCACCATTTCAGGAGGAGATCCTCTCAGCACTCGAAACCCTCAACACGTACGCCGAAGACAACAACGACCGCAACGAGCGCAGGAAGCACTTCCCATCAGGTGTGGGAGCGGTCAACATGCTCGTTCTGCCGCTATACGGAACCCTGCCTCATTACCGACAGCTGAAGGTGTTTCAGTCAGCCGATGGGAAGACGAGGAAAGTGGTGTTGGCCACTAATATAGCTGAGACCAGTGTTACCATACCGGGCATTAACTATGGTGAGTAGAAGTTCTGTTGCGGACATTACTTTTTTTTTAAATGAAATAAGGGGGCAAACGAGCAAACGGGTCACCTGATGGAAAGCAACTTCCGTCGCCCATGGACACTCGCAGCATAAGAAGAGTTGCAGGTGCGTTGCCGGCCTTTTAAGAGGGAATAAAATAGGGGAGGGTAGGGATGGGAAGGGAAGCGAATAGGGGAGGGTAGGGAAGGGAATAGGGTAGGGGATTAGGCCTCCGGTAAACTCACTCACTCGGCGAAACACAGCGCAAGCGCTGTTTCACGCCGGTTTTCTGTGAGAACGTGGTATTTCTCCGATCGAGCCGGCCCATTCGTGCCGAAGCATGGCTCTCCCACGTAAAAACTTTACCGATTTTGGTGAAATTATCTTGCAAAAGAGGAGAAAAAAATGTACACTGAGGTCATTGACCTTTAATATTACGTGAATGTATATCTGTCTGTCTGTTACTTCTTCACGCTCAAACCGCTGAACCGATTTTGGAGGGTATGGAAATACTTTGAGAAACTGGAAAGGACATAGAATACTTTAAACCCAGAAAAAAATTTATTTATTTATTTATTTAATTCAGGCATATTGGCCCATATTATAAATGCCTTATAGACTAACATACATACAATTATACTAAAAACTAACACTAACACTAAAACACTAAACACGTATTGTCTGCGACGTGGGGCGCGACGTGTTCGGAAGTCGTCCTCGGAACCTCCTGTAGACGACTCCAATCGGCCAGAACTCCTCCTTCTCGAAGGTCGGTACTCGGTAGATGGTGCGTCGGGACTCTCACCACAAAGGATTCACTTTGTGGCGGGACTCCAAGCGCTCGACCCTCAAGACGAAGTGGGTCTTGCTCCTGATGTAGTCCACGAGTCACGACCTGCTCGACCGTCGTGGACCAGTGCAGCTGCAGAAAAAAATTATGGTTCCCGTGCGATAAACGAATTTCTCATCTAGTTATTCGACGTCATGAACACTGGCTAGTATACTGGGTTATATTTCGGAACGTGCCCAAGATAATTATACTGTTTTGCAGCTTGATCGCTGTGTCAATCAATACTAGTCGGATTAAAATAAAGGAATCGGGATTCGGGATCTTAAACAATTAACACTATAGTTTGTGCGTTTTAAGATGATATGGGTGACAATTTTCATATTCCTTGCTACGGGTTTTTTTTTACAAGAACAAAAAAATCTAATTGTAATAAATTATATTTTATCTACAAAAACAAATGTTTCCTATAATTGTAAATAAATAAAAATTAAAAGTTGCTAAATGCTAACTTATTAATATAAAATTATATTATTAACTGTGAAATAGGAGTATAAAATTATTGTTACGAAAACATTTGAAAAATGTCAGATGCATGAAACGGAACTTATGTCAATAGAGATTGACTCTGTTGAATCGAAATCAAATCGATAAAAAGGGCGGCCATCTTAAATCGCCGGCACCACTGAAATGTCAGTACGAAATCGATAATTTCGATTGCAATTCCTTTACGAAGTGATTCGATATTTTTAAATTATCGAATAATTTTTGTTAGGTAACTTTCCTACTATTGTCAATTATAATGTGTCACGCATATAATAAAACGCACAAACTATAGCTGTTGTGATATCTGAAACATTTGAGTGCTCGATTTCAAGCTCTACTGTATTAGCATAGAACTCTTTTTTTCAACTTCACCTCCGGATAGTAATATCCCATACTAACATACCGCCTGTACACATTCCAGTGATAGACTGCGGGTTCCACAAGCTGGCCCACTACAGCGTGTCCGCCGGCGTCGAGTGCGTGTCTGTCTGTCCGTACAGCGCGCAGAACGCGACGCAGCGGGCGGGCAGGGCGGGCCGGACGGCGCGCGGACAGTGCTACAGGTGAGAAATGAAAGATAACAGGTAAAAAAGAGAGAAAAAACTTGAGAGGTGTCAAGGGACACCCGGATGGAACGAAGTTGCTTTTTATGAGAGAGAGACAGAGAAACGTGTGCAGCTTACAACTACAAAAAGTGTCGTTACAACTTTTGGTCTTAATTTTTTCCGTCTAGCCCCCTTTTGCAACGTGCGATAATAATTAATCTGGAATAAACTGTCCCCAGCAGTATTTCCGGACCAATACGACCTGCAAACATTCAAGGAAAAAGCGTATTCCCTCCTAAAAGGCCGGCAACGCACCTGCAACTCTTCTGAGAATGTCTATGAGTGACGGTAGTTGCTTTCTATCAGATGACCCGTTTGCTCGTTTGCATCCTTTAGTGCTTATTATGAAAGACTATTCCATGACATACTATGCCATGATCCATTTGGCATGGCATAGTTATATAAGTGACATCCCCAAGGCTTTTGACTGTGTTAAGCATGCTATATTGGCCTGGAAATTGCACGACTACCGCATAAAGGAATATCAGCCCTCGACCATTTGACATCTTACCTAAATAACAAAACTTAAAAAGATACTTAACAAGAAAATGTCCATCGGCACACCGCACAGAAATTGAATTCGGTGTCCTACAGGGACCCGTTTTAGGCATATCTCTTTTCATCATGTATATAAATGTCTTAACTGGGATAATTATGCTATTCCAGACTGTACACGGAAGAGGCTTACAATCAACTCCCCCCTCTCACGGCTCCGGAGATCCGGCGCGCGGACCTCTCCGCCGCGCTGCTGCAGCTGCGAGCGCTGGGGATTGAGAACCTGCTCAAGTAAGTCTTATAGGGTGTAACAAAATAAAGTTATTAAACTTTACAGCATCATATACAGGGTGCAATTAAATCTTCCGGCCAAATTTTGATATATTGTTCCTTGTTTAAAATAAAAATACTCGTATTTTTTAAAAGAGCTTCTATTTGACATCTATGTGTAATATCTTGTCACTTTCTTCAGGTTTCCGTTCCCGACCAAGCCTCCAGCCAAGCACGTGCTTTCAGCGCTCGAGTTGCTGCTAGCTCTCAAGGCCGTAGACAAAACCGGCGGACTGACGCAGCGCGGTGAGATGATGGCCGAGCTGCCTGTGCGACCGATGTGCGCGGCCATGTTGGTTAATAGCGGTGAGTACCTGTTGTAGATTGCTAAATAATCTTATAACTAGATGACCCGGTGAACTCTCTGGTCTTCTACGAATATGTTCAACACTAAAATTAGCAAAATCAGTTAAGCTGTTCTTGAGTTTTAGCAAAACTATCAAAATTTAAGAATCATTTTATTTATAGAGAATGTAGATGGTAATATAAAATGGTATGTTTTCTTTAATAAAGAACTGCCCAGTTTTTGTATATGTTAGTCAATTTTAGTGGCTGAAAAAATGTGCCACATTTCAAAAGTGTATGTATGTATGTATATGTACCTATGTATGTTTTTATGTTTGTGTTCGCATATCTCCGGAACTACAAGTCCGATTAAAGTAATTCTTTTTTTTTGTCATACTAGGTATTATTCAACTTAGGGAACACTACAAGTTTCATCAAAATCGGTTCAGTAGTTTTTGAGATAAGGCAATTTTAATTATAAATAACGTACAATTTTGAAGTTGGTTTAAATTTTTTAAAGTACTATTTAACCGACTTATAAAGGAGGAGGTTTCTCAATTTGACTGTATAGGTTTTTGTTTGTTATTCGCCGTTTGTGAATCAATTTTATTGATTCTTTTTTGTTGGACAGAGGATTCTTCTCTACAGATCGTCCCATAATAAGGAAATACTGTGTATAACACATTTTTATTAGCCATTTGCTGTTTGTAACGGAATCTTTGAGCACGATTTGTATCTATCTCCAGTAGTACAAAACTTTGCATACATAGAGCCAATAACAATGCATTCATTTATTTATAATTTTTATCAAATAAATAATTTTAAGATTTATTTATTTAGATTTATATTATGAATAATAATTTTTATTTTTATAATAATTTTAAAGATTTAATTAATCATTTATTGAAAGTAAAAAAAAATTAAAGGCGTGTTTTTGTATTACTATTATCTATTATTTGTTTTATAATTTAATTTCAGGCGAGTACGGCTGTATAGACGAGATACTGACTATAGTGTCGATGTTACAAGTCGACGGTATATTCATGAAGGGGAGCGGTAAGAGCGCAATAGAGGCCAGGGTCGCCAGGAGGAATAACTTTGAGGTATGTTGGCTGGTGGGAGAGGGAGTGACGGGGGGGGGGGGGGGGGGGGGTGAGAGTGGAAGGGAAAGAGAGTTAGTAAAAGAGAGAGATTTAAGGTGGGAGAGATTGAGAGAAAGGGGGAGGGGCATAAAAGAGGAACAGTTTGAACGAATGGGAAATTTTTAGAGAGAGTGGGAGGGTATGTTTCACTGAGAGGGAGTACTGGAAAGTTCGTTAATAAGAGTTTGAGAGAGAGTTTGTCGGAGGAAGATAGATACTTGGGAGAGCCATGCTTCGGCACGAATGGGCCGGCTCGACTGGAGAAATACCACGTTCTCACAGAAAACCGGCGTGAAACAGCGCTTGCGTTGTGTTTCGCCGAGTGAGTAAGTTTACCGGAAGGCCCAATCCCCTACCCTATTTCCTTCCCTACCCTCCCCTGTTCCCTTCCCTTCCCTACCCTACCCTCCCCTATTACTCTATTCCCTCTTAAAAGGCCGGCAACGCACCTGCAGCTCTTCTGATGCTGCGAGTGTCCATGGGCGACGGAAGTTGCTTTCTACCAGGTGACCCGTTTGCTTGTTTGCCCCCTTATTTCATAAAAAAAAAGATAGAGTTTATGTCAGAGACGGAGGGAGAGTTTGTCACGATTACTATATACGATGGCACCTGCAAATGAGGATGGTCCTTGTACTGTTTGTCGATGGTTAACATCTTTCTTCGCAGGTGGCGGAAGGTGACATACTAATGTATCTGAACGTGTACGACTCGTACGCGGCGGTGCGCGATACAAGAGCAGCCAAAGAGTGGTGCCGGCGACGGTACATCAACCACAGGGTTATGGAGAAGGTATGTAGACGTGGGGAGTCCCATCAGGGCCTATCCATACTAATATTCAAATTCAAATTCAAATTCTTTATTAAGTATACAATAATATACAATAGTATAAAAGCTAGGTAGCGTACACCACGTCGTCTAATCCCATGCTAAGTAAAAACTTGTGTTATAGCAATCAGACAACGGATGCACGCCGAACAATTATATCCTAATGTATATTATTTACACATTCACACACACAATCACACTACACTTTATCACGTAAAGTCTCTTTCGGCGACGTGATGCGCGCTTCGTTCGGGAGCCTCCCCCGGAACCTCCGGTAAACTACACCGGCGGGCCAGAACTCCTCCACCTCGAAGATGGATAAAGCTTGAGTCGGCACTCTCACCACAAAGGAACTGAAATTCACTTTGTGACGAGAGTGCAGACGCTCCACCCTCAAGGTGTAGGTGGTCTTCTCGCGGATGTAGTTTACGACGTCTTCGACCGTCATGGACCAGTGCAGGCGCGACACGTAGAGCGGCGTCGCGGGCACCTCGCTCCGCAGGCGCAGCTCGGGCACATAAGGTGCGGTGCCGCGGTGGTTGCGGACGGCGGGCTTCCTCTTCTTCCTCCTCTCCACCAGAACGAAGCCCTCCTCGTCGCACCTCTTGCTCTCGTCCCTGTCGAGTCGAAGATGTTCAGCCTTGCGGCCCTCCTTTGCACCCCTCCCTCGCCTTTGCCCGCGGGGGCGGTGCGGGGCAAGCAGCGACGCTTGCATAATTTTTCTCTTGAGTCGATGGCCTCAATTTCGTGTCGACGTCACGCGGTGACGCGGACGGCGAACTGACGGCGGCGGCTGTTGCTGACCCACTCGATTTCGCTGACGTGCAAAACGGCGAGTCGCGCTGAGCTCCGCGACGCATATTTATCGAGTCGATCGGATGCTCGGGTGACCTACATAATGAATTATTACTTTTTAATTGTAATAATTCACTACGTAACTCACTGATGGTGGATTCCGATTCATCCAATCTACCTCCCATCTCGTCCAGCTCTGCCCTCATGATGTTGAACTTCTGGAGCAGGCTGGAGACGTTGACGTGGTCCGTCGATTCCGCCGACAGTTTGTGGAGCTGCTTGGCCACAAACACCGGCAATTCCGCAGGATTAGTCTGCTTGAGCAGTCAGATGATGTCCTGCAAGCTTCGTTCGCTTCCGTCTCTCCTCCGGGACGTCATCTGTGCTGTCTTGCCGAGCGCTTCGTACAGCATGAGCCTGCCCTTGCAGATCTCCTCGTTGGTGTAGGTGGACCTGCACAGCTGCACGATGCCATCTTCGTCCATGGTGTTGACGACGTGTTGTACGAACGCCAGCAGCTCGTTGGATACGAGCGCCATGGTGTCGGTGCAGCGGCTGTGAGCCGCGCGATTCGCGAAATATTAATTAATTTTATTCATATTTGCTACGTGTGTTGCTGAGCGGTGCGCGACCGTTCGCTACCGCGATCAAAACAACACGTCCAGTATTACAAATGCGAAAATGTATCTGTCTATCTGTCACCTCTTCACGCCCAAACCGCTGAACCGATTTTGCTGAACTTTGGCATGGACATAATTTGAGTCCTAGGAAAGAACCAGGATACTTTTTATCCCGGAAAAATGTACGGTCCCGCGCGATAAACGGATTTTGGCGCAACGGAGTTGCGGGCGTTTGACTAGTAATCTATGTAGTACCGTCGAGGAAATGGATTCCTAGGCAGTTGACCTACGTCATGTGGTCGGCTTATGTCAATGCAATGTAAGTAGTGCTGTAATCGGTCGGATGGGTTTGACTTATTTTTTTTAATTTTATTTATTTATTTAATTCAGGCATCTTGGCCCATATTATAAATACCTTATAGACTAACATACATACAATTATACTAAAAACTAACACTAACACTAAAACACTAAACACGTATTGTCTGCGACGTGGGGCGCGACGTGTTCGGAAGTCGTCCTCGGAACCTCCTGTAGACGACTCCAATCGGCCAGAACTCCTCCTTCTCGAAGGTCGGTAGATGGTGCGTCGGGACTCTCACCACAAAAGCGCTAAAATTCACTTTGTGGCGGGACTCCAAGCGCTCGACCCTCAAGACGAAGTGGGTCTTGCTCGAAGTGTCTTGGACGAAGTCAGTCAACGCGACCAAATTACTTAGGTCCGCCATCTGCCTAGGAATCAACTTCTCGGATAGTACATAGTCACATTATCTGGCACATAGTGCCAATCTGGTGCCTAGTCCCACTAGGTCCCATCCTGTACCTGGTTCATTCTGGTACTCAGTCCTATCAGATACTTAGTCCCATATATCAGGTCCAATAAGGTACCTAGTGCAATTAGGTTCCATCGTACAGAGACGTAAACTGATAACTTGTACTACGTCATTAAACCTACGTGGTTTTTCTGTTCTGTTCAGGTTCTAGTACCCTAGGTACAATGATAGATGGGACCTGATGGCACTAAGCACTTACTGGACCCTAGGTACTAGTCCCAGTTACCTATTTCCACCAGGTCCATTCTGGTACCTAGTCCCATTAGGTCCCGTTTGTACGAGTTTAGTTCATTACTTTATTTTAGATAATTTATTGTTATTTCAGGCTTATGAAATAAGATGCAGCTTAGAGAAGTTAGTGAAGAACAAGTTCAAACTGGAAGACGCGGTGTTTGAGGGACCGGATTTAGGGACGGGTATGTTTTTTCATTTCTTTTATTTCAATACCGCCAGAGAAATTAATTTATGATGATGAACAAAAAATCTTGATCAAAATCTATCTTCCTGTTCGGATGCTACGATGCGACACACACACACACACGCACGCACGCACGCACACACGCACACACACACA